>NW_005871049.1:35593838-35670421 GCF_000147115.1 Myotis lucifugus | reverse complement strand
ATAGCTGCAGTTGCTGAATCTAGTTGCACTTACAGTTTCTGGAAACATTATGCAGGATTTATGTCCACATGTACAAGTTGGTCCATCATGATCCATACCCAAATTATGACCAATCTCATGTGACACAATGTATGCAAAAAAATACACGGAATAGTTCATGAAACTATCAACTCCACAACTAGCATGGCTTTTACATACGGTTTTAAGATAGGCTAAGCCAGCAGTAGCACCATAGCTACGCTTTACAAAAAGATGTGCAACATCATTGGGAATGCGGTTATTCAAGCTACTTTTCTTCCATTTGCAAAATTCCTCCAGGAGACCCTCTATGGTATCTATTGGGACTGGGTTTTTTTCAGTCCAGATCTCAATTCCCATTAAAACCACATCAACATCCAGTGAACTCAAAAAGTTATCTATTCCATTGACTACAAGTAATACTTCATACTGCACAGCTGTGGTGTTACTTTGGTGATGAAGATAGCGATTGTGGTCCACCACCACTGCCAGTTCAAGAAGCCGCCTGTGAGTCCACCAGCCTTCATACCCACTCTGCATCAAAGTGAAATTAGCACTCTCTGGAAAGTTCAATTGTCTTGCTATTTCTTCATCTGTTAATCCACATCTCATGGGTGGCAACTGTGTCTCTTCACTCTTTATCCTATATAAGAGATGTTCAAATGTGGTAGACCATCTCTTGGGCTCTATTTCATAAACAATGTCATTTGTCTGTAATATGCCCTGTAAACCTCCCAAACAGGTACTGAGGGCAACCAGGGATTCTGGGTCCCCCTCCACGTAACCATGATAGTAGCAGTCATTCTGGATGAAAGGCCGTTCCTCAAGAAGAGCACCCTGGTCCGAGTAGGTAACCACTCGGAAGTGTCTGGATAAAAAATCCTTATTGACCTTCATGTGGAGAATGTGTCTCTGGCCCCCAAAATGCATTTTGTACGAGAGCCAGTCTCCAATCTTCATGCCAATGCCAGTGCCTGTTACCTTCAAGGGAATCACCACTTCTGGGGCACCACGGTGTTGGGAGAGCACAACCTGGAACCATCCATATGGGAACAGAATCACCCCAAGCCAGAGTGGCAGAAGAGTGTTCCTCACACACACCAGGGCCTCACTCACAGCCATTATGGAGCCACCATACACAGCCATTGGTGAGAGCAAAATAGGACGGCAGGAAGCATCAATGTTCCCTCTGAGCTAGGTGTTCAACACTGACTTTGAATCTGTTCTCTGGCAGGCTCATACCATCAGAGTAGCACACTGGAAGAGAAAATACAGAGTAGAGACAGGGGTTGGTGGTTATGGGAAGGCCAATGTGGAGGAGGAAGAGAAACATAAGAGTTAGTATGGATTGGTGTTTGGCTAAAGACATGACTCAGAATACTGCATGCATTTGCCCTTAAGAAATTGTAAGGTAACCTGGATCATGTGGCTAAGTTGGTTGAGTGTCATCCCATACACCAAGAGGACAACTGGTTCAATGTCTGGGTTGTGGGTTCAGTCCTCAGTAGGGGTGTGCATGAGGTAGCTGATCAATTTTCTCTCATTGTTATTTCTGTCTCTCTCTCCTTTTCCCTTCCTCTGTCTCTAAAGATCAATAAAAACATATTTAAAGAAAGAGAAATGCAAGGCAGTGTATGACTGTATAAAAACATGATTATTGGTCATAGACTGACACCTTTTGAACCTAGATGAATGGTAGATAGGTTTTAATGATACTGTTGTTTAACTACATGAACATGAGTGAATATTTTCACAATAAATATATAAAACTAATGACTTATTGGAAAGGTGAACATATACCATGTTTGAGAAGGAGTCCCTATTATATACTTATTGACTTGATATACATATTAATATATAGACTTACTTTTCAATTTTTTATTTTCATTATTTTTAAAAATATTCTTCTTCGTTTTTCAATTAGAGTTGACATACAATATCATATCTTGTTGTTAGGAGTACACCTAGTGAATAGACCTTATATAACTTACTAAGTAATTATTCCAATGAATCACAGACATATCTAATTAAATACACGCATAGTTGTTAGAATAGTATTAACGGTAATCCTTCTGCTGTACTTCACATTCCCATAACTATTCCTTTTCTACCAATTGTACTTCTTAATCCCTTCATCAATTTTTACCAAAGTTTCCAATCCTCCTCCCACGTGGCAACCATGAAAATATTCTCTGTATGTATGAGTTTGTTTCTGTTTTGCTTCTTCCTTAATTTTTTTATTTTTTAGAATTTTATTTTATTGTTTAAAATATTACAAATAGTAGTACATATGTCTCCGTTTTTTCCCTTTAACCTCCCCTACGCTCTGGCACATGCCCTAACCCCCCACCCCCCTCCTGAGTGTCTTGTGCCTTCACATCAATGAGTGAGATCAAATGGTATTTTTCTTTCACTGCCTGGATTATTTCACTTAGCATTATGCTCTCCGGTTCCATCCATGCTGCTGCAAATGGTAAGAATTTCTTCTTTTTTATAGCAGCATAGTATTCCATTGTGTAGATGTACCATCATTTTCTAATCCACTCATCTGCTGCAGTGCAGATCTTTTATTTTGATGTAATACCATTTGTTTATTTTTTCCTTTGTTTCTCTTGCCCTAAACCAGGTTTGGGGAACCTTTTTTTCTGCCAATGGCCACTTGGATACATATAACCTCATTCGCTTAATATAATTCACTTATAATAAATTTATGTTGCTATGAAAAAGCTCCTAGATTTATTGAATTTTGAGTCCTGCCAGTGGTTGCCTTGGTAGGGCCAGACCAAATGATTTCACAAGCCTTATACTGCCCATGAGCCACATGTTCCCCACCCCTGCCATAGACATTGTATCAATGAAAACTTTTCTACGTGAGATGTCTGATATTTTGCTGAGCACCTTTTCATCTTTTCCATTCAGCTAGCCTATGTCTTCAGATTGGAGCATTTAAGACATTTGCATTTAAGGTTATTATTGATAGGTACATATTTGTTGCAATTTTTATTCTTTATGTCTGTGTTCCTCCCTCTTTCTCTATTTCTTCTTGTTACAACATTCCCTTTAGCATATCTTGCATTGCTGTTTTGGTGGCAATTAACACTTCTAGTGTTGTTGTTTTTTTCTTTTCTTTTCTTTTCTTTTCTTTTCTTTTCTTTTCTTTTCTTTTCTTTTTTTTTGTCTGCAAAGCTCCTAATTTCATCTTCAACTTTAAGTGATAGTCTTACTGGGTAGAGTAGTCTTGGATTCATACCTCTGTATACTTCATGCCACCCCCTTTGTGCTGAAATTTTTCTACTGAGAAATCTGCTCACAGTATAATGCAGGGGTCCTCAAACTTTAGAAACAGCCAAAATGTGGAAACAAACAAACATGTCACAAATGACCATTGGAGGGCCGGACCATTGGAGGGCAGGGCTATAGCTTAAAAAAAAACTGAACAAATTCCTATGTACACTGTACATATCTTATTTTGAAGTAAAAAACAAAATGGGAACAAATACAATATTTGTATTTGCATGTGGCCCGCGGGCCGTAGTTTGAGGACCCCTGGTATAATGGATCTCCCTTGGTAGATAACTTTCTGTCTCTCTTACAATCTTTCAGATTCCCTTTGTGTTGGAAGAATTATGGAACCAAGATGGAGTAAACGCTGGTACTGCACCACATCAAAATTTCTACAAAGATACAGAATAACAATTATTCAGAATCTCCTTATATCTGGCTGAATGGAAGTCCTACAACTAGAGAGTAAAAGAAGAAAGCACATTGAGACTGGTAGAGGAGTGGAAGAATGGCATGGGCTATTTTGACACCCACATGTCGTGTGTTTTTAATTGGGAGTGTTATCTTGGCTGAAGAAACCTCCTGTGTGGAGCATGGGTGCCAGCCTCACAAAAGGCGCCCAGTCCATGGTTTTAGAGCCTGGAAAAGAAGTCCCCATAACTCAGGCTGTAAAAAACAGTGGGAATTGTGGCTGAGTGACATGGAGCTGCTGGAGTCCCAGGCAGTTCCTCTGAAAGATCCCACACATGAACTTACTTGGATCCCTCTCTCTGAGCCCCAGTGTTGGTGCAGAAACTTGATATTATCCAGGGAAATACAAGGAGAAACTTAATTGTATGGCATCAGGGCAAGAACTTGGGGGCAGCTTTGTCCTAGAAAAAAGTGCTGGGGTCTCCTCCCCGCCCCCCAGGCATAATACCTGAGTCTCCATCATCTTGGCCCACATGGCTTGATCCATCCTGGTGATTCACTGAGATCATGCCCCACCCAAGCTGTTTGCAGTGGCTTTTCCATATGAATGGCATGTTTGGCTCATATTTTAAATTTTCCTAAAAGCTCTCAAATAAACAGCAGCTGGAATCAGACTTACTCATACCTCTCGACAAGTGGCTTGATGCCTAGCACAAGCAGCAGCTTGCCAAGGTTCACAGCATGGCCTCTCCTGGGGACCTCATGGGCCAACACAAGCAATAGCCATCTCCAAATCATTCTGTAGCTTGTACTGGGTAACCCTGGGCAGGTCACAGGCTATGGCTGACTTTTCAACTTCAGGGAAGCTCCAATGCCAGTGCACCTTGTGGAGAGCTTCATACCATACCAGATTATAACCCTTCCATATCCATGAGTGACAAAGGGGTGGACTGTTGAGCATCAGAGCTCCACTGAAGCAAGTTCTGCTCCATAGGGGTGTTTCCTGCAAAGCAACTCTTGTACTGTAGTTGTAGCTAGTCCTCACAGTTAGTTGGCCTGCGGGTCAATTCCACCCAGTGACACCATTAGAAAACAAGGCTCAACTAAAATAGGACAGTGCAAAGGATCACACAGGGGTGTACCTAGAATTCCCAGATTAGGAGAGGCTGTATTAGGGAGGCTGAATCAATGGGTTCTATAGGACAGCTACTACACAAGGCCAGTATACCAATTTCAGGATACATAGGAGCTCTACAGAATCCATAGAAACAGCCAAAATGTGGAAACAAACAAACATGTCACAAATGAAAGAAGGGAAGAAATCTCCAGGAAAAGAACTAAATAAAATAGAAGGAAGCAAACTACTAGATACAGAGTTCAAAACAATGGTTATAAGAATGCTCAAGGAACTTAATGAGAGCTTTAAGGATCTTAGTGAGAATGTCAAGGAACATGGTGAAAATTTCAAGGAAATCAATGAAAACATCAAAGACATGAAAAAGGACCTGTAAGAAATGAAGGATACACTAACTGAAATGAAGGATAATTTACAGGGAATCAACAGTAGAATAGAGGATTCTGAAAATCAAATCAGTGATTTAGAATATGAGGAAGCAAAAAAGAACAACCATCCAATCGGAAGAGCAAAAGGAAAAAAGAATCCAGAAAATATGAAGATAGTATAAGGAGCCTTTGGGACAACTTCAAGAATACCAACATTCTCATCATGGAGTGTCAGAATGAGAACAAATTTAAAACCTATTTACAGAAAAACATAATGACAGAAAATGTCCCCCACTGGTTAAAGAAATAGACATACAAGTCCAGGAAGCACAAAGAGTCCCAAATAAGATGAACCTAAAGAAGCCCACTATATGACATATCATAATTAAAATGCAAAAGTTTAAAGACAAAGAGAGAATCCTAAAAGCAGCAGCAGAAAAGCAATTTGTTACCTATAAGGGAGTTCCCATATGACTGTCATCTGATTTCTCAACAGAAACTTTGCAGGCCAGAAGGGAATGGCAAAATATATTCAAAGTGATGAAAAGCAAGGACCCAGAGCCAGAATTACTCTACCCATAAAAGCTATCATTTAGAATATAAGATCAGATAAAGACCTTCAAAGACAAGGAAAATCTAGAGGAGTACATCACCACCAAAACAGTATTACAAGAAATGTTAAAGGGTCTTTTTAAGAAGAAGTATAAAGATAAAAAATATGAATAAATGGCAGTAAGTACACACCTATCAATCATTGAAGCTAATAATTAAAATAAAGAAATAAGGAATCTAATGACCAAAATAAACGGATGAATAAAATGAAACCAGAGGCATAGAAACATGGAACAGACTGATGAATCTCAGAGGAGTATGGGGAGGGTGAGCAGGAAAAGATTCACCAAATAACTTTTATTCATTACCCATGGACACAGACAATAGGATGGTGAATGCCTGAGGCAGGGCGGATACAGGTGGAGGAGGGAAGTGGGGGAAAAAATGGGAGGGATATCTGTAATACTGTCAACAATAAAGATATGAAAAAAAGATTCTTGGTTTTTAACATTTGCCATTTTAATTATGATGTGTCTTGGTGTGGGTCTTTTGGATGCATCTTTATTGTGACTTTCTGTGTTTCCCTGACTTGTGTGACTTTTATCTTCACCAGGTCAGAGAAGTTTTCTGTCATTATTTTTTCAAAAAGGTTCTCTATTCCTTGCTCAGATTTTCCTCCTTCTCGCCCCCTCAATAAGCAGATGTTTTTTTGTTTCATGTTGGCCAAAACTCCCTTAAACTCTCCTCCTGCTTTTTAACTATTTTTTAAATTTTTGGTCTGAATGGGTATTTTTTCCCATTTTGTCCTCTAATAAACTGATTTGTTTCTCAGCTTCTTCACTCTGCTAATGAATTCTTTCAGGTTATTCTTTATTTCATTTATGCCATTCTTCATTTCCACTTGATTCTTACTTATTGTTACAATCTCATTTTTCATGCTGGTGTAGTTCTTATTAAGTTTCTTATAATATTCATTAAATTGCTTTAAGTTATCATTCAGTTGTTTGAGCACCCTTATACCGATTACTTTGAATTCTTTATCTAATGTATTGCTTGCCTTCATTTCATTTAGTTATTTTCTGGTGATTCCTCCTCTTCTTTCATTTTGTGGTTGTTTCTTCGTCTCTCTATTTTAACAATCTGGTAGTCTGGGCCACTAGGTGAGGCAGGCAGGGTCACAGGAGTGGGTTCATGTGTCCAGAAGTAACTGGTTACACCATGTCCAGCTGTGGGTCTGATCTTGTGGTTCCAGGTTAGGTGGGTCAAGTTTTTATTGCAGGTCCAGTTACTCTGGGTCAGGTATAGTGTGTCACAGTGACAGGTCCCTGTGTTTGGTGGCTTTGGGTCACAGTGGTAAGGCCACACACACCACTTCAAGGAGGTGGGCTAGTTGTTTAGAGCACTGGGTTGGGTGAATTGAATTAGGGCAGCAGGTCCCTGTGTTTTGGCAAATTACATGTTAAGGTGATGGAGTGGGCCTGGTGTTCTGCTTGTGTAGGGAGTGTGGTGGGCTAGGAACTGCTGCACTTCTGGGTGGGAAGTGGGCCAGGCCAAGTGCTACTCCACTGGTGAGGGTGGCAGGCCAGGCTGGGAATGGTTCCACGTGTATATTCAGCAGGCCAGGATGGGTGCTGCTCTGCTGGCAGAGTGGGGACAAGATGGGCCGGGTGCTGCTCACTTGGTCTTTATTGCCATTTTTGTTCATATATATATTTTTTCTTCTTGTTCTTTAACATTTCATGTAACACTGGTTTGGTGGCAAGAACTCTTTTAATTTTTTCTTCTCCTGGAAGCTGTTTATATATCCTTCAAATCTAAATGATGTTGTTCTTGCTTTTCATAACTCTAAGTATTTCTTGCCAATCCACTTGTCATGCATGGTTTTTGTTGAGAACTCTTCTGACAGTCTTATGGGAGCTCCCTTGTAGGTAACTAACTGCTTTTATTTTGCTTCTTTTAAGATTCACTGTCTTTAACCACTTGCTATTTAATTATGTAGCGGGCTTCTTTGGGTTCATCTTGTTGGGAACTCTGTGCTTCCTGGATATGTATTCTATTCCCCTATAAGAGGTTATGGAAGTTTTATCTGCCACATGTGCATGTGGGAACAGTCTGTTTGACCAATCTGTTCAATGTCTCTTTCTCTCCTACCATTCTCAGTGGCTTCTTTTTTATATCCTTAATTGTAGGACTTCTGTTAAGCTAGATTTCATGTGGTTTAGAATGATTGGTGTTCTTTTGTTTACTTGTATTATGATGTGGATGTGGGTGAATGAGAGTACAATTAAATGTTGATATACCTACATGAGAATATACTCTGTGTTTTGCACTCACAACTGTAAACCGACTTTTCCCCCCCTGTATATTAAAGACAATAAGAAAAAAAATAAAACAATGGAAGTGTTTTAAAATTTTTTTTTGAGGAATGTGACCAAATAACTTATTATTTAAAATAGGAAGGAAATCCAATTGTACCAATAATCAATTAAAACCAAGGCTTCCCATCAAGATGACAGAGTGGGTAAATGCGGTACAGTAAACCCTTGATTTTGCAGACCTTGATTTTATAGATTTCAGATTTAATAGAGAAAATTTCTGGTTCATATGTCATATGTGAACATTAATACTGTGTTAATTTTTAAATGCTTTAAACCAAAATTTGCTTTTACTTAATAGGTTAAGGTGTGTTACTAATTCACTGTTATTTTTAACAATTTTATTGAGTAGGACTTATATTGGGAAAAAACAATATAGTAATTTCAAGAAAAGAACTGAATATTACATATCTACAACTATAGTCTACATATTTAAAATCAGGAGTCACTGGTAATAAACAGGGTTTGGTGAATGATTAGCACATGATTACACTATATTACGTGGGGTACTTGGTCCTATTGGCATGTGGCTGACTTTCTGCAGGAGTTTTAATGCATGCCGGCCAATGTTCCAACATGCACTAAGCCATACCCCAGTTGTGTGCATTTGTTAACTCATGGTGACTGGTGAATACATGTATTTATTAGACTTATTCAGTATAAATTTACAATTAAAATAATGCATAAAGAAAACTTTTCTGTGAAATTGAACTTTCCATACATACTTAATTTTAATTATACAAATGTGTCTATATAAACAAAAAGAAGTAAACTAATAAAATTGTCAAATTTTTAACATACACATTCAGAATATTTACTTTATTATGTAGTGGAATTTTGGCCTTAGCAGACACCCCCTCAGCCAAATTAGTAGTTATATACATTTTACTATATATTAGTTATTATCATTGCTTTATTTATTATTAGTATTAATGTACTTTTGCCTACTCCTGTCTAAGTCCATACCACAAATTGTTTATTGTCCTAACTCCTTCCTGTATTCTGTTTTACATCTAATTGTGCCAAATTGCAAGGGTCAATGTATCACTTGGCCTTCAAATTTCTAACATGTAGGTTCAGTAGAAATAAGTGGAAAAAACAGTTTTCCATGAAAAAGTGTGAACATAGAAAGGAAGACTTTATACATAATTGGAATATTGATTTCAGAGTAAAGATGTCAAAGTAAGTTAAATGATGATATAATAAATGAATACATAATCCAGGAGATGAACGTTCCTTAATTTGGTGTTTTTTATTCAATTATGTTTTCCAAATGTGTAGTATAGTGTCAGCACATTATGCATTTTTTTTTATTCATGGAAAAAAGTCATAAATCAGTATTGTCAGAAAGACTTGTACCAGATCTCTCATTTGCACAAATATTTGCAACTTTGAGGCAAGTAGTCTGTATTTCTCATATAAGATATGTATTTTTGCTTATGATATAAATACACTTATATGAAGGCTGAAGTTGAGAATTACCTTGCCATCCTAAAACTATGGGGATTCAGATGTTAGTGTTTCATGAGAAAATACTACTCCCTACAAAGCTTTCCTCCATCCTTTTGATTTCCTTGGCATTTCTGAAGGTATTTTATTTTATCTTCAGTGCACTCCCATCTTCAATTGCTGCTCCTCTAGTTTGATTTTGTTACATTTTACATGTTCTTCCTAAGAATATAATCTATACTAATAAAAGGGTAATGTGCTAATTAGACTGAATGTCTTCCAGATGACCTTCTGGATGTCCTTCTTGACAAATTCGTGCCTGGGTGAAGCTGACCCGGGTCTCAGGTGCCTGAGGCAGCCAGAAGGAGGGAAGCTTGGGTCCTGGGTGTAGGGGTCGAGGCAGAGGTGGTTAGGGGAAATCAGGCCACCAGGGGCGAAGTTAGGGGTGATCAGTCTGGCAGTGGAGCAGTTAGGGGGAAACAGGCCAGCAGGGGATCATTTAGTTGCCATTAGACAGGCAGGCAGAGGTGATTCGGGGCAATCAGGCAGTCAGGCACAGGGGTTAGAGGTGATCAGGCAGGCAGGCAGGCGAGTGGTTAGGGGTCAGTGGTCCTGGATTGCGAGAGGGATGTTTGATTGCTGGTTTAGGCCTGATTCTCCAGGGATCAGGTCTAAACTGGCAATCAGACATCCCCTCATGGATCCCGGATTGGAGAGGGTGCAGCAAGGGCTGAGGGACAACCCCCCCACCCCCAATGCATGAATTTCATGCACTGGGCCTCCAGTAAGATATAAACACATATAAGTAATATCCATATAACCCATGCTACTATTCAAGTACCAACATTGCCTATTGTTGACTGAACATTATGATACATAATACAATATGTAAAAGACATTGAAAAATTCTTTTTTATATCCCCACAGTTTTGTCAAATTGACCAACCTCTGTACCTTAATTAACACCTCCTTTCTCACTCTATTGATAGCTTAACACATTGAGGGCCGATCATGAGCATTCTCATGTTTTCATATTACACAGTGTTTTACATAAATGTTAAAGACATGCCTTAAAATTAAATACCCATTGCATTTTGAAGTTATTGATTACATGTTCTTACAAGCTAATATCTTTTTAAAGTATTATACTTTGTAAAACATTTTCTGTATTTGTTCAATAGAAACTTATCTGGCCACTGGGTAAAGCTAGCAATAAATACTGGTGCACAATGTGTTAAGTCACAGTTTTCCAAAATATGAGTAACTATCAATTAAATCACAATTTGTACCTTTCAACCAAGTAAAAGATACTGGAATAGGAAATCATAGGTGTAATAGATACTCCTCAAGAGGTTAATACTTGGTAAAGATTCTTGTCTGTGTGTGTGTGTGTGTGTGTGTGTGTGTGTGTGTGTGTTTATATTCATGCATACATAAATCTAACTGCTTCTTTCCTTTACATGAAATTCTTGAGTTACTTACCAGCAGAAAATTTAATGGTTCCATGGTCCTTTCTAGCTATAGCCATACTCATTGATAGTTTATATTTTTATTTGAGATCACCCCATTTTGTCTCTGGATTGATATATTCTGGATGTAGTTACCTAGCAGCAAGCCTTTCCCAGTACTACAGACCATGGCAACTGCTTAAAGTTCTTTCTCATTGTGACTCCATCATCTCCATTAAACTTTAATTTTAACCGCTTTTCAATAGGAATAAATGTGACTTGTCCCCATTCTATATGCTTCCTACAGTATAAACTTTTTGCTTCAATAATGTTGATTACACTGTTGCTTTGGTCTCAGATTATTTCCTCAACAATGAATTATACTGTTGTTCAAGTATATCAAGTTCCTGAAAAAGTTTTAACACAATTTAGAATATTTTACATCAGTATTAGAATCCAAACATCAGTAATCATCAGTAACTTTCTCTTTAATGTCAATGAATTAACAGAGACATTTCATATCTGCAAACAAATATGTCTCATTTGTGAAGAAAACCACTGTCTGTAGGAAGAGCATATATAGGAGAGAGGTGAGTAAAAAGTAGAGTGGGAATAAATTTAATAGGTAAATTGACTAGCTGGCAGTTTAAAATCGCCAACATGGGCAGACTCATATTCAGTATTCTACCTGTGGGACAGGGTGGTTGGTAATGTCTGCCTGCTGGATACCTGTCAGTGTCTTTCTATTTTCCCTCCAGTTAGTAAGTCCATTACAAATTTTCATTTATTTCCTCATGGAATTTTTCACTTTTTCTCTAGCATTAATGACAACTTGTTTCTAAAGAGTCTACTGAAAACTACGACTGTGTTAAATTCTCCATTGTGTTTTCCTAGGGCTACTATAATGAAGCACCACAAGATGAGTGACTTCATAGAGATGGATTGCCTGAATATTCTAGAGGATAGAATTCCAAAATCAGTGTCCAAAATGTCATAATCTCTGAAGATACTAGGGAAGGATTTATTCTGGGCTTCTCTTTTGACTCCCAGTTGTTCCTGGCCCTGTGCAGCATGATTCAGTTTGGACACAATTCTTTTCCCTTGTCTAAATTTGCCACTTTATATATTGAATTAGCCCTCCCCCAATTCCAGTATTATCTAATCTTAACTAATTATGTCTTTTGTCTGCAATGAGCTTATCCCTAAATTAGTACATGTTCTGAGGTACTCAGAGTTTACCAAACATTCAAAGAAGTAATAACATATATCTTCTCAAACTATTCCCAAAAATTCAAGAGGAAGGAACACTTCCAAGCTCTTTCTATGAGGCTAGCATTACCCTAATTCCAAAAACAGATAAAGACACTCCAAAGAATGAGAATTACAGGCCAACATGCCTGATGAAAATAGAGGCTAAAATCTTTAACAAAATGTTAGCAAATCAGATCCAGCAATGTATTGAAATGACCATACATCGTGACCTAATGAGATGTATTATGAGAACATAAGACTGGCACAATATTTTCAAATCAATAATTGTGATACTTGATTGCAAGTCAGTCTGTTCTATCAGTTACTTTCTGCTGGTAAGTAACTGATTGCAAGACAAAAATTACATGATCATATTAGTAGATCCAGAAAAAGCATTCAACAAAATCCAACAAAAGAAACCATCAACAAAATGAAGAGATCCCACTGCAGAGCAGAACATATTTGCCAATGATACATCTGATAAGGAGCTAATTTCCAAAATATATATGGAAGTCATACAACATAACAAAAGGAAGACACAGAATCCAATTAAAAATGGGCAAAGGACCTAAATATACACTTCTCCATAGTGGACATACAGATGGCCAAGAGACATATGAAAAAATGCTTAAAGTCACTAATAATCCAAGAGATTCAACTTAAAACAACAGTGAGGTATAATCTCACACCTGTCAGAATGACTATCATCAAGAAATCAACAGAGGACAATTTTGGCCTGGATGTGGAGAACAGGGAACCCTACCTAGTGCACTGCTGGTCAGAATGGATACTGGAACAGCCACTGTGAAACAGTATGAAGTTTCCTCAAAAAAATAAAATATGGAACTCACATTAGACCCAGTGATCCCACTGCTAGGAATATGTCCAGAAAATCAGAAACACCAGTCAGAAGAGTTACATGCACCTGATGTTCATAGCTAAGATTTGGAAACAGCTTAAGTGCCCATCAGCAGGTGAGTGGATTAAAAAAACCTGTGTTATATCTACACAATGGAATACTATGCAGCTGAAAAAAGAAAGAACTCTTACCATTTGAAACAGTGTGGATGGACCTGGAGAATATTAAGCTAAGGGAAATAAGCAAGTCAGAGAAAGACAAGTATCACATGATCTCACTAATATGTGGAATCTAATGAACAAAATACACCGATGAACAAAATAGATGCAGAGACAAAGAAGGACAGAACAGACTGACAAATTTCAGAGTGAAGGTGGGGATAGGAAGTGGGTAGTGAAGAACTGGGGAACTTATATGCATATATACATAGCCCATGGACACAGACAATAGTGTGGTGAATGTCTGGGGTGGGGCAGGAACAGGGTGGAGAGGGGCACTGGGAAAAGTGGGGGACACCTGTAATACCCTCAACAATAAAAAGAAATAAATTAAAAAATAAGACAAAATGTAAAGGGATCCAAAAATGATGGGAATGAAATAAAAGAAAATAAGCTAGAGAAGAAAATATATATTAAATCTAACTCATATGGATGTCCATTTTCAAGATCATGTGTATTTACTCAAAGATCTTGTGAGCAAGCAATCTATATCAGGCATCATCTTCTTTTGATTTGTAGAGTTTCTGGAGGAAACTGTTAACTTCTCAAGGTCATCTAGTTATGGAAATATTTTAGTGTATCTCTCATCAAATTGGATGTCCAGTTTTATAATCAGAAACACAATCTTATGAGGATCAGTGACTTTATTAGTCTACTAGAGGCCCAGTGCATGAATTATTGCACTGATGGTGATAAGGGTTGATGGGGGCCATCTTGCCAGTCCTGATCGGGCCAATGGGGGTCAGTGGGTGGGAGAGGGACCACGGGAGGTTTGCTGGCTCAGGAGGGACTGTGGGAGGGCTCCAGGGCTTGTCTCGCCTATCTTGCCCAGTCCCAGTCCCTGACCCCAGTAGCAAGCTAATCTAAGGTGGTCAGTGTGCATCATAGCGACTGGTGGAATAGTTGAATGGTCGCATGATTGGTTGGACACTTAGCATACTACACTTTTATTATATAGGATGTCCTGGAGTTTAAAACATTATTCATTATTAAGAACATCTGAAATAGTAATTTTTGGCCAAGTTCTTCTGCGCTTGACATTTTTCTGGTGTCTCTTTCAATATATTGATTTGCTGTCATAGTTACATATAATATAGAGTTATATCCATCTTTGTCCCTTTTTTATTTTTTATCCTTATCTGCTGATATTTTTAGGGAGAATACAAGAGAGAAAGGGAAAAAAAGAGAGAAACATCGATGTGAGAGAAACACATCAATTGGTTGCCTCATTCACAAATCCCACCCAGGGTGTAGGAACCAGGCCAGGTTCCAAGATAATTAAGGCCGGTGGGAGCACAGAGGCCTTGTTATAAATACACCAGAATGTTCAAAGGCTGCTCTTGGCATGAGCCTAAATGGAATGTTCAAGGACTCTGAGCCTGGGAATCCTAAGCAGGCCACGATACCATAAGTGGGTGCAAGGACACATGGTACACTGTGCCCTTCAGTAGGCAATATGGCTGATGTGACTATTGTCAAGAAGCCTTCTTTGTCTAAATAGTATAAAAGTAGGTTATTAACCAGTCTAGTCGCCTGAGAATGGAGTGAGAAGTCTGCTTGAGTATGGAGAGAGAGCAGCTAGGATGGAGTGTGTGAAGCAGTCTGCTAGAGAGAGCAGCTGGGTAGGAGAGACAGGATTGGAGAGGGTGCAGGCTGGGCTGAGGGGACCCTCCAGCCCCCGTGCACTAATTTCTTGCACCAGACCTCAAGTCAAATAATATCTCAGAGACATTAAATATCTGCATACAAAGCTACTTCATCTCAAAGGGAGAACAGTATTAAATTGTCAGAAGAAAAGACAAACAAAATTTAGAGGAAGAGAGAGGTTCATAAAACAGAGTGTGGGATTCAAATTAATTATTAATTTGACTAGCTAGTAGATGAAAATGCTAATCTGGACATTTAGCAGATTAGCTGGGATAAACCATAAATACAAATTTAGTTATTTAGTGAACTTGAGGGTTTAGCTGTGGAAAATAGGAAATTTTGTCTGGCATTGTCTTTCAGTAACTTGCCATTACCCTTCCATTTTAGTACATACAGGCCTGTACTTTGTCCCTGAAATGGACTTTCTCATTTCCCCTCATTCCATTTTCTCATTTTTCCACAGCTTTGCTTACAAATAGATCCCATAGAACAAAATTTGACCATGAGGTTTTGAATTTCTTTGGCTTAATTTAATGGTTCTGCAGTAACATTCATTTATTTATATATTAGAAGAGTAGAAGGCATAAATATATGAGACTATCATATGCATTATGTGAAAAATTTGGTAATACACAATTTTCTATTCTTTTCTTTCCTACTCTTAATTAGAAGAATATACTAAGGATTAGTTTAGCTAACTTAATTTTGCTATGTGGTTTTCTTTTCATAATTGATTCTTTATTTCATCTTGCTTACAAGTCTTTAACCAGGTATAAAAGATGAGCTTCTTATTGTTTGGGTTTTGTCTTGATGACCAATATATACTTGAAATCTCTTTATTTATTTAAGACTATGTTAGTCAATGATTTGTTGAGTTTGTAATTTTTGTTGTTTCATGTATTTGGGACAATCAAGAAATTGTATATCACATATTTTAGTTTATTAGCTTTGGGGAGGAGTAACACTCTAATACTCAAAGGTGAAATCTGGTTTTTTAGATTGTTGCTGATAAATAACTGCGTTTGTTTATGAGTAAAATGTGAGCAACCAGGGGGGCTACTACCTAAGTATTTCAAAAGACCACCTGACTACATTCAAATTACATTTTCATATGATAAACACAGTAAGTCTATTGATTATTTAAGGTGTGTATTGATGAAGGTTTACATAAAGTGTTAAAAATCCACCCTAACCGGTTTGGCTCAGTGGATAGAGCATCAGCCTGCTGACTAAAAGGTCCTGGGTTTTATTCTGGCTAAGGGCATCTACCTTGGTTGTGGGCACATCCCCAGTGTGAGGTGTGCAGGAGGCACCTGATCAATGTTTCTCTCTCATTGATGTTTCTAACTCTCTATCCCTCTCCTTTCCTCTCTGTGAAAAATCAATAAAATATATTTTTAAAAAAATCTTTGGTAATGTTTATGGTAAGAACCAATTATCTATATTCAATTAGTCCAATATATAGGAAAAAATAATCTGGGAGAAGTTGAAAAATAATGCAATATTTATATGGTTTCCTGAGAAAATAGTTGAGCTCTGATTTATATCCTTTATTTTCTGATATTTGGGAGGTTTTATCTGGGGATCGATAAAATATTAACCATTAGATAATTTTTTAGGTTGTACTCAAAGCATGTAGAGACTTCCAGGTTAATAATATTTATAAAGTATGGTGGCCTGATAAATCTGACAGATGGAATAAAATAGCAAGCATTGCAATTATTAGAGAAAGTTAAGATAGGAAATTGGAAGAGTTAATAAAAAAGAGAAAGGGGAACACTTGTACACTGCTGGTGGGAATGCAGACTGGTGCAGCCCCTAATGAAAACAGTATGGAATTCCCTCAAAAATTTTTAAAAAATTGAATTGCCATTTGACCCAGGAATTCCATTTATAAGAATACTAGAGGCCCGGTGCATAAAAATATGTGCACTTGTGGGGGGTCCCCTCAGCCCAGCCTGTGCCCTCTTGCAGTCTGTGACCCCTCGGGGGATGACCACCTGCTGGCTTAGGCCTGCTCCCCAGGGGATTGGGCCTAAGATGGCAATCAGACATCCATCTGGCAGCCAGGCAGCCCTCAGGGGATGTCCACTTGCCAGCGGGGAGCAGGCCTAAACTGCAGTCGGACATCCTTAGCGTTGCTGAGGAGGCAGGAGAGGAGCCCACCACCACCGCTGTACTGGCAGCCATCATCAGCCTGGCTTCTGGCTGAGCAGAGCTCCTCGCATGTGAGAGCACCCTGACCACCAGAGGGCAGCTCCTGCATTGAGCATCTGCCCCCTGGTGGTCAGTGTGTGTCATAGTGACCAGTCATTCCCAGTCATTCTGCTATTAGGGTCAGTTTGCATATTACCCTTTTACTATATAGGATAGAGGCCTAGTGCACGGGTGGGGGCTGGCTGGTTTGCCCTGAAGGGTGTCCCAGATCAGGGTGGGGGTCCCGCTTGGGTGCCTGGCCAGCCTGGATGAGGGGATGATGGCTGTTTGCAGCTGGTCACACCCCCTTCAGGGTGGGGGTCCCCACTGGGGTGCCTGGCCAGTCTGGGTGAGGGGCTGAGCTGGGTGACTGAAGCTCCCAACCTCTCCTTTTTTTCTTTTTTTTTATTCTGGGATTTATTTACCTTCTATGGCTGTCACTGGAACTGAGAGCTGGCTTTAGCTCTGAGGGTCAGCTCCAGCTCTGAGACCTCGGTTGCTGAAAGCAGGTATCTGCTTTTGTTTGGCTTCCCTAATTGAAACACTGTTTCAGCGCCAGCTCTGAGGCCTGGCTGGCTGAAAGCAGGTTTCTTTTGTTTGTTTAGCTTCTATAATTGCAACATTGTTTCATAGACTGCAGCTCAGAGGCCGGCAGCGGCAGGTGAGGAACCTTGGCTTCCTCCATCACTGGAGCAAGCAAGCCTCCTGTTCGCTTCAGCTTCCTGGCTGCCGGCCACCATTTTGGTTGGCAGTTAATTTGCATATCTCGCTGATTAGCCAATGGGAAGGGTAGCGAAGTTACGGTTAATTACCATGTTTCTCTATTATTAGATAGGATAATTTTGCTGTTTTAGGTATTCATATTAAATAGATGCATTCTGTATGGAACCTTGGCTAAAACACTGAAAATAGCAGTAATTAATTGTGTAATTCATAATTCACGCCAATCAGTGCTGAAACTTAAACTGTGCAAAGTGGGAGCCAATATCCAGTGATTAACAACTTCATAGCTTTTGCACATCTGAGAAGTGAGTGCTCAGGTGAATTTTACCTTCTGCCAGCATGTTTTTATAAGAATTGTGAGTGTGTCTATCTTACCAATTGTTTCTGTATCTTGAAAAAGTATCCTCCACATTTTAAATGTTTTATATTAGAGAATTCTTTAATGCAGACTTGTCAAATATATATATATATATACATATATATATATACTAGAGGCCCAGTGCACAAAAATTTGTGCACTTTGTTGGTTGTCCCTCAGCCGGGCCTGCACCCATTCACAGTCCAGGACCCCTTGGGGGATGTCCACCTTTCGACTTAGGCCCACTCCCCAGAGGATCAGGTTTAAGCTTGCAGTCAGACATCCTTCTGGCAGCCAGGGTTCCCTCAGGGGATGTCCGACTAAAGGCTTAGGCCCCCACAGGATCGGGTCTAAACCATTAGTTGGACATTCTTAGTGCTGCCACGGAGGTGGGAGAGGCTTCTGCCACCACCACTGCACTGGTCAGCCATGAGCCAGCTTCTGGCTGAGTGGCACTCCCCATATGGAAGTGCACTGACCACCAGGGGGCAGCTCCTGCATTGAGCATCTGCCCCCTGGTGGCTAGTGCATATCATAGCAGCCGGTCATTCTGCCGTTCAGTCAATGTGCATATTAGCCTTTTATTATTATTATATAGGATGTCCCTATTTTCCCCCTTTTGCCCCCTCTACCCATCTCTTGCCCCCCACTTCTCTCTAGCCATCACTATACTGTTGTCTGTGTCCATGGGTTGTGCATATATTTTCTTTGGCTAATCCCTTCTTTAAATTCACTTCTTTAAATTGTTATTTTCAGATAAGTGCTTATAACTGCACTATTATATATTTTCTATTATATCATTTAGAATTAAGATATTTTTTAATGGAACCCTTGTAAATTTTAGCACAATTTAATAAATTATGCTAGAAGCAATTAGGAGATTTTTCATGTAATGCATACACATTTCAATTAATACTTTATTAATTTTTAATTTTTTAATATTTTAATTTGAAATAATCTCATACATGTAAAAAAACCTATAAAATACTACAGCATATTATATGTACCCTTCATCCAATTTCTTAGGTGTTAATAATTTAAACATAACCATTATACAACTAACAAAATTTGGAATATATTTTTCTTATAATCTCTTTAATGTTACTTAACCCATTTACTTTGTTTTCGTTAATCTTCACCCAAGGATATTTTTCCATTGAATTTTAGAGAGAGTGAAGGGAAAGGGAGAGACACATTGATTGGTTGCCTCCTGCACATGCTTTGATAGGGACTGGGGATCAAGCCAGCAATTGAGGTACATGCCCTTGACTGGAATTGAACCTGGGACCCATCAATGCACAGGCTAATGCTCTATCCACTGAGCAAAACAGGCTGTAGCTTAATTCATTTACTTTTAATCTATATGTATCTTTATATTTAAAGTGGGTTTTGTTTTTGATTCACCCTTATAATCTGTCTTTTAATTGGTGCATTTATGCCACTGACTTTCAGAGTGCTTACTGATAGAGTCAGGTAGCTTCTGGGGCTTCTGGGGCTTCTGGGGCAGGCCTGCCTTGCCACCTGGGATCCAGCGATCGGGTCTTGGGCAAGGCAGGCCGGCTGCTGGTGCTTCTGTCGCCGGCTTGCCCTGGATGGCGGTGCGCTGGCAGCTCCCGCTGTCCCTCCCTGCCTGCAGTATGCAAATTAGCCGCCATCTTTGTTGGCGGTTAATTTGCATATTGTGCTGATTAGCCAATGGGAGGCGTAGTGAAGGTATGGTCAATTACCATGTTTGTCTATTATTAGATAGCATAATACCAATGTTATCTTTTTTTGTTTTAGATGTAAGAGCATGCTTATCATATGTTAGGTACTTACAGAAATTGTTACATTACTTTTTCTTCTGTAATACCTTTTGGTTTGTTTATGTGGTTCAAATATATTCTTTAAATTCTTGAAAAAAATAAAAATACTCTGAGTAAAACATACAAAAGCTCCACCTACTGTAATTAACAATGTATTTGGGCTTGAACCATATATTTGAGAAGTCAGACTGTATTATTTCTTTCTAAGCCAAAATAAGGAAAAGGGTTAAGCAGTTATGCACAGCCAGACAGCACCCAGGAAATGCTTTCAGAAGGTCTTATTTTCAAAACTTACATGTTTACACTAAACAAGATTTCTGTATTTTATGTTACTTATTTAAAAAATTTGTACTTAAGTATTACATGCATACTTTGTGTGCCCTCTAAGAATAAGTCTTATCTTGAGTTTTAACAGCCTGGATTAGTTTCACCTGTCCTGTGCTTCTTGTAAATGGGATTGTCCTATATGTACTATGCTGTAGCTCATTTATTTCACTCAATATTTTGTGTGTAAACTCATCCATGTTGTGACATGTATTCTTAGAGTATTCCATCTCATTCCAGCATGTCAATTTACCACAAGTTATTTCACCAGATCACTGATGATGAACAATTATTGATATTTAGTTTGGGGGCATTATGATTAGTATTAATATACACATTTTAGTATTTGTCATTCAATGAAAATTTGGTAACATTTCTATCTAGCTTATAATTCAGATTGCAATTGCTCAGAGTATATGATATGCTCAGGCATAGGAAACAGTACAAGCAGTTTTCCAATGTGTTTCAACCAGATTACACACCCAACACCAATGTATTGTATTCGAGTTTTAACTGTCCATAACCTTGCTTACATATAGATATGTTCAGTCACAACTTTTACTTTAGTCATTCTGGTGTTACGAAACCACAGTTTTAATATGTGTTTTTGAAGACTAAAATTGTGGTCACCCTTTCATATGTTTACTGGCTGTCCTCTTTTGAAAAGGGACTGAATTTTTTGGCCAATTTATTAATTTAATGAACGGTGCCTTTCTCTAACACCACGGTGTTGAGGGAGTATTACATATATTCTGTATACAACTTTTTTGTATATATGCATTTTGCAAATATAGTCTCCAAATATTCAAGAGACTTTTACTTTTTAATGATATTTTTGAGGAGTAGACACCCTTATTTGTAAAGTTCTATTTAACAACTAATGTTTTCTCATTCAGATTTTGTTTTCAGTCAAGTAAACTTGCCTACTCCATGGTCATTAATTAACTTTTTTATGTTTTCATTTGATAGTGTTTTGACATACCTGTGACACTGAAAACTACAATCAATCTGGAATTGGCCTTCATGTATAGTGTGAGATAGAGTTAAAGATACATCATTTTCATGCGGATATTAGTTGACCAACAGAAGCTACTGAAAGTCCATTTGACCTCTCTATTCTATGTCACTGGTCATTCTCTACTTTCTTAATAGCCATAACTTTATAATATGACTGGATTGATAGTATTTTTTTCTTCTTCAAACTGTCAGGTGAGTTCTAGATTGATTGTGTGTGGAGCTAGCAGACTCCCTCCTTAGAAACAACCAATTAATTGGTAAAAAATTTAAAAATTAATATCTTTGGAAATTGATCTAAGGCTATATAAGAGAAACAGGTGTCCAATTATATCTTCTAAAATTGGTAAAAGTAGAAAGTGTGGCACTCGATTTATGACTTAATCTCATTCCCTATGTCAGTGATGATTTCTGTATTCTGGATGGATATGTTCAAGAAAAGGGGGTTCATTTAAGTTTCCAGCCTAGCACCCTGGTTCATCAAACAAGTGTGTGAACTCACACTTATGAATTGCTTCCCTAGATCCTGTTTTGGGAATTATACATTACATAGGAGCAGCTGTCACTCAAAAGGTGAGAGTTATGCCTCAGGTACAATGGGTCTAGAATATTGAGTCCCCAGTTTTGCTTAATCCACCTTGCTTGTTGAGCAATTTTTCTATGCCAGGAAGGGCAAGCTAAGAGGACCGTGATCTATCAAATTTCTCTTACATCAAACTGTAGAGTGAGCATGCTGCTGTGATAAAAAGATATACTGTCTACCCCTACAGCTCTTATGCAGTGGTACAGATATTCTTTTTGGAGAGATTCCCATCATAGAAAGAGCTCTGTCTGAGCAGACTGACTATACTGGTACACAGAATGGAGAAGTCAAACAAGGTATTGTTGAAAATAGCGGAGAGTTTTCAACATTTAAGAGTTGGCTGTCAACTCCTGAACCTAATAGCAACAAGGTGAATGGAAGACCACTAGAAATTTAACAAGAGACTAGGGAAAGAAAGAACCAAAAGATTACTCCTGGGTCTTAATCATCATTGTGTGTTAGAAGTCTATTCACATGTGCTAGGGTACACCCACTCAATAACAATGAGTGTCTTATTTGGCTGACTTAAAATATTCCCAAGCCATAATCATTACTATCAACAAAAGACTGAAGTCTCACTGGCTCAAGGGGATTAAGCACATCTTCTGAAAAATACTAGCTGTATGGAAAGCCACTCTGAATATCAATCCTATATAACAAGAGAGGGATATGCAACTTAGGCCAGTAGTCTGTAAGGTCACCACCTCTGGAGGGGGTGTTGGTGGGGAGAGCTGGGCCTGGGGCTGGGACATGAGCCTGTGGTGCCTCCTCTGGAGTTGGGGAGCTAATGACTGACGGGCTCCGGTCCTCCTCCAACAGGACTCTGCAGCAGGCATGGGGTTGCTGAGACCAGGCCAGGCCTCTGGCCACAGATCCACAGCTTCATGGAGACTGACTCTACCTGGCCGCCTAGAGGCCATGTGGCTGGGCCGCAGGGTGCCCGTTCAAGATGTGACACAGAGAATGGGATGTGGGGGTTCAGGACTCACTTCCTTTGGGCTTTGTCCTTCTTGGCCTTGGTCCTTTTCTTTCGGGCCTGGAGCGCAAGCACTGCAGGAAAGAGGAATGGATAAAGGCCGATTTTGGAAAAAAGGAGGTGACCCAGGTGAGGCTGGAGACCTAGCAGAGGCAAGAGGCCGACTGCCTGGCTGCCTGAGGGGCGGCTCCTGGGTGACCGCCCCAGTTTGGTGAAGTGGCCAGGCAGGAGGCGGACGGCCCATGGGGTGCAGAGCAGCACCACACTGTCCCTCTATGAGGACACTCCACCCAGATGCTTCCTTCCCCAGCAGGCTCTGGGCGCCATCTGCAAATGCAACTGCAACCTCTAAAGTTCTGGACAAAGATCTACCCTGTCCCCCTCTGGCTAACAGGCTTGCTAGGAGTGTGCTGTCACCAGTGCCAGAGATCAAAGGCAAAAACCTGGCAAGGCGGGGGTGGGGCCGGGGGCAGGGATCTGCATCTCCTGTGGAGAGCAGAGAGTGAGGTTCTGCAGTGGCCCCAGGATGCAGGTATGCCTGGCAGGGAACAAGGGGCATGGCAGGACACCTGGCAGAGGGGCACAGATGGCAGCCCTGAGGCGGAGGTTGAGGGGCGATGCCACCTCAGTGGAGGGGTGCCTCACTGCTGGGTGCCCCACTGACTGACATGATTCAGAGAAGCTCCTGGCGCTAACCGCACCTGGCCGGGGCGGCCTTTGCACTTCAGAGGTGGCGACTTTTACTGCCTGCTCTGGAGAATGTGGAGGGTAGGCCATGAAGAGGTGCTTGAGAATGAGGCTCAGGGGCCTGATGGAAGGTTTATTCTGTTTGCCCCGTGGCTGCCCCTTAGGAAGGGCGGAGAGCACGGCTGTGAGGGCTTCCTGTGGGCAGAGTCCAGTTCCGCAGCCAACTGGAATTGGCCTCAGTTTCCTGGTCTGTAAAATGGATTAAGCGTGTCCCAGTGCCTTCGATGAGCTTGGAGGGCCAATGGAGATACTATATAAAGAAAATGAGGGAAGAAGTGAGAAAGAAAAGGAAGGAGGAGCAACAGAAAAAAAAGATTGGAAGGAACCTGTAAACCTGTTGTCACTTAAATAGGAATACAGTCAGTAGTTAATAGTGTTGTAATGACGGTATGATGCCAGGTGGGTACTGGAAATATTGGGGAACACTTTGTAAAATATATGATTGTCTAACCACTATTCTGTAACTAATATAAAACCTGAAACTAATACAAATAATATTGAATATAAAGAAATGAAAATAGGAGTGAAATCTTTATAAATCTCAAAGTTTAAATAAAGGCTGTAAAGGAAGGAAGGAAGGGGAGAATGAAAATAGTGTTTATCATTTTACCACTTTATTGTCTTTTCAGTACATGAAAAAGACAGTTGTCTTTATATGGTGCTTTTATACTTTTCTAAGTCATTATCTCATTTGATGTTCAGGGCAACTTAAAGACAAGATAATTATTCCTTCCACTATTCAAAGAAAGGAAATCTTGGTGTCTGGCCCTAATGATTCAATCATCAAGCCCTTATTGTAAAGCAGGGTTAGTGAAATTTTCTGTGAATGGTCATAACTATGGTAATAAAAGCCTTAGGGGTATTCAGGCCATCAGAGGAGGGCAGTCGGGGGCAATTAGGCCTGCAGGGGAGCAGCGTGGTCAGCATGCTCCCACAGCCAAACTCCCATGACCACCCAACCTCTCATGGTCCCTCCCCCAAACTGGCCCTGATGGCCCTGACCAGGGCCAGAAGGCCAATCTCCCTTGGCCACTCTTGCCTGGCCACTGGCCCCAATCATCCCCTCCCCTCCACCAGCCACCAACCTCCTACAGTCCCTCCTGCATTCATACCAGCCCGCCTTGATCACCTCCATAGGGACTGGTCCGTGATCGACCCGGATTGCTGGCTTGGGGAGGGACCTCACCTGTACACAAATTTGTGCACCAGGTCTCTAGTAATTAATAAATGATAATAAATAAACTTCTGCGGACTGAAAATTGTAATCCTACTTTTTTCCACTCCTGTATTGTATGTAGTAATAATGTGCACACTGAAAGTTACTATCCTTGTAAAGGCTAGAGCAGCTAATGAGGCAAGACTGGCATGAGTAGTTATCAAACATTTTCCCAGGTTTCCAGGCTCCCTCTAGTTGCCAACTATTGCCGAAACTAATCATGAGAGGACTGGCAAGGAAGACATTTAGTTTGTATGTTTGCATTTTCTGTGTGACAAAGAGTACGAGTGGCAAGGATGGTAAGGATTGAGACACAATTAAAAACACACAAATTCACATTATCCACTGGCTGTACCTTTGCTCAGGAAACACAAAGATTCTAGTTCCACGAACAACTGAACACTAACACTATTTAAAATAATGTAAAACATCAATATTCTAGGAATTAGGATACTCTAATAATTGTTTAATGGCCAGTGTTTCATGATCTGAACTAATAAAAATTTGCAGCGATTAGGTCAATGGTCTGTGGCACATTCTGTAACATTTCTATATGATTTGGTTACTTTTTTGAAATTGCAAATTGTTGCTTTTCTTTCTAAAATGCAGTAGAACATTTCATTGTCCTTCCGTAGATGGAATTGCAACGTCTTGCTCGTTTTCACTAGGTTCTTCTTTCTCAGCTGAAAGTGACACACTCTGCTCTTCACTCTTATCTTTTCTTCTTCGTGTCAAAAAACACAAAACTAACAAGCATAATAAAAAGATAAAAGGAAGCAACCAAAGTAGTTGCAGGTTTTGGGTTTTTTTCCTAATTTTTTTCCGAGGGGGTGGCCCACTATCTATACTACCTCCACTGCCTTCTTTCAGGCAAAAAGGAGGATCCCACTCATAGTTACAATGGCAGTGCTGTCTGTTGTTGCAGACTCCTTTCATATTGCATGTCTCAGGTGAGCAATAATTTACCAGAAGTGACCTATGGACACACTTCCTTTTGATGCAGACATGTTCTGCCCCACACTCTGTCCCATCTTTCACATCACCAATATCAGGATCTGTCATCCCAAAATGGTAGTCGGTACCCCAGCAGGTGATGCCATTGAACTGAGTCCAATGCACAGTAGAATGATTTCTCAGAAGGGGAAGTTCTGTCACGTTTTCACACTGAACCCTCCCGCACAAGGTATCTGAGATGTCACATTTTATATACTTAGCGTTCTTTAAACCACAGTTCCCAAAACGGTCACCTCGGGTGTTCATTGCTGTGTAGCAACTCTGATTTGCACTCTTGGCCTCTTTGCCAAAAATATTCCTACACTGCTCTTCACGGTTATTGCATCTCTTTTCATAGCAGTAGCCACCATCCTTGCATGGCATCCCATTCTGCAAGTACACATCCTCTGGACAATGGTAGGATGTCCCATTGCACCACTCTGGGAGATCACAGTCATTTTCCTCTTGTCTACAAACTTCGCTTGTGGGCAGGATCTTGCAGTCTTTGCAACAAAGCCCAAAAGCACAAGCAGCCCCAGGGCTGAGAGTGCAGTCTGACTCACAGCACGGATCTTTCATACACAAATGTAAAGCACCACAGTCACACTCTTCTCCTCCTTCAACCACACTGTTCCCACACCGTGCAAGTGTGAAGATGTTTCTTGTATTTGATGAAATGTACAAACAATTTTTCCTTGCTACGGTGTCCATCATGTCCATGAAGTCAGCATAGCTGCAGTTGCTGAATCTAGTTGCACTGTCTTTTTCTGGAAACATTATGCAGGTTTTATGTCCACATGTACAAGTTGGTCCATCATGATCCATACCCAAATTATGACCAATCTCATGTGACACAATGTATGCAAAATCATACACATCATCGTTCATGAAACTATCAACTCCACAACTAGCATAGCTTTTACATACGGTTTTAAGATAGGCTAAGCCAACAGTAATACCATAGTCACGCTTTATAAAAAGATGTGCAACATCATGGGGAATGCGATCAATGAAGCCAGTTCTCTTCCATATGCAAAATTCCTCCAGGAGAACCAATATGGTATCTATTGGAATTGGATTTTTTTCAGTCCAGATCTCAATTCCCATTAAAACCACATCAACATCCAGTGAACTCAAAAACTTAGCTACTCCATTGACTACAAGTAATACTTCATACTGCACAGCTGTGGTGTTACTTAGGTGATGAAGATAGCGATTGTGGTCCACCACCACTGCCAGTTCAAGAAGCCGCCTGTGAGTCCACCAGCCTTCATACCCACTCTGCATCAAAGTGAAATTAACACTCTCTGGAAAGTTCAGTTGTCTTGCTATTTCTTCATCTGTTAATCCACATCTCATGGGTGGCAACTGTGTCTCTTCACTCTTTATCCTATATAAGAGATGTTCAAATGTGGTAGACCGTCTCTTGGGTTCTATTTCATAAACAATGTCATTTGTCTGTAATATGCCCTGTAAACCTCCCAAACAGGTACTGAGGGCAACCAGGGATTCTGGGTCCCCCTCCACATAACCATGATAGTAGCAGTCATTCTGGATGAAAGGCTGTTCCTCAAGAAGAGCACCCTGGTCTGAGTAGGTAACCACTCGGAAGTGTCTGGATAGAAAATTCCTGTTGACCTTCATGTGGACAATGTGTCTCTGGCCCCCAAAATGCATTCTGTAAGAAAGCCAGTCTCCAATCTTCATGCCAATGCCAGTGCCTGTTACCTTCAAGGGAATCACCACTTCTGGGGCCCCATTGTGTTGGGAGAGCACAACCTGGAACCATCCATATGGGAACAGAATCACCCCCAGCCAGAGTGGCAGGAGAGTGTTCCTCACACACACCAGGGCTTCACTCACAGCCATTATGGAGCCACCATACACAGCCATTGGTGAGAGCAAAATAGGACGGGCAGGAAGCATCACTGTTCCCTCTGAGCTGGGTGTTCAACATTGACTTTGAATCTGTTCTCTGGCAGGCTCATACCATCAGAGTAGCACACTGGAAGAGAAAATAGAGAGTAAAGACAGGGTTGGAGGTTATGGGAAGGCCAATGTGGAGGAGGAAGAGAAACATAAGAGTTAGTATGGATTGGTGTTTGGCTAAAGACATGACTCAGAATACTGCATGCATTTGCCCTTAAGAAATTGTAAGGTAACCTGGATCATGTGGCTAAGTTGGTTGAGTGTCATCCCATACACCAAGAGGACAACTGGTTCAATGTCTGGGTTGTGGGTTCAGTCCTCAGTAGGGGTGTGCATGAGGTAGCTGATCAATATTTCTCTCATTGTTATTTCTTTCTCTCTCTCCTTTTCCCTTCCTCTTTCTCTAAAGATCAATGAAAACATATTTAAAGAAGGAGAAATGCAAGGCAGTATGTGACTGCATAAAAACATGATGATTGGTCATAGACTGACACCTTTTGAACCTAGATGAATGGTACATAGGTTTTAACGATATGGTTGTTAACTACATGAACATGAGTGAAGATTTTCACAATCCTATCTAATAAAAGAGAAACATGGTAATTAGCAGTACGGCTGCTACCCTTCCCATTGGCTAATCAGGGAGATATGCACATTAACTGCCAGCCAAGATCGCGGCCGGCAGCCAGGCAGCTTAAAGCTAACAGGAGGCTTGCCTGCTTCAGTGACAGAGGACTCCAACTTTCCCCGCCTGCTGCTGCCGGCCTCTGAGCTTGCAGTTTGAAACATTGTAACAAATATAGAAGCTAAACAAAACCCCAGTAACCTGTTTTCAGTCAGCCAGGTTCAGCCAGCCGGATGCAACAAATTTTCAAATACAGAAGGTAAACAAAGGCCAGAAACCTGCTTTCAGCAGCCAAGCCTCAGAGAGAAAGCCGGCTCTCAGCTCCAGTGACAGCCATAGAAGGTAAATAAATGCCAGAATAAAAAAAAAGAAAAAAAGGAGAAGTTTGGAGCTTCAGTCGCCCGCCAGCCTGAAAACAGCCCTCTGCCCCTCACCCAGACTGGCCAGGCACCCCAGTGGGGACCCCCACCCTGAAGCAACAAGATGGCGGCTAATTTGCATAGTGAAGGCAGGTGGCAGCAGGAAAGGCTGTCTGCAGTCTGGGACCCGGATCTGTGACCCTGCCAGGTGGGGGGCAGTGCTTGAGGCTGTCCGCGGTCTGGGACCCAGATCTGTGACCCTGCCAGGCGGGGGGCACCGCGGGAGGCTGTCCGCAGTCCAGGACTCGGATCTGTGACCCTGCCAGGCGGGGAGCAGTGCTTGAGGCTATCTGCGGTCTGGGACCTGGATCCATGTCCTTGCGAGTGGGGCGGCAGTGCTTGAGGCTGTCCGCTGTCCCGGGACCCAGATCTGTGACCCTGCCGGGTGGGGGGCAGTGCTTGAGGCTGTCTGCGGTCTGGGACCTGGATCCATGTCCTTGCGAGTGGGGCGGCAGTGCTTGAGGCTGTCCGCGGTCCCAGGAACTGGATCTGTGACCCTGCCGGACGAGGGGCAGTGCTTGAGGCTGTCTGTGGTCCCGGGACCCGGATCCGTGACCTGGTGGGCAGGGGGGCAGCACGGGAGGCTGACTGCAGTCCGGGACCCGAATCTGTGACCCTGCCAGGTGGGGGTCAGTGCTTGAGGCTGTCCACGGGACCAAGACAAGGATCTGTGACCCTGCTGGGCAGGGGGCAGCGCTTGAGGCTGTGCACGGTCCCGGGACTCGGATCTGTGACCCTTCACGGCTGGGAGGCAGCCATGAGCGCCCAGGAGTGACTGCGCAAGATCCGCCTCCTGGCCCAGAAGGTACAGGATCGCAGGGTCAGCCACTGTGGCGGGCCAGACTGATGTCCTCCTGGCCGCACCACGGGGGTTTGCAGATCTGCAAAGCCAGAGGCCTCCAGTGTGCACATACCCCCCTGGCGTGCGAACATCCCCCAGCACACTGTCACCCTCCCATGCCTGCAACAGTTGCAAACCAAGGCGTGCACAAGTTCCCCCCGCCTCTCCACTGCACTTCCATCAACCCAGCATGCCTAACACCCCCACAGGATGTGCACACATCCCCTCTGATGTGCTCATGTCCTTTGGAGAGTGTCTGGGTGTTCTGGGTGCTGAGAGTGGGTGCCTGTGAGATGACAGTGAGAGGGCGGAGTGGTGATGCCCTGTTCCCACAGAGGCCAGTGCAGCTACGAGATCACCTCTGGGGGGTTAATGCAGGTGCTGAGGCAGGAGCAGGTGCAGACAGACACACCTGGTGGGCGCGGGCAGCCCTCTCTGAGGTGCCTTTGGTCAGCGTTCAAGATCAAGAACCCAGAGGCAGAGAAGAATTCCGTCCTCTCAGTGAAACAGTGGGATAGTTGGGGCGACTGTAGAGGAGGAATGTGCACTTTGGGTGCCAGCACCCATGAGTGAAGGCTGCCCTGACTGAGCCTCGCTTGCTTGGGGCCTAGCACACTCCTGCCGGGCAGCAGGTGACAGGACGTGCTTTTCTGAATTAATGAGAGAAAACGTTGATTCTCCTGCTGCCCATGAAGGTGGAAAGTGAAGTGGGGAGACATGTGGAGAGTGAGCGAGGTTCCCTGTTTGGGGGTTCCAAATCTGCTGTTGGTTTCTTTCACTGCTGACTAGAGATATACAGGGTGTCCCCCCAAAATGTATACACACTTTGAATACCTACTAATTCCAATGGTTTTAAGCATAAGAAAGAAACAACAATGGAGCTGTTATCTGTTAAAAGTGTGGGCACAAACAGGTAGTTGGACATTTCCTGAGGGGTCTCAGATTGGAGAGGATGAAGACCAGACTGAGGGGCCCCTTCTTCCCCCCTAACCCAGTGCACGAATTTCGTGCACTGGGCTACTAGTAAATATATAAAACAAATGGACTTATTGGAAAGGTGAACATATATCATGTTTGAGAAGGAGTCCCTATTTATACTTATTGTCTTGATATAAATATTAATATATAGACTTTCTTTTCAATTTTTTATTTTATTATTTTTTAAAATATTCTTTTTTTATTTTTCAATTACAGTTGACATACAATATCATATATTTTTGTTAGGAGTACACCTAGTGAATAGACCTTATATAACTTACTAAGTTGTTATCCCAATGAATCACAGACCTATCTAATAAAATACCTGCATAGTTGTTAGAATATTATTAACTGTAATCACCCTGCTGTACTTCACATTTCCATAACTGTTCTGTTACTACCAATTGTACTTCTTATTCCCTTCACCATTTTTTTACTAAAGTTCCCCATCCTCCTCCCACCTGGCAACCATGAAAATATTCTCTGTATCTATGAGTTTGTTTCTGTTCTGCTTCTTCCTTAATTTTCTTCTTTTTTAAAATTTTATTTTCTTGTTTAAAATATTACAAATAGTGGGACATATGTCTCTGTTTTTCCCCATTGACCTCCCCTACCCCCCAGCACGTGCCCTTACCTCCCCCCTCCAGTGTCTTGTGCCTTTAAATCGATGAGTGAGATCATGTGGTATTTTTCTTTCACTGCCTGGATTATTTCACTTAGCATAATGTTCTCCAGTTCCATCCATGCTGCTGCAAATGGTAAGAATTCCTTCTTTTTTTATAGCAGCATAGTATTCCATTGTGTAGATGTACCAGAGTTCTTTAATCCACTCACCTGCTGTAGTGCAGATCTTTTATTCAATGTAATACCATTTGTTTATTTTTTCCTTTGTTTCTCTTGCCCTAAGCCAGATTTGGGTAACCTTTATTCTGTCAAGGGACACTTGGATATATATAACCTCATTCGCTTAATATAATTCACTTATAATAAATTTATGTTGCTATGAAAAAGCTCCTAGATTTATTGAATTTTGAGTCCTGCCATCGGTTGCCTTGGTAGGGCCAGACCAAATGATTTCACAAGCCTTATACTGCTCGTGAGCCACATGTTCTCTACCCCTGCCTTAGACATTGTATCAATGAAAACTTTTCTAGGTGAGATGTCTGATATTTTGCTGAGCACCTTTCCATCTTTTCCATTTAGCTAGCCTATGTCTTCAGATTGGAGCATTTAAGACATTTGCATTTAAGGTTATTATTGATAGGTACGTATTTGTTGCAATTGTTATTCTTTATGTCTGTGTTCCTCCCTCTCTCTCCATTTCTTCTTGTTACAACACTCCCTTTAGCATATCTTGCATTGCTGTTTTGGTGGTAACTAATACTTTTAGTGTTGTGTGTGTATGTGTGAGTGTGTATGTGTGTTTACTGCAAAGCTTCTAATTTCACCTTCAACATTGAGTAATAGACTTACTGGGTTTAGTAGTCTTGGATTTATTCCTCTGTATACTTTATGCCACCCTCTCTGGGCTGAAGTATTTCTGCTGAGAAATCTGCTCACAGTATACTAGGAGCTCCCTTGGTAGGTAACCTTCTGTCTCTCTTACAGTCTTTAAGATTCCTTCTGTGTTGGAAGAATTCAGGAACCAAGATGGAGTAAACACTGGTACTGCACCACATCAAAATTACAACTAAGATACAGAGCAACCATCATTCAGAATCTCCTGATATCTGGACGAATGGAAGTCCTACAACTAGAGAGTTAAAGAAGAAACCACATTGAGACTGGTAGAGGAGTGGAAGAATGGAATGGGCTAGTTTGATACTCACGAGTTGTGTGTTTTTAATTGGGAGTGTTATCTTGGCTGAAGAAACTTCCTGTGTTGAGCATGGGTCCCAGCCACACACCAGGCCCCCAGTACATGGTTTTAGAGCCTTGAAGAGAAGTCCCCATAACTTCAGGCTATAAAAACCAGTGGGAATTGTGGCTGAGTGACATGGAGCTGCTGGAGTCCCAGGCAGTTCCTCTGAAAGATCCCACACATGAACTTACTTGGATCCCTCTCCCTGAGCTCCAGTGTTGGTGCAGGAACTTGATATGATCCAGGGCCATACAAGGAGAAACTTACTTGTATGGCATTAGGGCAAGAACTTGGGGGCAGCTTTGTCCTAGAAAAAAGTGCTGGAGCCTCCCCCCACACCAGGCACAATAACTCAGTCTCCATCATCTTGGCCCACATGGCTTGATCCATCCTGGTGATTCACTGAGATCATGCCCCACCCAAGCTGTTTGCAGTGGCTTTTCCATATGAATGGCATGTTTGGCTCAGATTTCAAATTTTCCTAAAAGCTCTCAAATAAACGGCAGCTGGAACCAGACTTACCCATACCTCTTGACAAGTGGCTTGATGCCTAGCACAAGCAGCAGCTTGCCAAGGTTCACAGCGTGGCCTCACCTGGGGACCTCCTGGGCTAACACAAGCAATAGCCATCTCCAAATCATTCTGTAGCTTTTGGTGGGCAACCCAAGGCAGGTCACAGGCTATGGCTGACTTTTCAACTTCAGGGAAGCTCCAATGTCAGTGCACCTTGTGGAGAGCTTCATAGTATACCAGATTACAACCCTTCCATATCCACGAGTGACAAAGGGGTGGACTGTTGAGCATCAAAGCTCCATTGAAGCAAGTTCTGCTCCATAAGGGTGTTTCCTGCAAAGCAACTCTCGTACTGTAGTTGTAGCTAGTCCTTACAGCTAGTTGGCTTGGGGGTCAATTCCACCCAGTGACACCATTAGAAATCAAGGCTCAACTAAAATAGGACAGTGCAAAGAGATCACACAGGGGTGTACCTAGAATTCCCAGATTAGGAGAGGCTGTACTGAGAATGCTGAGTCACTGGGTCCTACAGGACAGCTACTACACAACGCGAGTCTACCAATTTCAGAAGACATAGCAGTTCTACAGAATACACAGAAACAGCCAAGATGTGGAAACAAACAAACATGTCACAAATGAAAGAAGGGAAGAAATCTCCAGGAAAAGAACTAAATAAAATAGAAGGAAGCAAACTACTAGATACAGAGTTCAAAACAATGGTTATAAAGATGCTCAAGGAACTTAATAAGAGCTTCAAGGATCTTAGTGAGAATGTCAAGGAACATAGTGAGAATTTCAAGGAAATCAATGAGAACATCAAAGACATGAAAAAGTACCTGTAAGAAATGAAGGATACACTAACTGAAATGAAGGATAATTTACAGGGAATCAACAGTAGAATAGAGGATTCTGAAAATCAAATCAGTGATTTAGAATATGAGGAAGCAAAAAAAACCTATCCAATCAGAGGAGCCAAAAGGAAAAAGAATCCAGGAAATATGAAGATAGTGTAAGGATCCTTTGGGACAACTTCAAGAGTAACAACATTCTCATCATGGAGTGTTAAAATGAGAACAAATTTAAAACCTATTTACAGAAAAACATAATGACAGAAAATGTCCCCCACTGGTTAAAGAAATAGACATACAAGTCCAGGAAGCACAGAGAGTCCCGAATAAGATGAACCTAAAGAAGCCCACTATATGACATATCATAATTAAAATGCAAAAGTTTAAAGACAAAGAGAGAATCCTAAAAGCAGTATCAGAAAAGCAATTTGTTACCTTTATGGGAGTTCCCATACGTCTGTCAACTGATTTCTCAACAGAAACTTTGCAGGCTAGAAGGGAATGGCAAAATATATTCAAAGTGATGAAAAGCAAGGACCCAGAACCAAGATTACTCTAACCATAAAAGCTATCATTTAGAATTTAAGATCAGATAAAGACCTTCACAGACAAGAAAAAGCTAGAGGAGTACATCACCACCAAAACAGTATTACAAGAAATGTTAAAGGGTCTTTTTAAAAAGAAGTATAAAGATAAGAAATATGAACAATAAATGGCAATAAGTACATATCTATCAATCACTGAAGCTAAAAATTAAAATAAAGAAACAAGGAAACTAATGACCAAAATAAACAGTTAAATAAAATTAAACCAAAGGCATAGAAACATGGAACAGACTGATGAATCTCAGAGGAGTGTGGGGAGGGTGAGCAGGAAGAGATTCACCAAATAACTTATATTCATTACCCATGGACACAGACAATAGGATGGTGAATGCCTGAGGCAGGGCGGATACAGGTGGAGGAGGGAAGTGGGGGAAAAAATGGGAGGGATATCTGTAATACTGTCAACAATAAAGATATGAAAAAAAAGATTCTTGGTTTTTAACATTTGCCATTTTAATTATAATGTGTCTTGGTGTGGGTCTTTTGGATGCATCTTTATTGTGACTTTCTGTGTTTCCCTGACTTGTGTGACTTTTTTCTTCACCAGGTCAGAGAATTTTTCTGTCATTATTTTTTCAAAAAGGTTCTCTATTCCTTGCTCAGATTTTCCTCCTTCTGGTACCCCCAATAAGCCGGGTGTTCTTTTGTTTCATGTTGGCCAAAACTCCCTTAAACTCTCCTCCTGCTTTTTAACTTTTTTTTTCAATTGTTTGTCTGAATGGGTGCTTTATCCGACTTTGTCCTCTAATTCACTGATTTGTTTCTCAGCTTCTTCACTCTGCTATTGAATTCTTTCAGGTTATTCTTTATTTCATTTATGCCATTCTTCATTTCCACTTGATTCTTATTTATTGTTACAATCTCATCTTTCATGTTGGTGTACTTCTTATTAAGTTTCTTATAAAATTTCATTAAGTTTATTGAAGTTATCATACAATTGTTTGAACATCCCTATACCCATTACTTTGAATTCTTTATCTAATGTATTGCTTGCCTCCATTTCATGTAGTTATTTTCTGGTGATTCCTCCTCTTCTTTCATTTGGTGCTTGTTTCTTCATCTCTCTATTTTAACAATCTGGTAGTCTGGGACACTAGGTGAGGCAGGCAGGGTCACAGGAGTGGGTTCATGTGTCCAGAAGTAACTGGTTGCACCAAGTCCAGCTGTGGGTCTGATCTTGTGGTTCCAGGTTAGGTGGGTCAAGTTGTTGTGGCAGGTCCAGTTACTCTGGGTGAGGCATAGTGTGTCACAGTGACAGGTCCATGTGTTTGGTGGCTTTGGGTCATGGTGGTAAGGCCACGCACACCACTTCAAGGAGGTCGGGCTAGTTGTTTAGAACACTGGGTTGGGTGAATTGAATTAGGGCAGCAGGTTTGTGTTTTGGCAAATTACATGTTAAGGTGATGGAGTGGGCCTGGTGCTCTGCTTGTGTAGGGAGTGTGCTGGGCTAGGAACTGCTGCACTTCTGGGTGGGAAGTGGGCCAGGCCAAGTACTACTCCACCAGTGAGGGTGGCAGGCCAGACCAGCTGCTGCTCCACTTGGTCAGGGTGGCAGGCCAGGCTGGGTACGGTTCCACATGTATATTCAGCAAGCCAGGATGGGTGCTGCTCTGCTGGTAGAGTGGGGACAAGATGGCCCGGGTGCTGCTCACTTGGTCTTTATTGCCATTTTTTGTTCATATATATTTTTTTCTTCTTGTTCTTTAACATTTCATGTAACACTGTTTTGGTGGCAATGAAATATTTTAATTTTTTCTTCTCCTGGAAGCTGTTTATATATCCTTCAAATCTAAATGATGTTGTTCTTGCTTTTCATAAGTTTAAATATTTCTTGCCAAACCACTTGTCATGCAAAGTTTTTGTTAAGAAATTTTCTAACAGTCTTATGGGAGCTCCCATGTAGGTAACTAACTGCTTTTATTTTGCTTCTTTTAAGATTCTCCGTCTTTAACCACTTGCTATTTAATCATGTAGCGGGCTTCTTTGGGTTCATCTTGTTGGGAACTCTGTGCTTCCTGGATATGTATTCTATTCCATACAAGAGGTTATGGAAGTTTTATCTGCCACATGTGCATGTGGGAACAGTCTGTTTGACCAGCCTGTTCAGTGTCTCTTTCTCTCCTACCATTCTCAGTGGCTTTTTCTTTATTTCCTTAATTGTAGGACTCCTGTTAAGCTAGATTTCATGTGGTTTAGAATGATTGGTGTTCTTTTGTTTAGTTGTATTATGATGTGGATGTGGGCGAATGAGAGTACAATTAAATCTTGATATACCTACATGAGAATAAATTCTGTGTTTTGCACTCACAACTGTAATCCGACTTTTGCCCCCCCTGTATATTAAAGACAATAAGAAAAAAATAATACAATGGAAGTGTTTAAAAAAATTTTTTCTTGAGGAATGTGACCAAATAACTTATTATTTAAAATAGAAAAAATCCAATTGTACAAATAAGCAATTAAAACCAAGGCTTCCCATCAAGATGACAGAGTAGGTAAATGCGGTACAGTAAACCCTTGATTTTGCAGACCTTGATTTTATAGATTTCAGATTTAATAGAGAAAATTTCTGGTTCATATGTCATATGTGATCATTAATACCATGTTAATTTTCAAATGCTCTAAACCAAAATTTGCTTATACTTAATAGGTTAAGGTGTGTTACTAATTCACTGTTATTTTTTTAAACAATTTTAGTGACTAGGCCATATATTGGGAAAAAAACACTATAGTAATTTCATGAAAAGAACTGAATATTACATATCTACAACTATAGTCTACATATTTAAAATCAGGAGTCACTGGTAGTAAACAGTGTTTGGTAAATGGTTAGCACATGATTTCACTATATTACATGGGGTAATTGGTTCCATTGGCATGTGGCTGACTTTCTGCAGGAGTTTTAATGCATGCTGGCCAATGTTCCAACATGCACTAAGCCATACCCCAGTTGTGTGCATTTGTTAACTCGTGGTGACTGATGAATGCATGCATTTATTAGACCTATTCAGTATAAATTTACAATTAAAATAATGCATAAAGAAAACTTTTCTGTGAAATTGAACTTTCCATACATACTTAATTTTAATTACACAAATGTGTCTATATAAGCAAAAAGAAGTAAACTAATAAAATTGTCAAATTTTTAACATACACATTCAGAATATTTACTTTATTAAGTAGTGGAATTATGGCCTTAGCAGCCAAATTAGTATTTATATAAATTTTTCTTTATATTAGTTATTACCACTGCTTTATTTATTATTAGTATTAATGTACTTTTGCCTACTCCTGTCTATGTCCATACCACAAATTGTTTCTTGTCCTAACTCCTTCCTGTGTTCTGTTTTACATCTAATTGTGCCAAATTGCAAAGGTCAAGTATCAATTGGCCTTCAAATTTCTAACTTGTAGGTTCAGTGGAATTAAGTGGGAAAAAATAGTTTTCCATGAAAAAGTGTGAATATAGAAAGGAAGACTTTATAAATAATGGGAAATTGATTTCAGAGTAAAGATGTCAAGGTAAGTTTAATGACAACAGAATAAATGAATACATAATCCAGGAGTTGAAAGTTCCTTCATTAGGCATTTTTCATTCAATTATGTTTTCCCAATGTGTAGTACAGTGTCAGCACACTATCCATGTTTTTTTTATTCATGGAAGAGAGTAATACATCAGTATTGTCAGAAAGGCTTGTACCAGATTTCTCATTTGCACAAATATTTGCAATTTTGAGGCAAATTGTTTGTATTTCTCATATAAGATATGTATTTTTGCTTATGATATAAATACACTTATATGAATGCTGAAGTTGAGAATTACCTTGCCATCCTAAAACTATGGGGATTCAGATGTTATTGTTTCATGAGAAAATATTACTCCCCTACAAAGCTTTCCTCCATCCTTTTGATTTCCTTGGCATTTCTGAAGGTATTTTATTTTATCTTCAGTGCACTCCCATCTCCAATTGCTGCCCTTCTAGTTTGATTTTGTTATATTTTACATGTTCTTCCTAAGAATATAATCTATACTAATAAAAGGGTAATGTGCTAATTAGACTGAATGTCTTCCAGATGACCTTCTGGATGTCCTTCTTGACAAATTTGAGCCTGGACAAAGCCCACCCGGGTCTCAGGTGCCTGAGGCAGGCCATAAAGAGGGAAGCCTGGGTCCTGGGTGTGGGGGCCGAGGCAGAGGAGGTTAGGGGCAATCAGGCCAGCAGGGGCACAGTTAGGGGAAAAGAGGCCAGCAGGGGATCATTTAGGGGCCATTAGGCAGGCAGGCAGAGGTGAATAGGGGTGATCAGGCAGGCAGAGGTGAATAGGGGTGATCAGGCAGGCCGAGGTGATTAGGGGCAATCAGGCAGGCAGGCAGAGGGGTTAGGAGTGATCGGGCAGGCAGCCAGGCAGTCTGGTGAGCGGTTAGGAGTCAGTGGTCCTGGATTGCGAGAGGGATGTTTGATTGCTGGTTTAGGCCTGATTCTGCAGGGATCAGGTCAAAACTGGCAATCAGACATCCCTCCATGGATCCTGGATTGGAGAGGGTGCAGCAAGGGCTGAGGGACAACCCCCAGCCCCCATGCATGAATTTCATGCACTGGGCCTCCAGTAAGATATAAACACATATAAGTAATATCCATATAACCCATGTTACTATTCAAGTACCACCATTGCCTATTGTTGACTGAACATTATGGTACATAATACAATATGTAAAAGACATTGAAAAATTCTTTTTTATATCCCCACAGTTTTGTCAAATTGACCAATCTCCGTACCTTAATTAACACCTCCCTTCTCACTCTTATTAATAGCTTAACACATTGCAGGCAGATCATGAGCATTCTCATGTTTTCATATTACACAGTGTTTTACCTAAATGTTAAAGACATGACTTAAAATTAAATACCCATTGCATTTTGAAGTTATTGATTACATGTTCTTACAAGCTAATATCTTTTTAAAGTATGATACTTTGTAAAACATTTTCTGTATTTGTTCAATAGAAACTTATCTGGCCACTGAGTAAAGCTAACAATAAATACTGGTGCACAATGTGTTAAGTCACAGTTTTCCAAATTTTGAGTAACTATCAATTAAAGCACAATTTTGTACCTTTAAACCAAGTAAAAGATACTGGAATAGGAAATCATAAGTGTCAAAGATACCCCTCAAGGGGTGAATACTTGGTAAAGATTCTTGTCTCTCTCTCTCTCTCTCTCTCTCTCTCTCTCTCTCTCTCTCTCTGTGTGTGTGTGTATTTATGCATACATAAATCTAACTGCTTCTTTCCTTTACATGAAATTCTTGAGTTACTTACCAGCAGAAACTTTAATGGTTCCATGGTGCTTTCTAGCTATAGCCATACTCCTTGATAGTTTGTATTTTCATTTGAGATCACCCCATTTTGTCTCTGGATTGATACATTCTGGATGTAGTTACCTAGCAGCAAGACTTTCCCAGTTCTACAGACCATGGCAACTGCTTAAAGTTCCTCCTCATTGTGACTCCATCATCTCCATTAAACTTCAATTTTAACTACTTTTCAATAGGAATAAATGTGACTTGTCCCATTCTATATGCTTCTTACAGTATAAACATTTTAGTTTTAATAATGTTGATTATACTGTTCCCTTGGTCTCAGATTATTTCCTCAACAATGAAATATACTGTTGTTCAAGTATATCAAGTTCCTGAAAAAGGTTTAACACAATTTAGAATATTTTACATCAGAATTAGAATCCAAACATGAGTAATCATCAGTAACTTTCTCTATAATGTCAATGAATTAACAGACATTATATATCTGCAAATAAATATGTCCCATTTGTGAAGAATACCACTGTCAGTATGAAGAGCATATATAGGAGAGAGGTGAGTAAAAAGTAGAGTGGGAATAAATTTAATAGGTAAATTGACTAGCTGGCAGTTTAAAATCGCCAACATGGGCAGACCCATAGGGTGGTTGGCAATGTCTGCCTGCTGGATACCTCTCAGTGTCTTTCTATTTTCCCTCCAGTTTAGTAAGTCCATTACAAATTTTCATTTATTCCCTCATGGAATTTTTCACTTTTTCTCTGGCTTTAATCACAACTAGTTTCTAAAGAATCTACTGAAAACTACGACTGTGTTAAATTCTCCCTTGTGTTTTCCTAGGTCTACGATAATGAAGTACAACAAGATGAGTGATTTCATAGAGATGGATTGCCTGAATATTCTATAGGATAGAATTCCAAAATCAGTGTCCAAAATGTCACAATCTCTGAAGATACTAGGGAAGGATTTATTCTGGGCTTCTCTTTTGACTCCCAGTTGTTCCTGGCCCTGTACAGCATGATTCAGTTTGGACACGATTCTTTTCCCTTGCCTAAATTTTCCACTTTATATGTTGAATTAGTCTCCCCTCCCCAATTCCAGTATTATCTAATCTTAACTAAGTATGTCTTTTGCCTGCAATGAGCTTATTCCCAAATTAGAATATATTCTGAGGTACTCAGAGTTTACCAAACATTCAAAGAAGAAATAACATCTATCCTCTCAAACAATTCCAAAAAATTCAAGAGGAAGGAATACTTCTAAGCGTTTCTTTTCTTTTTTTTTCTAAATGTATTTTTTTTTACAGAGAGGAAAGGGGAGGCCAGCAGGGGACAGAGAAATCAACAGAGGACAATTTTGGCATGGATGTGGAGACCAGGGAACCCTACCTAGTACACTGCTGGTCAGAGTGGATACTGGAACAGCCACTGTGAAACAGTATGAAGTTTCCTCAAAAAAATAAAATATGGAACTCACATTAGACCCAGTGATCCCACTTCTAGGAATATATCCAGAAAATCAGAAACACCAGTCAGAAGGGTTATATGTACCTGATGTTCATAGCTAAGATTTGGAAACAGCCTAAGTGCCCATCAGCAGGTGAGTGGATTAAAAAAACCTGTGTTATATCTACACAATGGAATACTATGCAGCTGAAAAAGAAAGAACTTTTACCATTTGAAACAATGTGGATGAACCTGGAGAATATTAAGCTAAGGGAAATAAGCCAGTCAGAGAAAGACAAACATCACATGATCTCACTAATATGTGGAATGTAATGAACAAAATACACTGATGAACAAAATAGATGCAGAGACAAAGAAGGATGGAACAGACTGACAAATTTCTGAGTGAAGTTGGGGGTAGGAAGTGGGTAGTGATGAACTGGGGAACTTATATGCATATATGCATAGCCCATGGACACAGACAATAGTGTGGTGAATGTCTGGGGTGGGGCAGGAACACGGTGGAGGGGGGCACTGGGAAAAAGTGAGGGACACCTGTAATATCCTCAACAATAAAAATAAATAAATTAAAAAATAAGAAAAACTTGAAAGTGATCCAAAAATAATGGGAATGAAATAAAAGAAAATAAGGTAGAGAAGAAAATATATATTAAATCTAACTCAAATGGGTGTCCATTTTCAAGATCATGTATATTTACTCAAAGATCTTGAGAGCAAGCAATCTATACTAGACATCATCTTTTTTTGATTTGTAGAGTTTTTGGAGGAAACTGTTTACTTCTCAAAATCATCCAGTTATGGAAATATTTTAGTGTGTATCTCTCATCAAATCTCTAGTAGGATTGGATGTTCAGTTTTATAATCAGAAGCACAATCTTATGAGGAACAGTAACTTTATTAGTCTACTAGAGGCCCGGTGCATGAATTCTTGCATTGGTGGGGTCCCTAGGCCTGGCCGGTGATAAGGGTTGATGGGGGCCATCTTGCCCAGTGCAGATCATGGCCAATGGGGGCCAGCGGGTGGGGGAGGGACCACGGGAGGTTGGCTGGCCAGAGAGGGACTGCGGGAGGGCTCTAGGGCGTGTCTGATCTGTCTTTCAATAGGAATAAATGTGACTTGTCTCCATTCCATATGCTTCTTACAGTATAAACATTTTAGCTTTAATAATGTTGATTATTCTGTTGCCTCGGTCTCAGTCTCAATCTCCCTGACTCCAGCAGCAAGCTAACCTACTGGTCATAGTGTCTTCTCCCTGGTGGTCAGTGCGCATCATAGCGACTGGTGGAACAGTTGGTTGAATGAATGGTTGGACACTTAGCATATTATGCTTTTATTATATAGGATGTCCTAGAGCTTAAAACATTATTCATTATTAAGAACATCTGAAATAGTCATTTTAGGCCAAGTTCTTCTGCGCTTGACATTTTTCTGGTGTCTCTTTCAATATACTCATTTGCTGTCATAGTAACATATAATATAGAGTTATATCCATCATTTCTCCCTTTTTTATTTTTTATCCTTATCTGCTGATATTTTTAGGGAGAAACAGAGAGAAACATCGATGTGAGAGAAACACATCCATTGGTTGCCTCCTTCAAAAACTCCAACTGGGGTGTCAGAACCATGCCAGGTTCCCAGATAGTCAAGCCAGTGGTAGCACAGAGGCCTTGTTATCAATACACCAAAATTGTCAAAGGCTGCTCTGGGCATGAGTCTAAATGGAATGTTCAAGGACTCTGAGCCTGGGAATCCTAATCAGGCCACGATAACATAAGCGGGTGCAAGGACACATGGTACACTGTGTTCTTCAGTGGGCAATATGGCTGATGTGACTATTGCCAAGAAGCCTTCTTTGTCTAAATGGTATAAAAGTAGGTTACTGACCAGTCTAGTCGGCTGAGGATGGAGTGAGAAGTCTGCGGGAGTATGGAGAGAGAGCAGCAAGGATGGAGTGTGTGAAGAAGTCTGCTAGAGAGAAGAGACAGGATTGAGAAGGTGCAGGCTGGGCTGAGGGGACCACCCCCCCCCAACCCCCATGCACTAATTTCTTGCACCAGACCTCAAGTCAAATAATATCTCAGAGACATTAAATATCTGCCTACAAAGCTACTTCATCTCAAAGGGAGAACAGTATTAAACTGTTAGCAAGAAAAGACAAACATAAAATTTAGAGGAAGAGAGAGGTTCATAAAACAGAGTGTGGGAATCAAATTAATTATTAATTTGACTAGCTATAAGATGAAAATGTTAATCTGGATATTTAACAGATTAGCTGGGATAAACCATGGAAACAAATTTAGTTATTTAGTGTCCTTGAGAGTTTAGCTGTGGAACATAGGAGATTTTGTCTGGCATTGTCTTCCAGTAATTTGCCATTACCCTTCCATTTTCTCATTTCCCCTCATTAGATTTTCTCATTTTTCCACAGCTTTCTTTACAAATAGATCTTATAGAACAAAATTTGACCATGAAGTTTTGAATTTCTTTGGCTTAATTTAATGTTTCTGCATTAACATTCATTTATCTACATATTAGATGAGTAGGAGGCATAAATCTATGAGACTATTATATGCATTATGAGAAAAATTTAGTAATACCCAGTTTTCTATTCTTTTCTTTTCTACTCTTAATTAGAAGAATATACTAAGGATTAGTTTAGCTAACTTAATTTTTCTATGTGGTTTTCTTTTCATAATTGATTCTTTATTTCATCTTGCTTACAAGTCTTTAACCAGGTATAAAAGATGTACTAGTTATTGTTTGGGTTTTGTCTTGATGACCAATAAATACTTGAAAACTATTTATTTATTTAAGACTATGTTAGTCATCAATTTGCTGAGTTTCTAATGTTTGTTGTTTCAGGTATTTGGGACAATCAAGAAATTGTATACCACATATTTTAGTTTATTAACTTTGGGCAGGAGTAACACTCTAATACTCAAATGTGAAATCTGGTTTCTTAGATTGTTGCAGATTAATAACTGCATTTGGCTATGAATAAAATTCGAGCAACCAAGGGGATTACCTAAGTATTTAAAAGACCACCTGACTATATTCAAAACATATTTTCATATGATAAACACAGTAAGTCTATTTGATTATTTAAGGTGTATAGTGATGAAGGTTTACATAAAGTGTTAAAAATCTTTGGTAATGTTTATAGTAAGAACCAATTATCTATATTCAATTAGTCCAATATATAGGAAAAAATAATCTGGGAGAAGTTGAAAAATAATGCAATATTTATATGGTTTCCTGAGAAAATAGTTGAGCTCTGATTTATATCCTTTATTTTCTGATATTTGGGAGGTTTTATCTGGGGATCGAGAAAATATTAACCATTAGATCATTTTTCAGGTTGTACTCAAAGCATGTAGAGACTTCCAGGTTAATAATATTTTATAAGGTTTGGGATCCTGATAAATCTGACAGATGGAATAAAATGGCAAGCATTGCAATTATTAGAGAAAGGCAAGATAGGAAATTGGAGGAGTTAATAAAAAAGAGAAAGGGGAACACTTGTACACTGCTGGTGGGAATGCAGACTATTATAGCCCCTATGAAACAGTATGGGATTCCCTCAAAAATTTTTAAAAAATTGAACTGCCATTTGACCTAGGTATTCAATTTATAAGAATATATTCTAAGGATCCTGAATTATCAATCACAAAGATTTAGAACCCCTAAGATCTGGAAACAACCCAAGTGCCTATCAGTAGATGAGTGGACAAAAAAGCTGTGGTACATTTACACAATGGAATACTATGCAGTTTAGGGAAGAATGATCTCTTACTCTTTGAGACAGCCTGGAGGGACCTAGAGAGTATTATGCTAAGTGAAAGAAGGCAGTCAGAATAAGTTGTAAGTTCTTATCAAAGGGGGGTTAAAGTAGGTTTACAGATATTTGTATGGAAAATAATACAATAATTAATAAATAAAAAATTAAACTCTGTTTTGCATACTCAAAAGTGTAAAAGCTCCTGCGTTGAGCGTCTGCCCCTTGGTGGTCAGTGTGCATCATACAGACCAGTTGTTCCTCTGGTTGTTCTGCTGTTCGATTGATTTGCTTATTAGGCTTTTATTATATAGGATTTGTGTGAGCTCTTATATGTTAAAGATACTAAGTATCAAATATTTGCTATAAATACATTTTTCCCAGTTTGACTTTTAAAATCTAGGTTCATAAGCAATTTCTCATATAGCCACATGGATTCCTTTATTTTTCCGTTTTCTTCCTCATTGGATTTGTATGTTATTTTTATTGCTATAATTTCTTTTCTTTTTTTAAAAATCTCTTATTCTTGTTGAGTTATATTTTCTTCTAGAGTTTGCAGCCATGGGACTAAAATGGCTTCACTTCTAACTTTATTTTTTAAAATCTGCTTTCATTTATTTTAGAGAGAGGGAGGAAGAAAGAGAGAAAGAAACATTGAGCCCACAATTGGGGCATGTGTCCTGACAGGGAACCTAACCAGCAACCTATTGCTATACAGGACAGACCTTCAGGCCAGGGCCTCAGGCTTTTTACTCTTTGTTGTTAATGCTTATAGGAGTCAAAAGGTCCTTCACAGGTGGTTTCTTTTGCTAATGAGCTCATAGTTTCTGAAAGAGGCTGAAGATTCTCATTCAGGGTTTTCACAGGACAGTGGCACCTAGTGGAACCCCTACTCATAGGAGATTCCCCTTTCATCAGTAATAACAGAACAGCTGACACTGAATGGCCACTTAACACAGGCCTCAGTACTCTTCTAAGTGCTTCACCTGGTGACCTGGTTTGATCAACAACCCCAGGAGACCAGCACTATTATTTCCAGCTTTCAGATGAGAAAACAAAGGCACAGAGTGGTTAAGTGATTTGTCCAAGTCCAGGGCAGAGGTGGGAGGCACCCGGAGTGGGAGCTGCTGGGGAACAGATGTGCACACAGATGACGCAGGATTCCCGGCGTGAGTGACAACTGAGGCAGGACAGGACAGTGCTGGGAAGAGAGCGAAGGCAGTGGGTATTGCCCCAGAGACCCAAGGAGCATATGCTGGGACCCTCAGGGGTTTCATATTGCAGAGCCATCTTGCCTGGGAACCCGGAATCTAGAATCTGAGTTCTCCCAGGGACCCCAGGACACCAAACAGGCAATTTCCACACATGCCTACATCGCCAGTTATGGGGTTCATAAATCCAGTGAGGGCAGTGGTCAGATAATCACAGTGACAACAGTGAGTGCTTAGCACCTGTCAAGCACCGAGCTGAGAGCCTTACGTGCATAACCTTAAGCACACCCTGTAACATTCTATTGAGGCTGGTATTATTATCATACCCATTTTATAGATGAAGAAACTGAGGCTGAGAGAGGTTACACAGGTCTAACTGGCAGAGTCTGTGTGACTCCAAAGTCTGTATACCGTCACCACGTCCCTCTGCTACCCCCAACCCTCAGGTGGGTGGTGTTGCTAAGTCTGACTTTTCTCTCCCTCTTGCTCTGGGACACCCAGTGATCAGCAGGGCTGAGCTGAGGAGGAGAGATGGGGCTCTGAGGGACACAACAGGGAACCTGGCCATTATTTCTCTAGAGCCCAGCAATAAAGAATCAATAAGCAAAAAGACTTGCTGTTTCCAGGCTGTTCTATTGTATCTTCTTTCCACTAATGGAAATTGGTGTGCCATGGGTGATCAGAAACCTGTGGGTTTGGGGAAGGGACTGAGAGGTCAGCCATTCCCACCCACTTGCCAGCCCTGCTTCTGCCGTTGGTTGACCTCAGTGTGTGGGGTGACAGGGTGCAGGGGCCTTGGCCTGTCACTGCCACATCCCAGCCACCCATCCCTGTTCCCCCATTTACCATTGGGTGACCAAGAGGTGGCCCTACCGCCTGCTTGCCAGCCCTGCCCTTGCCTCTGATTGCCCTGTGTGTGTGGGGCGACTGGCGGGGGAGAGGCTTCGTTTCCTGCCACCCACCTCTTGTTTCCCATTCTCCATTGGGGGTTGGGAGCCTGCTGGCTGGGGAAGGGACCAAGAGGTGGTCAGTGCAATTCATAGTGATGGGTGAAGTGGTTGTTTGGGTTGTTCTGCTGTTAGGGTAATTTGCATATTACCCTTTTATTATATACTAGTGTGGTGCATAAAAATTTGTGCACTCGGGGGGGTCCTTCAGCCTGGCCTGTGCCTCTTGTAGTCTGGGACTCCTCGGGGGATGTCCACTTGCTGGATTAGGCCTGCTCCCAGGGGATCGGGCCTAAGCTGGCAGCCCAGGAGCCCTCGGGGGATGTCCACCTGCCAGCGGGGAGCAGACCTAAACTGCAGTCAGATATCCATAGAGCTGCTGAGGAGGCAGGAGAGGCTCCTGCCACAACTGCTGTGCTGGCAGCTGGCAGCCTGGCTTGTGGCTGAGCAGAGCTCCCCCTGTGGGAGTGCACTGACCACCAGGGGGCAGCTCATGCATTGATTGTCTGCCCCTTGGTGGTCAGTGTGTGTCATAGTGACCAGTCATTCCCAGTCGTTCTGCTGTTAGGGTCAATTTGCATATTACCCTTTTATTATAGAGGATGATGATAGGACTAGAGGCCCAATGCATAAAATTCATGCAAGGGGCTTGGCCCACGCTGTTATGGTGCCTGCCTCGATCCTCGCTTTTGCGGCGGTGGCCAGCTCTGTCTTGGCCTCAGGTACAATGGGTCTAAAATATTGAGTTTCCATTTTTGCTTAAACCACCTTGCTTGTTGAGAAATTTTCCTGTGCCAGGAAGGGCAAGCTAAGAGGACCATGATATATCAACTCTTACTTCAACCTGTAGAGTGGGCATGCTGCTGTGATTAAAAGATATACTGTCTACCCCTACAGCTCTTATGCAGTGGTACAGATATTCTTTTTGGAAAGAGCTCTGTCTGAGCAGACTGACTATACTGGTACACAGAATGGAGAAGTCAAACAAGGTATTGTTGAAAATAGCGGAGAGTTTTCAACATTTAAGAGTTGGCTGTCAACTCCTCAACCTAATAGCAACAAGGTGAATGGAAGACCACTAGAAATTTAACAAGAGACCAGGGGAAGATAGAACCAACAAGATTCCTCCTGGGTTTTAATCATCATTGTGCCTTAGAAGTCTATTCACATGTGCTAGGGTACACCCACTCAATAACAATGAGTGTCTTATTTGGCTGACTTGAAATAATCCCAAGCCATAATCATTACTATCAACAAAAGACTGAAGTCTCACTGGCTCAAGGGGATTAAGCACATCTTCTGACAAAATACTAGCTGTATGGAAAGCCACTCTGAATATCAATCCTATATAACAAGAGAGGGATATGCAACTTAGGCCAGTAGTCTGTAAGGTCACCACCGCTGGAGGGGGGGTGGGCGAGGAGAGCTGGGCCTGGGGCTGGGACATGAGCCTGTGGTGCCTCCTCTGGAGTTGGGGAGCTAATGACTGACGGGCTCCGGTCCTCCTCCAACAGGACTCTGCAGCAGGCATGGGGTTGCTGAGACCAGGCCAGGCCTCTGGCCACAGATCCACAGCTTCACGGAGACTGACTCTACCTGGCCGCCCGGAGGCCATGTGGCTGGGCCGCAGGGTGCCCGTTCAAGATGTGACACAGAGAATGGGATGTGGGGGTTCAAGACTCACTTCCTTTGGGCTTTGTCCTTCTTGGCCTTGGTCCTTTTCTTTGGGGCCTGGAGCGCAAGCACTGCAGGAGAGAGGGATGGATGAAGGCTGAATGTGGAGGAAAGGAGCTGACCCAGCTGAGGGTGGAGACCTAGCAGAGGCGGGAGGCCCGACTGCGGGGTTCCAGCTTTCTGAAGTGGCCAGGCAGGAGGCGGGTGGCCCAAGAGGTGCACAGCGGTGCTGCACCTTCCCTCTGTGAGGACACCCCACACAGGCTCTGCCTTCCCCAGCAGGCTCTGGGCGCCATCTGCAAATGCGACTGCAACGTCTAACGTTCTGGGCAAAGAACTGCCCCAGTGCCCCTCTGGGTACCAGGCTTGCTAGGAGTGTGCTGTCACCAATGCCAGAGATCAAAGGCAAAAACCTGGAGAGGCAGATGTACCGGATGGGGCTCTGGCCCACGGGCTGGCAGGGATCTGCATCTCCTGTGGAGAGCAGAGAGCGAGATTCTGCAGTGGCCTCAGGATGCAGGTCGGCCTGGTGGGGAACAAGGGGCATGGAAGGATGCCAGGGTGGAGGGGCGCATATGGCAGCCCTGAGGCGGGGGTTGAGAGGCGATGCCACCTCAGTGGAGGGGTGCTGCACTGCTGGGTGCCCAACTGACTGATATGATTTAGAGAAGCTCCCGGCGCTAACCGCACCTGGCCAGGGTTGCCTTTGCACTTCAGAGGTGGCAACTCCTACCACCTGCTCTGGGGGGGGGGCAGTAAAGAATGGGGGCAGGGGTGGGGGAGAAGAAAGAATGTGGAGGGGGGGTGATGAAGAGGTGCTTGAGAATGAGGCTCAGAGTCCTGATGGGAGGTTTATTCTGTTTGCCCCATGGCTGCCCCTTAGGAAGGGCAGAGAGCACGGCTGTGAGGGCTTCCTGTGGGCAGAGTCCAGTTCCGCAGCCAACTGGAATTGGCCTCAGTTTCCTGGTCTGTAAAATGGATTAAGCGTGTCCCAGTGCCTTCGATGAGCTTGGAGGGCCAATGGAGATACTATATAAAGAAAATGAGGGAAGAAGTGAGAAAGAAAAGGAAGGACGAGCAACAGAAAAGAAAGATTGGAAGGAACCTGTAAACCTATTGTCACTTAAATAGGGAATATAGTCAATAGTCAATAGTGTTGTAGTGACGGTATGATGCCAGGTGGGTACTGGAAATATTGGGGAACACTTTGTAAAGTATGTGATTGTCTAACCACTATTCTGTAACTAATATAAAACCTGAAACTAATACAAATAATATTGAATGTAAAGAAATGAAAATAGGAGTGAAATCTTTATAAATCTCAAAGTTTAAATAAAGGCTGTAAAGGAAGGAAGGGGGAGAACAAAAATAGTGTTTTTCATTTTACCACTTCATTGTCTTTTCAGTACATGAAAAAGACAATTGTCTTTATATGGTGCTTTTATACTTTTCTAAGTCATTATCTCATTTGATGTTCAGGGCAACTTAAAGACAAGATAATTATTCCCATCCCTATTCAAAGAAAGGAAATCTTGGTGTCTGGCCCCAATGATTCAATCATCAAGCCCTTATTGTAAAGCAGGGTTAGTGAAATTTTCTGTGAAGGGTCATATCTATACTAATAAAAGCCTTAGGGGCCAGCAGGGGAGGGCAGTTGGGGGTAATTAGGCTGGCAGGGGAGCAGAGTGGTCAGTGTGCTCCCACAGCCAAACTCCCATGACCACCCAACCTCCCGTGGTCCCTCTCCCCAATCGGCCCTGATGGCCCTGAATAGGGCCAGCAGGCCAATATCCCTTGGTCCCTCTTCCCTGGACACTGGCCCCAATCGTCCTCTCTCCCCACCAGCCACCAACCTCTTCCAGTCCCTCCTGCCTTCCTACCAGCCGGCCTTGATCACCCCCATAGGGACTGGGCAAGATGGCCCTGATCGGCCCTATTGCTGGCTTGGCCAAGGGACCCCTCCTGTACACAAATTTGTGCACTGGGTCCCTAGTAATTAATAAATGATAATAAATAAACTTCTGTGGACTGAAAACTGTAATCTTACTTTTGCCTACCACTGTATTGTATGTAGTACTAATGTGCAGACTGAAAGTTACTGTCTTTGTAAAGGTTAGAGCAGCTAATGAGGCAAGACTGGCATGTGTAGTTATCAAACATTTTCCAGGTTTCCAGGCTCCCCCTAGAAGCCAACTATTGCTGAAACTAACCATGAGAGGACTGGCAAGGAAGACATTTAATTTGTATGTTTGCATTTTCTGTGTGACAAAGAGTACGAGTGGCAAGGATGGTAAGGATTGAGACACAATTAAAAACACACAAATTCACATTATCCATTGGCTGTACGTTTGCTCAGGAAACACAAAGATTCTAGTTCCACGAACAATTGAACACTGACACTATTTAAAATAATGTAAAATAGCAATATTCTAGGAATTAGGATAGTCTAATAATTGTTTAATGGCCAGTGTTTCATGATCTGAAATAATAAAAATTTGCAGCGATTAGGTCAATGGTCTGTGGCACATTCTGTAACATTTCTATATGATTTGGTTACTTTTTTGAAATTGTAAATTGTTGCTTTTCTTTCTAAAATGCAGTAGAACATTTCATTGTTCTTCCTTAGATGGAATTGCAACGTCTTGCTCGTTTTCCCTAGGTAAAGTCTTGACATTTTGTTCTTCTTTCTCAGCTGAAAGTGACACACTCTGCTCTTCACTCTTATCTTTTCTTCTTCGTGTCAGAAAACACAAAACTAACAAGCATAATAAAAGGATAAAAGGAAGCAACCAAAGTAGTTGCAGGTATTGGGTTTTTTTCCTAATTTTTTTCCGAGGGGGTGGCCCACTATCTATACTACCTCCACTGCCTTCTTTTATGCATTTGGGAGGGTCCCAGTCATAGTTGCAATGGCAGTGATGCCTGTTGTTGCAGACTCCTTTCAGATTGCACATCTCAGGTGAGCAATAATTTACCAGAAGTGACCTATGGACACACTTCCTTTGGATGCAGACATGTTCTGCCCCACACTCTGTCCCATCTTTCACATCACCAATGTCAGGTTCTGTCAACCCGAAGTGGTAGTCGGTACCCCAGCAGGTGGCGCCATTGAACTGAGTCCAATGCACAGTAGAATGATTTCTCAGAAGGGGAAGTTCTGTCACATTGTCACACTGAATCCTCCCGCACAAGGTATCTGAGATGTCACATTTTACGTATCTAGAGTGCTTGAAACCACAGTTCCCAAAACGGTCACCTTGAGTGTTAATTTCTGTGTAGCAACTCTGATTGGCACTCTTGGCCTCTTTGCCAAAAATGTTCCTACACTGCTCTTCACGGTTATTGCATCTCTTTTCATAGCAGGAGCCACCGCCCTTGCATGGCATCCCATTCTGCAAGTACACATCCTCTGGACAATGGTAGGATGTCCCATTGCACCACTCTGGGAGATCACACTCATTTTCCTCTTGTCTACAAACTTCGCCTGTGGGCAGGATCTGGCAGTCTTTGCAACAGAGACCAAAAGCACAAGCAGCCCCAGGGCTGAGAGTGCAGTTGGACTCACAGCACGGATCTTTCATACACAAATGTAAAGTGCCACAGTCACACTCTTCTCCTTCTTCAATCACACTGTTCCCACACCGTGCAAGTGTGAAGATGTTCCCTGTATTTGATGAAATGTACAAACAATTTTTCCTTGCTATGGTGCCCATCATGTCCATGAAGTCAGCATAGCTGCAGTTGCTGAATCTAGTTGCACTTTCATTTTCTGGAAACATTATGCAGGTTTTATGTCCACATGTACAAGTTGGTCCATCATGATCCATACCCAAATTATGACCAATCTCATGTGACACAATGTATGCAAAATCATACACGTTATCATTCATGAAACTATCAACTCCACAACTAGCATAACTTTTACATATGGTTTTTATATAGGCTAAGCCAGCAGTAGTACCATAGCTATGCTTTACAAAAAGATGTGCAACATCATTGGGAATGCGGTTATTCAAGCTAGTTTTCTTCCATTTGCAAAATTCCTCCAGGAGACCATCTATGGTATCTATTGGAACTGGGTTTTTTTCAGTCCAGACCTCAATTCCCATTAAAACCACATCAACATCCAGTGAACTCAAAAACTTAGCTACTCCATTGACTACAAGTAATACTTCATACTGCACAGCTGTGGTGTTACTTAGGTGATGAAGATAGCGATTGTGGTCCACCACCACTGCCAGTTCAAGAAGCCCCCTGTGAGTCCACCAGCCTTCATACCCACTCTGCATCAAAGTGAAATTAGCACTCTCTGGAAAGTTCAGTTGTCTTGCTATTTCTTCATCTGTTAATCCACATTTCATGGGTGGCAACTGTGTCTCTTCACTCTTTATCCTATATAAGAGATGTTCAAATGTGGTAGAACGTCTCTTGGGCTCTATTTCATAAACAATGTCATTTGTCTGTAATATGCCCTGTAAACCTCCCAAACAGGTACTGAGGGCAACCAGGGATTCTGGGTCCCCCTCCACATAACCATGATAGTAGCAGTCATTCTGGATGAAAGGCCGTTCCTCAAGAAGAGCGCCCTGGTCCGAGTAGGTAACCACTCGGAAGTGTCTGGATAGAAAATTCCTGTTGACCTTCATGTGGACAATGTGTCTCTGGCCCCCAAAATGCAGGCTGTAAGAGAGCCAGTCTCCAATCTTCATGCCAATGCCAGTGCCTGTTACCTTCAAGGGAATCACCACTTCTGGGGGACCATGGCGTTGGGAGTGCACAACCTGGAACCATCCATATGGGAACAGAATCACCCCCAGCCAGAGTGGCAGGAGAGTGTTCCTCACACACACCAGGGCCTCACTCACAGCCATTATGGAGCCACCATACACAGCCATTGGTGAGAGCAAAATAGGACGGGCAGGAAGCATCACTGTTCTCTCTGAGCTGGGTATTCAGCATTGACTTTGAATCTGTTCTCTGGCAGGCTCATGTTATCAGAGTAGCACACTGGAAGAGAAAATAGAGAGTAAAGACAGGGTTGGAGGTTATGGGAAGGCCAATGTGGAGGAGGAAGAGAAACATAAGAGTTAGTATGGATTGGTGTTTGGCTAAAGACATGACTCAGAATACTGCATGCGTTTGCCCTTAAGAAATTGTAAGGTAACCTGGATCATGTGGCTAAGTTGGTTGAGTGTCATCCCATACACCAAGAGGACAACTGGTTCAATGTCTGGGTTGTGGGTTCAGTCCTCAGTAGGGGTGTGCATGAGGTAGCTGATCAATATTTCTCTCATTGTTATTTCTGTCTTTCTCCTCTTTTCCCTTCCTCTGTCTCTAAAGATCAATAAAAACATATTTAAAGAAGGAGAACTGCAAGGCAGTGTATGACTGTATAAAAACAAGATGATTGGTCATAGACTGACACCTTTTGAACCTAGATGAATGGTACATGGGTTTTAAGGATACTGTTGTTTAACTACGTGAACATGAGTAAAAATTTTCACAATAAATATATAAAACAAATGGACTTATTGGAAAGGTGAACATATATCATGTTTGAGAAGGAGTCCCTATTTATACTTATTGACTTGATATAAATATTAATATATAGACTTTCTTTTCAATTTTTTATTTTTGTTACTTTTTAAAGTATTCTTTTTAATTTTTCAGTTACACTTGGCATACAATATTATACATTGTTGTTAGGGGTTACACCTAGTGAATAGACTTTATATAACTTACTAAGTAATTATCCCAATGAATCTCAGACCTATCTAATAAAATACATACATAGTTGTTAGAATATTATTAACTGTAATTGCTCTGTTGTACTTCACATTCCTATAACTATTCGTTTTCTACCAATTGTACTTCTTAATCCCTTCACCAATTTTTACCAAAGTTCCCAGTCCTCCTCCCACCTGGCAACCCTGAAAATATTCTCTGTATCTATGAGTTTGTTTCTGTTCTGCTTCTTCCTTAATTTTATTCTTTTTTAAAATTTTATTTTCTTGTTTAAAATATTACAAATAGTAGTACATATGTCTTCATTTTTCCCCATTGACCTCCCCTACCCCCTGGCACATGCCCTTACTCCACCCCCCCAGTGTCTTTTGCCTTCAAATTGATGAGTGAGATCGTGTGGTATTTTTCTTTCACTGCCTGGATTATTTCACTTAGCATAATGCTCTCCAGTTACATCCATGCTGCTGCAAATGGTAGGAATTTCTTCTTTTTTATAACAGTATAGTATTCCATTGTGTAGATGTACCATCGTTTTCTAATCCACTCACTTGCTGCAGTGCAGATCTTTTATTTTGATGTAGTACCATTTGTTTATTTTTTCCTTTGTTTCTCTTGCCCTAAGACAGGTTTGGGGAACCTTTTTTTCTGCCAAGGGACACTTAGATATAGATAACCTCATTTGCTTAATATAATCCACTTATGATAAATTTATGTCGCTATGAAAATGCTCCTAGATTTATTGAATTTTGAGTCCTGCCAGTGGTTGCCTTGGTAGGGCCAGACCAAATGATTTCACAAGCCTTATACTGCCCATGAGCCACATGTTCCCCACCCCTGCCTTAGGAATTGTATCAATAAAAACGTTTCTAGGTGAGATGTCTGATATTTGCTGAGCACCTTGTCATCTTTTCCATTCAGATAGCCTATGTCTTCAGATTGGAGCATTTAAGACATTTGCATTTAAGGTTATTATTGATAGGTACGTATTTGTTGCAATTGTTATTCTTTATGTCTGTGTTCCTCCCTCTCTCTCCATTTCTTCTTGTTACAACACTCCCTTTAGCATATCTTGCATTGCTGTTTTGGTGGTAATTAACACTTTTAGTGTTGTTGTTGCTTTTTTCTTTTCTTTTCATTTTTTTTTTTTGTCTGCAAAGCTCCTAATTTCATCTTCAACTTTGAGTGATAGCCATACTGGGTTTAGTAGTCCTGGATTCATTCCTCTGTATACTTCATGCCACCTTCTCTGGGCTAAAGTCTTTCTACTGAGAAATCTGCTCACAGTATACTGGGAGCTCCCTTGGTAGGTAACTTTCTGTCTCTCTTACAGTCTTTAAGATTCTTTCTGTGTTGGAAGAATTTAGGAACCAAGATGGAGTAAACACTGGTACTGCACCACATCAAAATTACAACTAAGATACGGAATAAGCATCATTCAGAATCTCCTGATATCTGGATGAATGTAAGTCTTACAACTAGAGAGTTAAAGTAGAGAGCACATTGAGACTGGTAGAGGGTAGGAAGAATGGGATGGGCTATTTTGACAACCACATGTCATGTGTTTTTAATTGGGAGTGTTATCTTGGCTGAAGTAACATCCTATGTGGAGCATGGGTGCCAGCCACACACCAGGCCCCTAGTCCATGGTTTTAGAGCCTGGAAGAGAAGTCCCCATTACTTCAGGCTGTAAAAACCAGTGGGAATTGTTGCTGAGTGACATGAAGCTGCTGGAGTCCCAGGCAGTTCCTCTGAAAGATCCCACACATGAACTTACTTGGATCCTTCTCTCTGAGCCCCAGTGTTGGTGCAGGAACTTGATATGATCCAGATCCATACAAGGAGAAACTTACTTGTATGGCATCAGGGCAAGAACTTGGGGGCAGCTTTGTCCTAGAAAAAAGTGCTGGGGTCTCCCAGCCCCCCAGGCACAATACCTGAGTCTCCATCATCTTGGCCCACATGGCTTGATCCATCCTGGTGATTCACTGAGATCATGCCCCACCCAAGCTGTTTGCAGTGGCTTTTCCACATGAATGGCATGTTTGGCTCAGATTTCAAATTTTCCTAAAAGCTCTCAAATAAACAGCAGCTGGAATCAGACTTATCCATACCTCTTGACAAGTGGCTTGATGCCTAGCACAAGCAGCAGCTTGCCAAGGTTCACAGCGTGACCTCTCCTGGGGACCTCCTGGGCCAACACAAGCAATAGCCATCTCCAAATCATTCTGTAGCTTGTGCTGGGCAACCCTAGGCAGGTCACAGGCTTTGGCTGACTTTTCAACTTCAGGGAAGCTCCAATGTCAGTGCACCTTGTGGAGAGCTTCATACCATACCAGATTACAACCCTTCCATATCCACCAGTGACAAAGGGGTGGACTGTTGAGCATCAAAGCTCCACTGAAGCAAATTCTGCTCCATAGGGGTGTTTCCTGCAAAGCAACTCTTGTACTGTAGTTGTAGTTAGTCCTCACAGTTAGTTGGCCTGAGGGTCAATTCCACCCAGTGACACCATTAGATAACAAGGCTCAGCAAAATGATCACACAGGGGTGTACCTAGAATTCCCAGATTAGGAGAGGCTGTACTAAGAATGCTGAGTCACTGTGTCCTATAGGACAGCTACTACACAATACCAGTCTACCAATTTCAGGATACTTAGCAGCTCTACAGAATATATAAAAACAGCCAAAATGTGGAAACAAACAAACATGTCACTAATGAAAGAAGGGACGAAATCTCCAGGAAAAGAACTAAATAAAATAGAAGGAATCAAACTACTATATACAGAGTTCAAAACAATGGTTATAAGAATGCTCAAGGAACTTAATGAGAGCTTCAAGGATCTTAATGAGAATGTCAAGGAACATGGTGAGAATTTCAAGGAAATCAATGAGAACATCAAAGACATGAAAAAGGACCTGTAAGAAATGAAGGATACACTAACTGAAATGAAGGATAATTTACAGGGAATCAACAGTAGAATAGAGGATTCTGAGAATCAATTCAGTGATTTAGAATATAAGGAAGCAAAAAAAAAAAAACAAAAAAAAAAAAACACCCATCCAATCAGAAGAGTAAAAAGAAAAAAGAATCCAGAAAATATGAAGATAGTGTAAGGAGCCTTTGGGACAACTTCAAGAATACCAACATTCTCATCATGGAGTGTCAGAATGAGAACAAATTTAAAACCTATTTAAAGAAAAACATAATTACAGAAAATGTCCCCCACTGGTTAAAGAAATAGACATACAAGTCCAGGAAGCAGAGAGTCCCAAATAAGATGAACCTAAAGAAGCCCACTATATGACATATCATAATTAAAATGCAAAAGTTTAAAGACAAAGAGAGAATCCTAAAAGCAGCAGCAGAAAAGCAATTTGTTACCTATAAGGGAGTTCCCATACGACTGTCAACTGATTTCTCAACAGAAACTTTGCAGGCCAGAAGAGAATGGAAAAATATATTCAAAGTGATGAAAAACAAGGACCTAGAACCAAGATTACTCTACCCATAAAAGCTATCATTTAGAATGTAAGATCAGATAAAGACCTTCACAGACAAGAAAAAGCTAGAGGACTACATCACCACCAAAACAGTATTACAAGAAATGTTAAAGGTATTTTTTAAGAAGAAGTATAAAGATAAAAAATATGAACAATAAATGGCAATAAGTGCATATCTATCAATCACTGAATCAAAAATCAAAATAAATAAAGAAGGAATCTAATGACCAAAATAAACTGATGAATAAAATAGAATAGAAACATGGAACAGACTGATGAATCTCAGAGGAGTGTGGGGAGGGTGAGCAGGAAAAGATTCACCAAATAACTTATATTCATTACCCATGGACACAGACAATAGGATGGTGAATGCCTGGGGAAGGGCAGAATACAGGTGGAGGAGAAAAATGGGGGAAAAATGGGAGGGATATCTGTAATACTATCGACAATAAAGATATGAAAAAAATATTCTTGGTTTTTAACATTTGCCATTTTAATTATGATGTGTCTTGGTGTGGGTCTTTTGGATGAATCTTTATTGTTACTTTCTGTGTTTCCCTGACTTGTGTGACTTTTTTCTTCACCAGGTCAGGGAAGTTTTCTGTCATTATTTTTTCAAAAAGTTTCTCTATTCCTTGCTCAGATTTTCCTCCTTCTCGCCCCCTCAATAAGCAGATGTTTTTTTGTTTCATGTTGGCCAAAACTCCCTTAAACTCTCCTCCTGCTTTTTAGCTTTTTTTTCAATTTTTGTTCTGAATGGGTATTTTTCCCCACTTTGTCCTCTAATAAACTGATTTGTTTCTCAGCTTCTTCACTCTGCTATTGAATTCTTTCAGGTTACTCTTTATTTCATTTATGCCATTCTTCATTTCTACTTGATTCTTACTTATTGTTACAATCTCATTTTTCATGCTGGTGTACTTCTTATTAAGTTTCTTATAATTTTCATTAAATTGCTTTAAGTTATCATTCAGTTGTTTGAGCACCCTTATACCCATTACTTTGAATTCTTTATCTAATGTATTGCTTGCCTCCATTTCATGTAGTTATTTTCTGGTGATTCCTCCTCTTCTTTCATTTGGTGGTTGTTTCTTCGTCTCTCTATTTTAACAATCTGGTAGTCTGGGCCATGGGGTGAGGCAGGCAGGGTCACAGGAGTGGGTTCATGTGTCCAGAAGTAACTGGTTGCACCAAGTCCAGCTGTGGGTCTGATCTTGTGGTTCCAGGTTAGGTGGGTCAAGTTGTTGTGGCAGGTCCAGTTACTCTGGGTGAGGCATAGTGTGTCACAGTGACAGGTCCATGTGTTTGGTGGCTTTGGGTCATGGTGGTAAGGCCACGCACACCACTTCAAGGAGGTGGGGCTAGTTGTTTAGAGCCACTGGTTTGAGTGAATTAAATTGGGGCAGCAGGTCCCTGTGTTTTGGCAAATTACATGTTAAGGTGATGGAGTGGGCCTGGTGCTCTGCTTGTGTAGGGAGTGTGGTGGGCTAGGAACTGCTGCACTTCTGGGTGGGAAGTGGGCCAGGCCAAGTGCTACTCCACCAGTGAGGGTGGCAGGCCAGACCAGCTGCTGCTCCACTTGGTCAGGGTGGCAGGCCAGGCCGGGTACAGTTCCTCGTGTATATTCAGCAGGCCAGGATGGGTGCTGCTCTGCTGGTAGAGTGGGGACAAGATGGTCCGGGTGCTGCTCACTTGGTCTTTATTGCCATTTTTTGTTCATATATATATTTTTTCTTCTTGTTCTTTAATATTTCATGTAACACTGGTTTGGTGGTAATAAACTCTTTTAACTTTTTCTTTCCCTGAAAGCTGTTTATATATCCTTCAAATCTAAATGATGTTGTTCTTGCTTTTCATAAATCTAAATATTTCTTCCCAATCCACTTGTCATGCAAAGTTTTCGTTAAGAAATCTTCTGACCGTCTTATGGGAGTTCCCTTGTAGGTAACTAACTGCTTTTCTTTTGCTTCCTTTAAGATTCCCCATCTTTAACCACTTGCTATTTAATTATGTAGCGGGCTTCTTTGGGTTAATCTTGTTGGGGACTCTGTGCTTCCTGGATATGTATTTTATTCCCTTTAAGAGGTTAGGGAAGTTTTATCTGCCACATGTACATGTGGGACCAGTCTTTTCGACCAGCCTGTTCAGTGTCTCTTTCTCTCCTACCAGTTTCAGTGGCTTCTTCTTTTATCCTTAGTTGTAGGACTTCTGTTAAGCTCGATATAATGTGGTTTGGAATGATTTTCATTAATCATTGATGAAATCATTGTTTAGTTGTATTATGATGTGGATGTGGGCGAATGAGAGTACAATTAAATTTTGATATACCTACATGAGAATAAACTCTGTATTTTGCACTCACAACTGTAAACTGACTTTTGCCCCCCTGTATATTAAAGACAATAAGAAAAATAATAATACAATGGAAGTGTTTTAAAATTTTTTCTTGAGGAATGTGACCAAATAACTTATTACTTAAAATAGAAAGGAAATCTAATTGTACCAATAAGCAATTAAAACCAAGGCTTCCCATCAGATGACAGAGTAGGTAAATGCAGTACAGTAAACCATCAATTTTGCAGACCTTGATTTTATAGATTTCAGATTTAATAGAGAAAATTTCTGGTTCATATGTCATATGTGAACATTAATACCGTGTTAATTTTTAAAAGCTTTAAACCAAAATTTGCTTATACTTAATAGGTTAAGGTTTGTTACTAATTCACAGTTATTTTTAACAAGATTGAATAGGCCTTAATTTGGGAAAAAACAATATAGTAATTTCAAGCAAAGAAATGAATATTACATATCTACAACTACTAGTAGCCCAGTGCATGAAATTCGTGCACATTAAAAGGGAATTAATTGCCCTAACCAGTTTGGCTCAGTGTATAGAGCATCGGCCTGCAGACTCAAGGGTCCCAGGTTCGATTCCAGTCAAGGGCATGTACCTTGGTTGCAGGCACATCCCCCGTGGGGAGTGTGCAGGAGGCAGCTGAGCGATATTTCTCTCTCATTGATGTTTCTAACTCTCTATCCCTTTCCCTTTCTCTCTGTAAAAAATCAATAAAATATATTCTTTTAAAAAAGGAAATTAATTAGCAGAGATATTTTAATATTGCTATTTGCCCTTTCTCTATAATAGAACTGTGAGAGATGAAAGGAAATTAGTAAAATGTATATGAAAATCATATGTAAATTTATTAATAAATAAACAATAACAAAAGGATGTAACAACAGAGGCATGATATAAAAACGACAAAAACATGATATGAAAACAACAGTGATGCAAACAATGACTGATAAAGTGATTAAACTTATTCTAATATCTCCCTGTATACCACATTAAGAGTGAAAACACTTTCAGAGTGCTTGACTAATTTCCTTTGTGATGAAGTACTTAGAACTTTAACTGTAACATCACACGCTCTTCAAACTCGAGAGAAAGCAGCATATAACTGACCATGTGCAAATACAGGTTCAGGTAGGAACATGCCTACTCTGTCTAGAGTTTGTCCTTGTGATTTATTAATAGTCATCACAAATGCTGACATCATGGGAAACCATCGTCGAATCAATTTAAATGGGAGGCCAGTGTCAGAGGGGGACAAATTAATTCTTGGAATCAGAACAGCTTCTCTCTCTGCAGATCCTGTTAATACTTCAGCTTCCTTAATGTTAGGTCGTAATCTTTTGATAATAAATCCGGTACCATTACAAAGACCCCATTTACTATTGAGATTTCTCAATAGCATGATGATTGCACCCACTTTCAATTTTAATTTATGACAAGGCATTCCCGAAGGAGTAATACTATTCAGAAATTCGATGGGGAAATTTTCCTTTGTTTCTTTGTTATGGGGTGGGGCCACAACATTAGTAACAAAGAAACAGAATTAAAACTTTATTCTGGGGAGCCACTACAGTGTTTTGGACAGGTTCAAGCCTTGGACTGATGAGAGGGCACAGTCCTCTCATTGCCACGTGCAAGTCCCAGTTTGGAGGGCAGGGCCCTCCCAGCACAATTATAGCCAACAGCTGTAGTTGTAAGCTGGAACCTATGGTCCGAACATGTGGCCCCACGTGCCTGAGTGATGTAGGCTTGATAGAGTTCAGGTGCATGTAGTTGAGTAGGATTGAAACCCAGGAGAATGTTGTAAACATCTTGGTCACACCCTTACTTTGCCTCATAGCATCTGCTATAAAATAAAGGCATGGCTGTGGGCATGGTCGCTGTCTCTCAGAGAAGCAGCTTCCCACCGAGACCCGGCTTTCATTCTCTTGTCTGTCTTTTCTAAGCCTTTCAGCCGCCCCACTCAGGTTCACCCCGTGCTCGCGCAGCACACTTTAGAAAGATCTGCCTCCACGTTCCCAGGGCGGGTTCCTGCCTCAAACTCTACCTTTACAGGAAACAGCTTGGGGGAGGGCGCAGCCATTGCCAAGACAACCCCTGTAGGACTGACTTCCTTCCACTCGGTCGCTGTTCATCTGTATGTGATGAACACCACCCATGGTTTTTATATAAGTAGATAGTCTACATATTGAAATCCAGGAGTCACTGGTAGTAAAAAGTGTTTGGTGAATGATTAGCACATGATTACACTATATTACATGGGGTACTTGGTCCTATTGGCATGTGGCTGACTTTCTGCAGGAGTTTTAATGCATGCCGGCCAATGTTCCAACATGCACTAAGCCATACCCCAGCTGTGTGCATTTGTTACCTCATGGTGACTGATGAATGCATGCATTTATTAGACCTATTCAGTATAAATTTACAATTAAAATAATGCATAAAGAAAACTTTTCTGTGAAATTGAACTTTTCATACATACTTAATTTTAATTACACAATGTGTCTATATAAGCAAAAAGAAGTAAACTAATAAAATTGTCAAATTTTTAACATACACATTCAGAATATTTACTTTATTATGTAGTGGAATTTTGGCCTCAGTGACACCCCCTCAGCCAAATTAGTAGTTACATATGTTTTACTGTGTATTAGTTATTACCACTGCTTTATTTATTATTAGTATTAATGTACTTTTGCCTACTCCTGTCTAAGTCCATACCACAAATTATTTCTTGTCCTAACTCCTTCCTGTGTACTGTTTTACATCTAATTGTGCCAAATTGCAAGGGTCAAAGTATCAATTGGCCTTCAAATTTCTAACATGTAGGTTCAGTAGAATTAAGTGGAGAAAAATAGTTTTCCATGAAAAAGTGTGAACATAGAAAGGAAGACTTTATAAATAATGGGAAAATTGATTTCAGAGTAGTCAAGGTAAGTTAAATGATGATATAATAAATGAATACATAATCCAGGAGATGAATGTTCCTTAATTAGGCATTTTTCATTCAATTATGTTTTTCAAATGTGTAGTACAGTGTCAGCACACTATGCATGTTTTTTTATTCGTGGAAGAAAGTAATAAATCAGTATTGTCACAAAGGCTTGTACCAGATTTCTCATTTGCACAAATATTTGCAATTTTGAGGCAAATAGTTTGTATTTCTCATATAAGATATGTATTTTTGCTTATGATATAAATACACTTATATGAAGGCTGAAGTTGAGAATTACCTTGCCATCCTAAAACTGTGGGGATTCAGATGTTAGTGTTTCATGAGAAAATATTAACCCCTACAAAGCTTTCCTCCATCCTTTTAATTTCCTTGGCATTTCTGAAGGTATTTTATTTTATCTTCAGTGCACTCCCATCTCCAATTGCTGCCCTTCTAGTTTGATTTTGTTACATTTTACATCGTGTTAAAAATGTTGTTCTTAAGAATACAATCTATACTAATAAAAGGGTAATGTGCTAATTAGACTGAATGTCTTCCAGATGACCTTCTGGATGTCTTTCTTGACAAATTCGTGCCTGGTTCAAGCTGACCTGGGTATCAGGTGCCTGAGGCCGGCCAGAAGGAGGGAAGCCTAGGTCCTGGGTATGGGGTCGAGGCAGAGGAGGTTAGGGGCAATCAGGCAAACAGGGGCACAGTTAGGGGCGATCAGGCCTGCAGGGGAGCAGTTAGGGGCAAACAGGCCAGCAGGCGATCATTTAGGGGCCATTAGGCAGGCAGGCAGAGGTGGTTAGGGGTGATTAGGCAGGCAGGGGAACAGTAAGGGGTGATCAGTAAGACAGGCAGAGGTGTGTAGGGGTGAGCAGGCAGGCAGAGGGGTTGGGGGCAATCAGGCAGGCAGGCAGAGGGGTTAGAGGTGATCAGGCAGGCAGCCAGGCGAGTGGTTAGGGGTCAGTGGTCCTGGATTGCGAGAGGGATGTTTGATTGCCGGTTTAGGCCTGATTCTGCAAGGATCAGGTCGAAACTGGCAATCAGACATCCCCCCAGGGATCCTGGATTGGAGAGGGTGCAGTAAGGGCTGAGGGACAACCCCCCAGGCCCTATGCATGAATTTCATGCACTGGGCCTCTAGTAAGATATAAACACATATAAGTAATATCCATATAACCCATGCTACTATTCAAGTACCAACATTGCCTATTGTTGACTGGACATTATGGTACATAATATAATATGAAAAAGACATTGAAAAATTCTTTTAAATATCCCCACAGTTTTGTCAAATTGACCAATCTCTGTACCTTAATTAACACCTCCCTTCTCACTCTTATTGATAGCTTAACACATTGTAGGCGGATCATGAGCATTCTCATGTTTTCATATTACACAGTGTTTTACATAAATGTTAAAGACATGCCTTAAAATTAAATACCCATTGCATTTTGAAGTTATTGATTACATATTCTTACAAGCTAATATCTTTTTAAAGTATGATACTTTGTAAAACATTTTCTGTATTTGTTCAATAGAAACTTATCTGGCCACTGGGTAAAGCTAGCAATAAATACTGGTGCACAATGTGTTAAGTCACAGTTTTCCAAAATATGAGTAACTATCAATTAAAGCACAATTTTGTACCTTTAAACCAAGTGAAAGATACTGGAATAGGAAATCATAAGTGTCAAAGATACCCCTCAAGGGGTGAATACTTGGTAAAGATTCTTATCTCTGTGTGTGTGTGTGTGTGTGTGTGTGTATTTTTGCATACATAAATCTAACTGCTTCTTTCCTTTCCATGAAATTCTTGAGTTACTTACCAGCAGAAACTTTAATGGTTCCATGGTGCTTTCTAGCTATAGCGATACTCCTTGATAGTTTGTATTTTCATTGAGATCACCTCCTTTTTGTCTCTGAATTGATATATTCTGGATGTAGTTACCTAGCAGCAAGACTTTCCCAGTTCTACAGACCATGGCAACTGCTTAAAGTTCCTCCTCATTGTGACTCCATCATCTCTATTAAACTTTCATTCTAACTATTTTTCAATAGGAATAAATGTGCCGAAACCAGTTTGGCTCAGTGGATAGAGCGTCGGCCTGCGGACTGAAGGGTCCCGGGTTCGATTCCGGTCAGGGGCATGTACCTGGGTTGCGGGCACATCCCCAGTAGGAGATGTGCAGGAGGCAGCTGGTCGATGTTTCTCTCTCTTCGATGTTTCTGGCTCTCTATCATTGTGACTCCATCATCTCTATTAAACTTTCATTCTAACTATTTTTCAATAGGAATAAATGTGACTTGTCCCATTCTATATGCTTCCTACAGTATAAACATTTTAGCTTCAATAATAATGTTGATTACACTGTTGCCTTGGTCTCAGATCATTTCCTCAACAATGAACTATACTGTTGTTCAAGTATATCAAGTTCCTGATAAAGGTTTAACACAATTTAGAATATTTTACAAGGATTCCAGACATCATTAATCATCATTAACTTTCTCTATAATGTCAATGAAATAACAGAGACATTTAATATCTGCACATAAATATGTCTCATTTGTGAAGAAAACCACTGTCAGTAGGAAAAGCATATTTAGGAGAGAGATGAGTAAAAAGTAGAGTGGGAATACATTTAATATGTAAATTGACTACCTGGCACTTTAAAATCGCCAACATGGGCAGACCCATATTCAGTATCCTACCTGTGGGACAGGGTGGTTGGCAATGTCTGCCTGCTGGATACCTCTCAGTGTCTTTCTATTTTCCCTCCAGTTAGTAAGTCCATTACAAATTTTCATTTATTCCCTCATGGAATTTTTCACTTTTTCTCTGGCTTTAATCACAACTAGTTTCTAAAGAATCTACTGAAAACTACGACTGTGTTAAATTCTCTCTTGTGTTTTCCTAGGTCTACTATAATGAAGCACCACAAGATGAGTGACTTCATAGAGATGGATTGCCTGAATATTCTAGAGGATAGAATTCCAAAATCAGTGTCCAAAATGTCACAATCTCTGAAGATACTAGGGAAGGATTTATTCTGGGCTTCTCTTTTGACTCCCAGTTGTTCCTGGCCCTGTGCAGCATGATTCAGTTTGGACACAATTCTTTTCCCTTGCCTAAATTTTCCACTTTATATATTGAATTAGTCCCCCGCCCCATTCTAGTATTACCTAATCTTAACTAAGTATGTCTTTTGTCTGCAATGAGCGTATTCCCAAATTAGAACATGTTCTGAGGTACTCAAGCTTACCAAACATTCAAAGAAGAAATAACATCTATCCTTCTCAAACTATTCCAAAAAATTCAAGAGGAAGGAACACTTCCAAGCTCATTCTATGCGGCTAGCATTACCCTAATTCCAAAAATAGATAAAGAGACTCCAAAGAAAGAGAATTACAGGCCAACATCCTGATGAACATAGATGCTAAAATTTTTAACAAAATGTTAGCAAATCATATCCAGCAATACATTAAAAAAGACCATACATCATGACCTAGTGCAGCGGTTCTCAACCTGTGGGTCCTGACCCCATTAGGGGTCGAACGACCCTTTCACAGGAGTTGCCTAAGACCACTGGAAAACACATATATAATTACATATTGTTTTTGTGATTAATCACTATGCTTTAATTTTGTTCAATTTTTAACAATAATATTGGGGGTCACCCCAACATGAGGAACTGTATTAAAGGGTCACAGCATTAGGGAGGTTAAGAACCACTGACCTAGTGGGATGTATTCTGAGAACGGAAGGCTGGCACAATATTTGCAAATCAATAATTGTGATACAACACATAAACTGATTGCAAGACAAAAATTAAATGATCATATCAGTAGATCCAGAAATAGCATTCAACAAAACCCAACAGTCATTTTCGATAAAAACTCTTAACAAAGTAGGAATAGAGGGATCATACCTCAACATTATAAAAGCCATGTACATTACAAACCTACAGACAACATCATACTCAATGGGCAAAAACTAAAACCATTTCCCCTAAGAACAGGAACAAGACAGAGATGTCCACTTTCACCACTCTTGTTCCACAGAGTACTGGATGACTTAGCTATAGTGATCAGACAAGAAGAAGAAATAAAATGTATCCAAATTGGAAAGGAGGAAGTAAAACTGTCATTTTTCACAGATAACTTGATATTTTACATAGAAATCCCTAAAGACTGCTGGAGGCAGGTACATCCTTGTTGCTTGACACAGTCGCTGCAGGGAAGAAACATCTGCACAGCATATGTTTCAAGGGACCTGGCGTATATGGCATACTGTTCTTAATATGTTTGCTCCCCTTCTTAGCGCTATGTGTTCTAACCAGGCCCACCTCCCAGAGAAATGTTGTTTCCCCAGGTGGGGATTTTTTCCTGGAGTTAGGGATTAACAGGACTAAGGAAGGGAATAAATCAGTAAAACCCCTTAACTAAGTGCCAGGCGGGTAGTTAATCACCTTAACTACGAACAATCAGGCTTAATCTACATAATCATTACTTAGGATAATCTCCTTCAGTTACTTCCTTGCAGCTTAACCAAACAGTAGAGTAGTGGCCTTGAAATGGAGATAACAAACTAGCCCTAACCTTTGGAATAGAATGGATAGGATTAAAATCAACAGAACTAGATGAAGATGGGATTTTTGAAAGGTCAGATAAGAAACTATGGACATGAAACAAGGAACTGTAGAAGGTCAAGGGAGGACCCAAAACATACCATGATGTGACTATAGAGGCATGCTTATAGGATCAAATGGTATAAATACAGACGTAACAGGAGAATACAGAGAGAACCTGGCTATGCTGATCATCTGAATGCTGTCTCCATGTCCCTCATTCTTCGCTGACTCCGTCCACACCTTTGGGAACCCCTGGACCGCTGGGGCTGGCAAAAGACTCCATTAAAAACTACTAGATTTAATAAATGAATTCAGCAACATTGCAATATACAAAATTAACACTCAGAAATTCATGGAGTGTTTATGCACTGATAATGAACTCTCAGAAAGAGAAAAAAAAAAAAACAATGCCATTTACCATTGCAATAAAAATTTAAGATACTTTGGAATAAATTTAAGCAAGGATGTAAAAGACCTGTATTCTGAAAACTATAGGATGTTAAAAATAGAGATAGAGGAAGATATAAACAAGTGAAAGAATATGCCATGTTCATGGATTGGTAGTGTCAACATCATTAAAATGTCCATACTACTCAAAGCAATCTATATATCCAATGCATTCTGTTTTATAATACCAACACACAGACCTAGAATAAACTCTTCAAAAATTTATATGGGAACAAAAAAGACCTCGAATAGCCTCAGCAATCTTGAGAAAGAAGAACAAAGTTGGAAGAATCACAATACCAGATATCAAGTTATACTACAAAGCCACTATACTTAAAACAACCTGGTATTGGCCCAAGAACAGGCATATAGATCAAGAGAACAGAACAGAGAACCCAGAAATCAACCCAAGCCATTATGCTCAATTAATATTTGACAAAGGAGGCAAGAGCATACAATGGAGTCAAGACAGTCTCTTCAATAAATGGTGTTGGGAAAATTGGACAGGTACATATAAAAAAATGGAACTAGACCACCCATTTACACCAAATAAAAGAATAAACTCAAAATGGCTAAAGGACTCAAATGTAAGTCATGAAACCATAAAAATCTTAGAAGAAACCATAGGTAGAAAAATCTCAGTCATCTCTGGTAGCAAGATGTTTGTGGTTACATCTCCTAAAACAAAGGAAATTAAGGAAAAAATAAACAAATGGGACTGCATCAAAATAAAATGCTTCTGCCCAGCCAAAGAAACCATCATCAAAGTGAAAAGGGAATCCACTGCATGGCAGAACATACTTGCCAATGATACATCTGATAAGGGGTTAATTTCCAAAATATATATGGAAGTCATACAACATAACAAAAGGAAGACAGACAATCCAATTAAAATTTAACAAGGGACCTAAATTGACACTTATCCAAAGTGGACTTACAGATGGCCAAGAGACATATAAAAAATGCTTAAAGTCACTAATAATTCAAGAGATTCCACTTAAAACAACAATGAGGTATCATTTCACACCTGTCAGAATGATTATCATCAACAAATCAACAGAGGACAATTTTGGCCTGGATGTGGAGACCAGGGAACCCTACCTAGTGCACTGCTGGTCAGAATGGATACTGGTACAGCCACTGTGAAACACAGTATGAAGTTTCCTCAAAAAAAAAAAATATGGAACTCACATTTGACCCAGTGATCCAACTTCTAGGAATATATCCTAAAGAATTAGAAACACCAATCAGAAGGGATATATGCACCAAATGTTCATAGCTAAGATTTGGAAACAGCCCAAGTGCCCATCAGCAGGCGAGTGGATTAAAAAAACCTGTGTTATATCACACAATGGAATACTATGCAGCTGAAAAAGAAAGAACTTTTACCATTTGAAACAGTGTGGATGGACCTGGAGAGTAATAAGCTAAGGGAAATTTGCCAGTCAGAGAAAGACAAGTATCACATGATCTCACTAATATGTGGAATCTAATGAACAAAATAAACTGATGAACAAAATAGATGCAGACACACAGACTGACAAATTTCAGAGTGAAGGCTGGGGTATGAAGTGGGTAGTGAAGAACTGGGGAACTTATATGCATATATGCATAGCCCATGGACACAGACAATAGTGTGGTGAATGTCTGGGGTGGGGCAGGAACAGGGTGGAGGGGGGCACTGGGAAAAAGTGGGGGACACCTGTAATACTCTCAACAATAAAAATAAATAAATTAAAAAATAAGAAAAAATGGGAAGGGATCCAAAAATGATGGAAATGAAATAAAAGAAAATAAGGTAGAGAAGAAAATATACATTAAATCCAACTCAAGTGAATGTTTATTTTCAAGATCATGTATCTTTACTCAAAGATCTTGAGAGCAAGTAATCTATATCAGGCATCATCTTTTTTTGATTTGTAGAGTTTTTGGAGGAAACTGTTTACTTCTCAAAATCATCCAGTTATGGAAATATTTTAGTGTGTATCTCTCATCAAATCTCTAGTAGGATTGGATGTTCAGTTTTATAATCAGAAGCACAATCTTATGAGGAACAGTAACTTTATTAGTCTACTAGAGGCCTGGTGCATGAATTCGTGCACCAGTGGGGTCCCTTGGCCTGGCTGGTGATTTAAGTTAATGGGGGCCATCTTGCCCAGTCCAGATCGTGGCCAATGGGGTCCAGCTCATGGGGGAGGGGCCACAGGAGTTTGGCCTGCAGGGGATGGACCATGGGAGAGCTCCAGGGTGTGTCTGGTCTGTCTCGCCCAGTCCCAATCTCCCTGACCCCAGCAGCAAGCTAACCTACTGGTCAGAGTGTCTTCCCTCTGGTGGTCAGTGTGCATCATAGTCACTGGTGGAACAGTTGAATGGTCGAATGAACGGTTGGACACTTAGCATATTAGGCTTTTACTACATAGGATGTCCTGGAGTTTAAAACATTATTCATTATTAAGAACTTCTGAAATAGTAATTGTAGGCCGAGATCTTCTGCACTTAACATTTTTCTGGTGTCTCCTTCAATATATTCATTCACTGTCATAGTTACATATAATATAGAGTATTATTCATCTTTGTCCCTTTTTTATTTTTTATCCTTATCTGCTGATATTTTTAGGGAGAATACATGAGAGAGAGGGAAAAACAGAGAGAAACATCGATGTGAGAGTAATACATTGATTGATTGCCTCCTGCACGAGCCCCCACCAGGGTGTCAGAATGATGACAGGTCCCCGGATGGTCAAGGCCGGTGGGAGCACAGAGGCTGTTATCAATACACCAGAATGGTCAAAGGCCACTCTGGGCATGAGCCTAAATTGAATGTTCAAGGACTCTGAGCCTGGGAATCCTAAGCAGGCCACGATACCATAAGCAGGTGCAAGGACACATGGTACACTGTGTCCTTCAGTAGGCAATATGGCTGATGTGACTATTGCCAAGAAGCCTTCTTTGTCTAAATGGTATAAAAGTAGGTTACTGACCAGTCTAGTCGGCTGAGGATGGAGTGAGAAGTCTGCTGGAATATGGATTGATTGCAGCTAGGATGGATTGTGTGAAGAAGTCTGCTAGAGAGAGCAGCTGGGCAGGAGAGACAGGAGAAGCTGCGGAGCCAGAGAGCTTAGATACCACTACGATGTGAGGCAATGATTCTAGGAGGCAGCATGAGGCTGCTCAGTTAATAGCTGTGGGTACAGAGACTGATGCTGCGTTATGGGAAAGATATATGTTCACCAGCCGGTGTCTGGCTGCCTGCCTGTATGGACTTTGCTGTGAGGATTGTTCTTGTCTGATGGCTATAAGGTCACTGGCTTCAGCAATAAAGACTCATTCTTCTATATTCACAACTTCTCATTGCTTCTCTGTGTAAGACCTGGCATCCTAGGAGATCCAGCCCCAGGCAGAGGGGCTCAGACCCCACACCTGTTACTAGTGAGCAGAGGATAAAGGAGGAACTTGGACTAAGTTCCCAACAGTGAGTACAGTGGACAGGGTTCAAGCAGGAACTCGCCTTGGTGTAGTCTGATAGGAGAATTTTGAAGAATACATAGACTCACAGCCACCCAAACAACTCAGAGCACCAGTGCTCCTGCAGGGCTCTGCCAGTGCTCTGACACAGGGCCAGGCCTGGGAGGGGCCTGCAATCCAGTTAGGTGCCCTTGGCCAGAAACAAACCTGGCACCCTTTGATGTGCAGGCTGACGCTCTATACACTGAGCCAAACTGGCTAGGACTGTATTTCCCATTTAGAAATGAAACCTTATCCCCTGAGTATATAACTATGAACAATACTCTAATTTTCTGAGAGTATATGACAAGGTAAGAACGTACCAAAGTGGGATATGTCATGGCAGAAATAAAACCAAGAACTTGAGTCTTTTGTAAAAATTTCATGTAGCAAGCATTTATAGCAATTTTTCAAATGTTGATTGTATTTTTTTCATTACAGATAATAATAGAACTTTAGATCAAGGCTAATTTAGCTGTTTTGAAACTTGGATAGGTTTGAATTTAAAATGTCATCAGCTCTTTGTAAGAATTCTCTCAGATCTCTGGAGAATGAGGTAAACCTTGATGTTTCTATTTGATACAATTATTTTGCATGCACCCTGTAGTATTTTGCCCATAAAATTAGCTGTTTTTTCTCTTTGAGAATGGCCAACATATTCTCCAGGTAGAAAAAAATAAAATAAATATTGTAGCTATAATTGTTTTTATACTTTGGATTTTTAACTTTTATAATAGTTAAAACTGATTCATAGTTCACCATTACAATATTAAACTATTCTGAATTTCACCACATATTTACCATTGCTGGTGAATACTATACTTTCATATGTTTTCTGTTTTACTTAGCATCCTTTTGTTTCAACTTTACCATCATTTGTAAGGCAGTTCTTGTGGTGATAAACTGTCTTCGTTTTTGTTTGTTTGTTTTGTTTTGTGTTTTGGATTATTGTTATCTCTCCTTCATTTCTGGGCAATTTTCCCAGGTAGATTATTCTTCTTTGGCAGTTTTTTCATTCAGCACTTTTAACATATCATCCCACTCCCTCCTGGCCTGCAAGATTTCTGCCGAGAAATCTGCAAATGACTATGGGAGTTCCCTTGTATGTGATGAATCCCTTATTTTTTGCTTCTTTCAAAATTCTCCCCTTGTTTCTGATTTTTGACAATTTGATTATAATGAGTCTCAGGGTAATCTTTGGAATGATCTTGTTTTCGGCTGTTCAAAGTTCTTTGAAACTGAATGTTCATATCCCTCCCTAGATTTAGGAAGTTTCAGCCATTATTTCTCTAAATAAACTTTCTAGTCCATTCTCTCTCTCTTCTCCTTTTGAGTCTCCCATAATATGTACCTTTTATTACAAAGATCCTATATGCTTTCATTTTTTTTCTTTTTTGTTCTACTAACTGGCTAATATTAAATAGCTTGTATATGAAAAGTTCATGGATTCTTTCTTTTTCCAGGTGCGTAGACAGACATGCCTCTCAGTTGTTCCCTGGGGAGCAAGATCCAGGTTATAGGGTTTCTTCCAGATTCATAGTTAAGCTGAGGTCTGCAGCCCATCCTCTGAGAACATGGACAAGCATGATTCCTAGAAGGTCTCTGGAAAGGCATGGCTACTACTAGACCATGACTAGGATGGTTTGGAGGTAAGTTATAGGGTTGTTTCAAGATCTACAGTCAGAATGAGTTCTATGCCCTAACTTCCAGGGAAACAGACAGGTTGATTCCTCTCTGGTCCCTACAATAATCTTGCTGGTGTCAGGAGCAAGGCCAAGCTGAGCTTTAGCCCTGTCCACAAGGGGATAGGGCTATTTATGGGTTTATAGCTTGGCTTGACCACCTGCAAAGATGACTGGAGAACTGGATGGCTTGGGCCAGTATGGGATGGTCATGTCCTTTGGAGCATGGGAGGGGACTCCAATATGATCACGCAGATCTGTTTCACACACTCAATGATGGATTGCGGATTGCTAGCAGTAGTGATGGCCCGCTCAGTTGAGTTGGAGAGCATATCCCCTGCTACCTGGACTTGAGCCCCTGTACTCTCTGGTATTTTCTTGATCTCGCAACCTCCTTTCCCAATGAGAGAGCCACACTGACTAGCAGGGACCACCAACCTCAGGGTGGTGGGGGTCTACTGGCAGCTGTGCTATTGGTCATAGAGCTGCTGATGTCCTCTTCCAGTTTGTCAATGATTATAGCAAAGGTTTTGAAGATGGCAGTACTGAATCCAGCCAAAGTGATAATTCTCTCAGGACAATTCCCTTCTGAGATGTTGATAAGTGCACCACTCTCCTTGCACATCTTCTTAACTGATTCTCCTTTCTTTCCAATGATACTGCCAACTTCCTTTCCATGCATAAGTAGATGGATGGTGAGAGTGATATTTAATCCACTTTCAACCACACTGGTGTCCATGTGGAGCAGTATTCTGGGGAGCTGGACTTTGAGTGGTCAAGTCTGTGGTCACTGTAGGGGGATGGGGTGGGAGATTGAAAGCTCAAAACTGCAGGTGCCAGGCGACTGAGGGGAAAAGGGAAAGGGCGGAAGGGGAAGGGTGGGATGCTAGGGGTCAGAACAATAGAGGTGGGCAGACAGAAGAGGGCACAGGCTGCGGCTGGCTGCTCCAGCTGCTGCCTCTGCTGGTCTGGGCCCTTTTTCATATTTTTAGTTCATTTACACATTGCACACTCAGCTCTTTGATGTCCTTAAAAATATAGTGGATTTTTGAAATATAATTTGGATTTTTTTGAAATATATTTTGAAATCAATTTGGATTTTCTAGTTTTTATTTTCTCTTCCTACCAGAGAAAACATGCTTGTGAAGATTTATATGTCCTACAGAGAATTGTATTTTTTTGAAACAACAAAATTTTATTAATAAAAGTACAAAGGAGTTGAGTGGCAAGTGTATTTTCTGTATTTCCAGATTTTGAAGTAATTCTGTCCAAGAGTAAATTATGTCCAGAAGATGTTAAAGGGCAGCAATGTAAAAAAAATAAAAATTAAAATGAAAAGCTTCTGGTGTCAGACTCCTTTCTGTGTTCTCCATTATACTAGGCTAAGGCTGTACCAATTGAGTTCTGCCATAAATGAAACCACACCACTGAGAGAACCATGAGTTATTAGCAAGAAGATGTAGCTATTGCTCCTAGGACTGGGGATTAAAGGGAAGAGATGGGATTGTTGGAACCTTAGCCATTGGAATAAAACCACTGGATCTAAGACTTTAAGCTGAGAAGGTTAGCCAACCTGGCACTGAAACCTACGGAAGTTGGTGAAGGACTCAAAGATCTGACACTCTAAACCCTTAGGGTAGCATGCTTGGCATCTGAGACAGTATCTCTGAGCCTGACAGTGCTGTTTCATATATGTACATGTATGAAATTGTAATTATAATATTATATATAGAGATGGGGTAAACGTAGGTTTACAGTCATTGGAATGGAAAATAATACAATAATAATAATAAAAATAAACTCCATTACTAACAATTGTAAACCTATTTTTGCCCACCCCTGCTGTGTACAGTAACAATGTGCAGACTTAAAGCTACTATCTTTGTAAAGACTCGAGCTGTTAATAGGGCATGACTGAACAAGAATAGATCCAGAGACAAATGGTAGGGGAGGGGGGATTAGAGAACAACCCAAGGACTTGTATGCATGCATATTAGCATAACCAATGGACACAGACACTGGGGTGGTGGGGGCTTACCCAGGGTGGGAATGGCTGGGGGGGAGGGGAGTCAATTGAGTAAAAAGGAGACATATGTAAAACTTTAGACAATAAAAAAAGGAAAAAAAAGAATTTAAAAGTTTTTAAATAATATTATTAGTATAATAAACCAATGAAAAAGTTTAGATTAATATATTGATTAGGCAGCTATGATTTGAGGTAAGCATATTCATAAGACAAATAGTGTGGAAATTATTGAATTTTCATTTCACATTTTGCTCAGTGGTCACAATGCTTGATGGTAGTTATGTACTAAATCTTCTGTTTCCTTCTAATTTTCCTGATGAAATTTCCATTATATAAGTACATTACTAAGTCACTGTGTGGTAATTGTACTGATTTGTGGTAAATATCAGTGCTATTAATATCTTCTGTTAATATTATTGAATTTAGAGCAAATAGGATTTATTAATTTCAGAGTACTATATAATGGTTACTTTCCTCTATTTAAATAAAATAAAGATGATCTTAAAATCATGAGAAAAATTACATTTTATAAATAACTACTTCCCCAAGTCAATATTTATTTTACTTCAAAATATTAGTGCTATTAATTAGGTTCAAATCCTGATAACTGAAAGAGGCATTTGCTTTTTAATATCCACAAGTTTGATATTTGCATTAAATTTTGCTGTCAGGTTACAGATAGGATTGAAGGACTTGTTTTGAGCTAAAGTTATCCTCATCATATGTGACAGAGCACCAGGTTTACTTGGGTACTTTCTGAGTTCTAAGTGTAGGCACTATATTTCACAAAATGCCA
>NW_005871049.1:35588661-35593651 GCF_000147115.1 Myotis lucifugus | reverse complement strand
TGTTAATGGTACTATTGCACTATTGAGAATTAACTTAGCCCATATAAATCCTTTACATAATTTATTTCCTGGACATCAATTTGGGATCAGGCAATAAGATAAAAATAGATGCCAAAAAATGTTGAGCTAGAATTTGAAAATACTTGTCCTCATTACATTATTGTATTTGATAACTCTAGTGGCAGAAGCCCCTGAAAGAATATGACATTCTTAGTGTAATAATGCCAGTAACAGTAAAGAAGCTTCAAGTTACACTGTCAGACTTTTATGCACCCTGTATAAATACTTACATGTTCTTCTTCTCTAAGTGTTTTCAAATTCATTGATATACGTGTCCTAATCACCACATTTCCCTCAGTCTCAGTCATGGCCTAAATCAATGTTTTATCAACTGTAACAACCTATTAAAAACACACCACAGTGGATCATAATGAAATAAAATAGAATGGGATATATATTTTTCTTTTTTCTTTTAAAATTAAATCTTTATTGTTCAGATTATTACAGTTGTTCCTCTTTTTTCCTCCTATAGCTCCCCTCCACCCGGTTCCCACACCACCGTCTGCCCTTACCCCCCCCCCAACTGTCCTCATCCATAGGTGTACGATTTTTGTCCAGTCTCTTCCCGCACCCCCAACACCCCTTTCCCCCCGAGAATTGTCAGTCCACTCCCTTTATATTCCCCTGATTCTATTATATTCACCAGTTTTTTCTGTTCATCAGATTATTTATTCACTTGATTTTTAGATTCACTTGTTGATAGATATGTATTTTTTGTTCATAATTTTTTCTTCTTCTTCTTCTTCTTCTTCTTCTTCTTCTTCTTCTTCTTCTTCTTCTTCTTCTTCTTCTTCTTCTTCTTCTTCCTTTTCTTAAAGGAGACCTTTCTGCATTACATATAATACTGGTTTGGTGGTGATGAACTCCTTTAGCTTCTCCTTATCTGTGAAGCTCTTTATCTGACCTTCAATTCTGAATGATAGCTTTGCTGGGTAAAGTAATCTTGGTTGTAGGTTCTTGCTATTCATACTTTGAATATTTCTTGCCACTCCCTTCTGGTCTGCATAGTTTCTTTTGAGAAATCGGCTGACAGTCCCATGGGTACTCCCTTGTAGGTAACTCACTGTTTTTCTCTTGCTGCTTTTAAGATTCTCTCTTTGTCTTTTGCTCTTGGTATTTTAATTATGATGTGTCTTGGTGTGGTCCTCTTTGGATTCCTTTTGTTTGGGGTCCTCTGCACTTTCTGGGCTTGTAAGTGTATTTCTTTCACCAGGTAGGGGAAGTTTTCTGTAATTATTTCTTGAAATAGGTTTTCAATATCTTGCTCTCTCTCTTCTTCTGGTACCCCCATAATTCAATGTTGGTATGCTTGAAGTTGTCCCAGAAGCTCCTTACACTATCTTCATTTTTTTGGATTCTTTCTCATTTTGCTTTTCCGGTTGGGTGTTTTTTACTTCTTCACATTTCAATCTTTGACTTGATCTTGTGATCCTCTAGTCTGATGTTGGATCTCTGTATAATATTCTTTATTTCAGTCAGTGTATGCTTAATTTCTAGTTGATCCTTTTTCATATCCTCAATTGTCTCACTAAATTTATCAGTGGTTTCTAGAAAATTCTTATAAAACCTTAAAACCATGCCGACCAGTTTAGCTCAGTGGATAGAGCGTCAGCCTGTGGACTCAAGGGTCCCAGGTCTGATTCCAGTCAAGGGCATGTACCTTGGTTGCGGGCACGTCCCCAGTAGGGAGTGTGCAGAGGCAGCTGATCGATGTTTCTCTCTCATCGATGTTTCTAACTCTCTATCCCTCTCCCTTCCTCTCTGTAAAAAATCAATAAAATATATTTTTTAAAAATCCAAAATCTTCAAAAACAAACAAGCAAACAAACAAAAACCTTAAAACCATGGTTTTGAACTCTATATCCAGTAGTTTGCTTTTCTCCATTTCTGTCATTTGTGACCTGTTTCTTTGTCTCCACATTTTTTTTATGCTTCCCTGTGTTAGTAGAGTGGCTTTGTGTGCTAGGTGTCCTATAGGGCCCAGTGGCTCAGCCTCCCCAATTACCTGAGGTGGACACTCTTGGTGCACCCCTTTGTAGGCTTTGTGCACAGCCTTGTTGTAGTTAAGCCTTGATTGTTGTAGGTATCACTGGGAGGAATTGACCTCCAGGCCAATTGGCTCTGAGAATCAGCTGTGTCTGCAGTGGGAGAACTTCTGTGCTGGAGACACCCTTATGGGGCAAGACTTGCTTCAGTGGGGCTTTGGTGCTCACTGAGTCTGCCCCCTGAGTGTGTCCCTTATAGATCTGAGGAGTTGTAATCTGGATGGTCCCACTCTGACCACTGGGTACACTGGCTCTTGGATCTCTAAGGAGGTGCTAATTTAGCCTCTGCCTGAGGCTACCCAGCAGGAGCTACGGAGAGATCTGCAGATTCTTCTTCTTTGTTTGGTGTTTGGAGGTGCCCAGATGAGGCCCAGCTGTGAAGCAATGCAAGCTGCTGTGGGCCTTGGGCCTTCTTTTGGCTATTCTGTGTCTCTCTGACCCAGCTGCAATTTTTTAGGTACTTTTAGATTGCAAAGGGCCAGGGCATTCATATGCAAAAGCCTCTGTGCACAGCTTGGGTGGGGTGAGGTCTCAGGGAATCAACAGGGTGGAGCAAACATCTACGGCTGATCCTCAGCCCTGCCCTAAGAGGCCCTGGGTCTCATTGTCCCATGGTAATCGCTGCAAGCACCTCTGAGAGAAAGCTGCCCTCGAGACAGTCCAGTTTCTCCCCATATGTGTCTAGGCCCCCAGAGACTTGCCTGGAACTGGAGTTCAGAGCCGTCGGGAGCTTGTGTCTTCCTCTCGATTGAAAAAGACAACTGCATTCTCGGTTGCCAGCCCTTTCCATGTGTGCTCCGTACCTCTGCACTTTACCTCCACACCTCCACTTAGTCTCAGTGTGCTTTTCTCTTTCCTTCTAGTTAAAGAATTTCCACTCAGCCAGCCTTCCTGTGGTTCTGGATGATGTCCATTTTTTCTTTTAGTTGTATTTTTGAAGTGGTTGTGCGAAGCAGCAATTTCAGGTGTTTACCTATGCTGCCATCTTGGTTTCTCTCTCAGAATGGGGTATATTAAAGAAAGTGGATCCTCATCAAGATATGAACATTTTCAAGAAAAGATCTTGGTGTGGTGAGTGTGTGTGTGTGTGTGTGTGTGTGTGTGTGTGTGTATGTTCATGCATGCACAAATAAAGGATACTTCTCTACTTCATAGCTCACCTTTCTTGAATGGCTTATTAGAAGAAAGTTAGTGGTTTTCATGATCCTTTCTAAGTATGGACAAACCTACTTATAATGTTTACCACCTACTTAATGTTTACCACCTGCCATTATGAACAAGGTTTTGAGACTTCATGTGTCTCTCATTTAATTAGGTTTTAGATTTAGCTAGTCAGCAAAAATACTTTCTCAGTTATACACACCATACAACTGTCTATAGTTCTTCAACACTGGGGCTTCACCACCTCCATCCTAGCTTATTTCCAATTTCTCTTTAATATGTGAAAAAGTCCAACAACCTTTCTTACCCTCATCCTATGTACTCTCTACTCACAGCTGAAACACTTCCAGGACTTTCACTCATATCATCCTCCTGTTTCCAGATTATTTTCTTAACATTGAATCATGTCATTGAACACTTGAAGATCCGAGGGAAAAATTGCCTTCACTATAAAACCTTCCCCAAATAAATCAGACATCACTGATCATTTAGAAATCTCTTTTGAATCTATACTAATAAAAGGATAATATGCTAATTAGATTGGATAGACCAGATGTCTTCCAGACATCATTCCAGATGTCCTTCCTGGCAAAGTCAGGGCCTGGGCGGTGCCTGGGTACCTGCAGCTGGCCCAGGCATCACTGCCCCGGGTCCCGGGTGCTTGTGGACTGGCAGAGGGAGGGAAGCCCAGGTCCAGGTTGCCTGCAGCCAGCCAGAGGGAGGGAAGCTTAGGTCCCTGTTGCTTGTGGCCAGCTCGAGGAGGAAAGCCTGGGTCCTAAGTGCAGGGGCCGAGGCAGAGTTGGTTAGGGGCAATCAGGCAGGCAGACAAGCAGTTATGGGCCATCAAGCAGGCAGGGGAGTGCTTAGGAGCAATCAGGAAGGTTGGCAAGCATTCAGGGGCATCAGGCAGGCAGGTGAATGGTTGGGGGCAATCAGGCAGACAGGTGAGCAGTTAGGGATGATCAGGCAGGCAGAGGGTTTAGGAATGACCAGGCAGGCAGGTAGGAGACCTGTTAGGAGTCAGTGGTCCCAGATTGCAAGAGGGGTGTCCAGCAGTCAGACATCCCCTAAGGGGTTTTGAATTGTTAGAGGGTGCAGACTGGTCTGAGGTACCACTCCCTCTGTGCATGAATTTTGTGCACGGGGTCTCTAGTATCAAATAATATCTCAGAGACATTAAATATCTGTGTACAAAGCTACTTCATCTCAAAGGGAGAACAGTATTAAATTGTCATCAAGAAAAGACAAATACATAATTTAGAAGAAGAGAGAGGTTCATAAAACAGAGTGTGGGAATCAAATTAATTATTAATTTGACTAGCTAGCAGATGAAAATGCTAATCTGGACATTTAGCAGATTAGCTGGGATAAACATAAATACAAATTTAGTTATTTAGTGATCTTGAGAGTTTAGCTGTGGAACATAGGAGATTTTGTCTGGCATTGTCTTCCAGTAACTTGCCATTACCCTTCCAATTTAGTACATACAGGCCTGTACTTTGTCCCTGAAATGGACTTTCTCATTTCCCCTCATTCGGTTTTCTCATTTTTCCACAGCTTTGTTTACAAATAGATCCCATAGAACAAAATTTGACCATGAGGTTTTGAATTTCTTTGGCTTAATTTAATGGTTCTGCAGTAACATTCATTTATCTATATATTAGAAGAGTAGGAGGCATAAATATATGAGACTATCATATGCATTAGGAGAAAAATTTGGTCCT
>NW_005871049.1:35583303-35588132 GCF_000147115.1 Myotis lucifugus | reverse complement strand
AGAGAGAGGGGAAAAACAGAGAGAAACATCGATGTGAGAGAAACACATCCATTGGTTGCCTCCTTCAAAAACTCCAACTGGGGTGTCAGAACCATGCCAGGTTCCCAGATAGTCAAGGCCAGTGGTAGCAGAGAGGCCTTGTTATCAATACACCAAAATAGTCAAAGGCTGCTCTGGGCATGAGTCTAAATGGAATGTTCAAGGACTCTGAGCCTGGGAATCCTAAGCAGGCCACAATACCATAAGCGGGTGCAAGGACACATGGTACACTGTGCCCTTCAGTAGGCAATATGGCTGATGTGACTATTGCCAAGAAGCCTTCTTTGTCTAAATGGTATAAAAGTAGGTCACTGACCAGTCTAGTCGGCTGAGGATGGAGTGAGAAGTCTGCTGGTAAACAGTATGGAATTCCCTCAAAAATTTAAAAAAAATTGAACTGCCATTTGACCCAGGTATTCCATTTGTAAGAATATATTCTAAGAATCCCAAATTATCAATCAGAAAGATTTACAACCGCTAAGATCTGGTAACAGCCGAAGTGCCTATCAGTAGATGAGTGGATAAAAAAGCTGTGGTACATTTACACAATGGAATACTATGCAGTTTAGGAAAGACTGAGCTCTTACTCTTTGAGATGCCTGGAAGGACCTAGAGAGTATTATGCTTAGTGAAATAAGGCAGTTAGAATAAGTTGTACATTTTCATTGAAAGAACGGCTAAAGTAGGTTTACAGATATTTGTATGGAAAATAATGCAATAATTAATAAATAAAAATTAAACTGTTTTGTGTACTCAAAAGTGTAATCCTACTTTTTCTCACTCCTGTAATACATATATTAATGATGTGAAGACTGAAAGTTACTACAATTGTAAATACTAGAGCTGTTAATGAGGCATGACTGGCATGAATAGTAATAAAAAGATTTCTCGAAATGGCGGAGGTATAGACGGACATGTCCCGTGCCTTGTCCAGGAGCAGATAAGGGTGAGCAGCTGAAATGGGTAACATACAGTCCTAATAAGCAGAAGATATTCAGCTGGGAGACAGTTTGCAGCCGGGAAAGACAGAGGACTCCGGGAGAAAGGGAACGGTTGGAGATTGTGGCTGAAATCTCTCTCAGCGCGCCTGCTCAGCTGCGGAGAACACGCCATCTTGCGTGGCTGTTTTTGGGATCGTATAAAGCCAAAGACCCGGGATCCACGTCATCCAAAGATAGGATACTAACCCAGAAACAACGGACCCCAAGCAGCGCGACTACGTGAACTTAGAGGAACCCTGCTTCTCCCCCATGGAAAGGTCGGACTTCCCCTAAAGGTGCGGTTTGCAATTCAGGTTGGAGAGAGGAACTCGTGTGCACACGCGTGGGGGGGGGGAGGGGAGAGGGGAAGTCTGAGCCCCACAAAGTCTGAGGCTGTTGGGGCCAGCGTGATCCGCGAGTGTGGAAGGGCTCCCGCAGGGTTGCTGGCAGAAGGGAATGCTAAAAATAAGCCCATAGCTGGACTGGGTGCAAAAAAAGCAGCCTTGGATTTTGCCAGTGTGCTGGCTGCTTAGCATTTGGAAGAGAGGGTGCACGGAAGGGACTGCACACAGAGCTGAAAGGTGGGGGGTTGTGAATTCGTGCAACTTCTCAGGCTCTTTTTCTTTCTCTTCCCATTAAATCTTTGCATTTGATTATTAAACCCAGTACATGGGATTTCCCAGTCGGGGTCACTCGCAGAGACTGCAGGGAAAAGTTGTTTTTGTGGAACCTGGGAAACAGAGCAGGAGTAATGACTAAAGAACAGGTTCTAGGACAGTCGACTCTCCCAAACCAGTTTTAAGTGCGATAGGGAAAATAAACCCAACTGCTGGATAGTGAGGATTTATAGCCTCATAGGTCAATCCAGAAACACTGCCACCCAGGGGCTGATCCACAAACTGACATCAATCCTAAATGACACACTAGATCAGATGGAATTAATTAACATCTTCAGAACATTTCATTCCAAAGCTACAGAATATACATTCTTCTCAAGTGCACATGGGTCATATTCAAAGATAGACCATATATTGGGTCACAGGCAAAGTCTCTTCAAATTCAAGAAGATTAAAATCATATCAAGCATCTTCTCAGACCACAGTGGCATAAAACTGGAAATCAACTACAATAAAACAATCCAAAAAATCAAACACATGGAGACTAAATAGCACGCTATTAAACAATGACTGGGTTACCAGAGAGATCAAAGAAGAAATAAAAAACATCATGACAACAAACGACAATGAAAACACAACAATCCAAAACCTATGGGACACAGCGAAAGCAGTCTTGAGAGGGAAGTTCATAGCTCTACAAGCCTACTGCAAGAAACAAGAAACAATGAGAATAAATTACCTAATCCTACACCTCAAAGAGTTAGAAAGAAAGCAACAAGAAAAGCCCAGTGTAAGCAGAAGGAAGAAAATAATAAAGATCAGAGTGGAGATAAATGACATAGAGACCAAAAAAACAGTACAAAAGATCAACAAAACCAAGAGCTGGTTCTTTGAAAGGATAAACAAGATTGATGAACCTCTAGCCAGGCTCACTAAGAAGCAAAGAGAGAGGACCCAAATAAACAAAATCAGAAATGAAAGAGGAGAAATCACAACAGACCCCACAGAAATACAAAGGATTGTTAGAAAATACTATGAACAACTCTACTCCAACAAACTAGACAACCTGGAGAAAATGGACATATTCCTAGAAAAATACAACCTTCCAAAACTTAATCAGGAAGAAGCTAAAAGTCTCAATAGGCCAATAACTATGGAGGAAATTGAAGCAGTAATCAAAAAGCTCCCAGCAAACAAAAGCCTGGGGCCAGACGGCTTCACAGGGGAGTTTTACCAAACATTCAAGGAAGAACTAAAACCTATCCTCCTCAGACTACTCCAAAAAATTCAAGAAGAAGGAACACTTCCAAGCTCATTCTATAAAGCCAGCATCACCCTAATACCAAAACCAGATAAAGACAACATAATGAAAGAGAATTACAGGCCAATATCCCTCATGAACATAGATGCTAAAATCCTCAACAAAATTCTAGCAAATCAGATCCAGCAGTACATCAGAAAGATCATACACCATAACCAAGTTGGATTTATTCCAGGGATGCAAGGATGGTACAATATCTGCAAATCAATAAACGTAATACATCACATAAACAAATTGAGAGAAAAAAACCACATAATCATATCAATTGATGCAGAAAAAGCATTTGACAAAATTCAACACCCTTTCTTGATAAAAACTCTCAGCAAGGTAGGAATAGAAGGATCATACCTCAACATAATAAAAGCCATATATGACAAACCCACAGCCAACATCATAATCAATGGGCAAAAACTAAAACCATTCACCCTAAAAACAGGAACAAGACAGGAATGCCCCATCTCACCACTCCTGTTCAACATAGTACTGGAAGTACTAGCCATTATGATAAGACAAGAAGAAGAAATAAAAGGCATCCAAATTGGAAAAGAAGAAGTAAAACTGTCCTTATTTGCAGATGACATGATACTATACATAGAGAACCCTAAAGACTCCATCAAAAAATTATTAGTCTTAATAAATAAATTCGGCAATGTAGCAGGATACAAAATTAATGCCAAGAAATCCATGGCATTTCTTTACACCAATAGTGAACTTACAGAAAGTGAGACTAAAAAAGCAATCCCATTTACCATCGCACCAAAAAAATTAAGATACCTAGGAATAAACTTAATGAAGGAGGTAAAAGACTTATATGTGAAAAACTACAGGACACTGAAAAAAGAGATAGAGGAAGACATAAACAGATGGAAGAACATACCGTGTTCATGGATTGGTAGAATCAACATCATCAAAATGTCCATACTACCCAAAGCAATCTATAGATTCAATGCAATCCCCATTAAAATGTTAATGGCATATTTCAAAGACCTAGAACAAACTCTCCAAAAATTCATCTGGAATAAAAAAAGACCTCGAATAGCTGCAGAAATCCTGAGAGAGAAGAACAAAGTTGGTGGGATCTCAATACCAGATATCAAACTGTATTACAAAGCCACTGTTCTTAAAACAGCTTGGTACTGGCACAAGAACAGACATATAGATCAATGGAATAGAATAGAGAACCCAGAAATTGATCCAAACCACTATGTCCAATTAATATTCAACAAAGGAGGCAAGAGCATACAATGGAGTCAAGACAGTTTCTTCAATAAATGGTGTTGGGAAAATTAGACAGATACATGCAAAAAGATGAAACTAGACCACCAACTCACACCATACACAAAAATAAACTCAAAATGGATAAAAGACTTAAACGTAAGATGGGAAACCATAAAAATTCTAGAGGAATCCACAGGCAGCGAAATCGCAAACATATGCCAAAGTAATTTCTTCTCTGATAATGCTCCTAGGGCAATGGAAACTAAAGAGAAAATAAACAAATGGGACTACATCAAAATAAAAGCTTTTGCACAGCAAAGGAAACCATCAACAAAAAAACAAGAAGACCCACTGCATGGGAGAACATATTTGCCAATGATATCACCGATAAGGGTTTAATCTCTAACATTTACAGGGAACTCATGAAACTTAACAATAGGAAGATAAACAATCCAATCAAAAAATGGGCAAGGGACCTAGATAGACACTTTTCGAAAGAGGACATACAGAAGGCCGAAAGACATATGAAAACATGCTCAAAGTCACTAATTATACTAGAGATGCAAATCAAAATGACAATGCGGTATCATCTCACACCTGTCAGAATGGCTATCATCAACAAATCAATGAACAACAATTGTTGGAGAGGATGTG
>NW_005871049.1:35580772-35583091 GCF_000147115.1 Myotis lucifugus | reverse complement strand
ATATATGCACCCCCATGTTCATAGCAGCACAATTCACCATAGCTAAGATTTAGAAACAGCCTAAGTGCCCATCAGCAGATGAGTGAATTAGAAAACTGTGGTACACCTACACAATGGAATACTATGCTGCGGTAAAAAAGAAGGAACTCTTGCCTTTTGCAACAGCATGGATGGAACTGGAGAGCATTATGCTAAGTGAAATAAGCCAGTCAGAGAAAGATAAATACCACATGATCTCACTCATTTGTGGATTATAGAGAACAACATAGACTGATAAACAGGGACAAATCCAAAGACAGAGAAATAGCAATCAGACTATCACTCCCCAGAGGGAAAGAAGGAGAGGTAGGGGGCAAGGGGAAGAGATCAACCAAAGGACTTGTATGCATGCATATAAGCCAAACCAATGGACATGGACAACAGGGGGATGAGAACACGAGTGGGGGAGGGGTTAATGGGGGGGGGATAAGGACACATTTGTAATACCTTTAACCAATAAAGAATTAAAAAAAAAAAGATTTCTCAGGTTTTCAGTCTCCCTCTAGTTGCCAACTATTGAAGAAAGTAGCAATGAGGACTGGCAAAGAAGACATTTAATTTCTATATTTGCATTCTCTGTGTGAGAAAGCAGAATACAAATGGGAAGTATGGATAGAATTGAGACATCAATTTAAAAACGCACAAATAAACAATATCCATTAGCTGTACCTTTTCTGAGGAAACACAAAGAGGCTAATTTCCTGAAAAGTAAAATACTATTTAAAATAAAAAAGGAGTAATATTGAAGAAATTAGGATATTTGGGGAATTGTTTAATGGTCAATATTTTAGGATCCCAAATAATAAAAATTCTTGGGCATTATGTCAATGGTCTGTGACACATTCTGTAACATTTCTACAGCCAGGAGACTAAAATTTCCTACACAGGAAATCAGGTCAGACTGAACTTCTTCTTTGAAATAGTGAATTGTTCCTTGTCTTCCAAAAAGTAGTAGAACATTTTGCTGTTTTTCCTTAGATGTAATTGGAATATCTTGCTCTTCTTCTTTGGCTAAAATCTTGGCATTTTGCTCTTCTTATTCATGTGAAGTTGGCACATTCTGCTCTTCGTTCTTATCTGTTGTGCTGAAAGTTAAGAACCGCAAAAATTAGCAAGCCTAATAAAAAAATAAAACGGGTCAACGAGAGTAGTAGCAGGTACTTGTTCTCTTTCCTGATTTTAATCCTTTTTCTCCAAGGGGGTGGGCCACTATCAATACTACCTCCATGACCTCTTTCCAGGCAGAAGGGAGGGGCCCACTCCGAGCTGCAATGGCAGTGCTGCCTGTTGTTGCAGACTCCTTTCAGATTGCAGGTCTCAGGTGAGCAATCAGTTACCAGAAATGGGCTATGGACACACTTCCTTTGGATGCAGACATGTTCTGCCCCACACTCTGTCCCATCTCTCACATCACCAATGTCAGGTTCTGTCATCCCGAAGTGATAGTCGGTACCCCAGCAGGTGGCGCCATTGAACTGAGTCCAATGCACAGTAGAATGATCTCTCAGAAGGGGAAGTTTTGTCACATTATCACACTGAACCCTCCCGCACAAGGTATCTGAGATGTCACATTTTACGTATGTAGAGTTCATTAGTCCACAGTTCCCAAAACGGTCACCGCGGGTGTTTATTTCTGTGTAGCAACGCTGACTTGCACTCTTGGCCTCTTTGCCAAAAATGTTCCTACACTGCTCTTCACGGTCATTGCATCTCTTTTCATAGCAGTAGCCATCGTCCTTGCATGGCATCCCATTCTGCAAGTACACATCCTCTGGACAATGGTAGGAAGTCCCATTGCACCACTCTGGGAGATCACACTCATTTTCCTTTTTTCTACAAACTTTTCCTCTTCGAACGATCTGGCAGCGTTTGCAACAACGCCCAGAAGCACAAGTAGCCCCAGGGCTGAGAGTGCAGTCTGACTCACAGCACGGATCTTTCATACACAAATGAAAAGCGCCACAGTCACACTCTTCTCCTTCTTCAACCACACTGTTCCCACACCATGTAAGTGTGAAGACGTCCCCTGTATTTGATGAAATGTACATACAATTTTTTGTAGCAAGGGTGTCCATGAAGCTAGCATAGCTGCAGTTGCTGAATGTAGTTCCACGTGATTTTACTGGAACCATGAGGCAGTTTGTATGTCCACATGTACAAGGTGGTACATCATGATGCATACCAAAATTATGACCATCTCATGTGCCACAGTGTATGCAAAGAATGTAAGTATCATCCATAAAAGTTTCCACTCCACATTAAATCATAGTCACATACTGT
>NW_005871049.1:35546812-35578599 GCF_000147115.1 Myotis lucifugus | reverse complement strand
CCCCTTCCCCCCTACCAAGAATAGTCAGTCCACTCTCCTTCTATGCCCCTGGTTCTATTATATTCACCATTTACTCTGTTCATCAGATTTTTTATTCACTTGATTTTTAGATTCACTTGTTGATAGATGTGGATTTGTTGTTCATAATTTGTATCTTTACCTTTTTCTTCTTCTTCCTCTTCTTAAAGGATACCTTTCAGCATTTCATATAATACTGGTTTGGTGGTGATGAACTCCTTTAGCTTCTCCTTATCTGTGAAGCTCTTTATCTGACCTTCAATTCTGAATGATAGCTTTGCTGGATAAAGTAATCTTGGTTGTAGGTTCTTGGCATTCATCACTTTGAATATTTCTTGCCACTCCCTTCTGGCCTGCAAAGTTTGTGTTGAGAAGTCAGTTGACAGTCGTATGGGTACTCCCTTGTAGGTAACTGACTGTCTTTCTCTTGATGCTTTTAAGATTCTCTCTTTGTCTTTTGCCCTTGGCATTTTAATTATGATGTGTCTTGGTGTGGTCCTATTTGGATTCCTTTTGTTTGGGGTTGTCTGCGCTTCCTGGACTTGTAAGTGTATTTCTTTCACCAGGTAGGGGAAGTTTTCTGTAATTATTTCTTGAAATAGGTTTTCAATATCTTGCTCTCTCTCTTCTTCTGGCACCCCTATAATTCGGATGTTGGTTTGGCTTGAAGCTGTCCCAGAGGCTCCTTACGCTATCTTTGTATTTTTGGATTCTTTTTTTCATTTTGCTTTTCCAGTTCGGTGTTTTTTGCTTCTTCATATTTCAAATCTTTGACTTGATTCTTGCGATCTTGTAGTCTGCTGTTGGAACTCTGTATAATATCCTTTATTTCAGTCAGTGTATGCTTAATTTCTAGTTGGTCCTTTTTCATAACCTCGAGGGTCTCACTAGATTTCTTGAGGGTCTCACTACATTTACCGGCGGTCTCACCAGACTTTTTGAGGGTCTTACTAAATTTATTGGCAGTTTCTAGAAAGTTCTTGAAAAACCTTAAAAGTGTGGTTTTGAACTCTATATCCAGTAGTTTGCTTTCCTCCATTTCTGTCATTTGTGTCCTGTTTCTTTGTCTCCACATTTTTTATGCTTCCCTGTGTTAGTAGAGTGGCTTTGTGTGCTAGGTGTCCTATCGGGCCCAGTGGCTCAGCCTCCCCAATTACCTGAGGTGGACACTCTTGGTGCACCCCTTTGTGAGCTTTGTGCACAGTCTTGTTGTAGTTAAGCCTTGATTGTTGTAGGCATCACTGGGAGGAATTGACCTCCAGGCCAATTGACTGTGAGAATCAGCTGTGTCTACAGTGGGAAAACTTCTGTGCTGAAGACACCCTTATGGGGCTAGACTTGCTTCAGTGGGGTTTTGGTGCTCACTGAGTCTTCCCTCTGAGTGTGTCCCTTATGGATCTGAGGAGATGTAATCTGGATGGTCCCACTCTGACCACTGGGTACACTGGCTCTTGGATCTCTAAGGAGGGCCTAATTTAGCCTCTGCCTGAGGCTACCCAGGAGGAGCTATGGAGAGATCTGCAGATTCCCCTTCCTTGTTTGGGGTTTAGAGGTTCCCAGATGAGGCCCAGCTGTGAAGCAATGCAAACTGCTGTGGGGCCTTGGGCCTTGTTTTGGAAGTTCTGTATCTCTCTGGCCCAGCTGAAGTTTGTTAGGTAATTTTCAGATTGCAAAGGGCCAGAGCATTCATATGCAAAAGTCTCTGCACACAGCTTGGGTGGGGCGGGGTCTCAGGGGATCAACAGGGCGGAGCAAGCAGCTATGGCTGATCCTCAGCCCTGCCCTAAGGGGCCCCGCATCTCAGTGTCCTGGTAATTGCTACAAGCACCTCTGAGAGAAAGCCGCCCTCGAGTTCTAAGTTCTGCCTGCTGCCAGACTGTCCAGTCTCTCCCTGCACGAGTCCGGGTCCCCAGAGACTTCCTGGAACCGGAGTTCAGAGCAGTTGGGGGCTTGTGACTTCCTCCTGATTCAAAAAGACAGCCGCATCCTCAGTCACCAGCCCTTGCCACGTCGCCTCCGTACCTCTGCACTCCACCTCCACAGCTCCTCTGAGTCTCAATGTGCTTTTCTCTTTCCTTCTAGTTGTAGAATTTCCACTCAGCCAGCCTTCCTGTAGTTCTGGATGATGTCTGTTTTGTCTTTTAGTTGTATTTTTGAATTTGTTGTGGGAGGCAGCAATTTCTGGTGTTTACCTATGCCGCCATCCTGGTTTCTCCCCATAAATATTAATATATAGTTTTTCTTTTCAATTTTACTTTATTTTTATTATTTTTCAAATTATTTTTTAGTTTTCAATTATAGGTTGCACACACTACTATATACTAGAGGCTCAGTGCATGAAATTCATGCACTGGGGGGGGGGGTGTCCCTCAGCCCAGCCTACAGTCTCCAATGGTGGGACCCCTCGGACCTAAACCGGCAGGCAGACATCCCTCTCACAATCCTGGACTTCTGGCTCCCAACCGCTCACCTGCCTGCCTGATTGCCTCTAACCGCTTCTGCCTGCCAGACTGATCACTCCCTAACCACTCCCCTGCCAGCCTGATCGATGCCTAACTGCTCCCCTGCCTGCCCGATCGCCCCCAACTGCCCTCCTCTGCTGGCCATCTTGTGGTAGCCATCTTGTATTGACATGGGTGTTGCCATCTTTTGACCACATGGGGGCAGCCATCTTGTGACCACATGGGAGTGGCCATCTTGTGTGAGGGCATGATGGTCAATTTGCATATTACCTCTTTATTATATAGGATTAGTTTCAGGAGTACACCCCAGTGATTAGACTTTATATAACTTACTTAGTGATTATCCTGATAAATGTCATCCCCATTTACCACTGTACATAGTTATTATATACTAGTGACCCAATGCACAGATTTATGCACAATGAAAGGAAATCAATTAGAAGAAATATTTCAGTATCGCTATTTGATCTTTCTGTATAATAGAAGTGTGAAAAATGAAATAAAATTAGTAAAATGTATGTAAAAATAATATATAAACTGATTAATAAACAAACAATAACAACATTGTATAACAACAAAGACATGATATAAAAATATGATGTAGAAACAACCAAAACATGATATAAAAACAACATTGATAAAACCAATGACTGATAAATTGATTAAACTTATTCTAATATCTCCCTGTATACCACATTAACAGTGAAAACAGACTTGTGCTTGACTAATTTCCCTTGTGATGAAGTATTTACAACTTTAACTTCAACATCACATGCTCTTTGAACTTGAGAGAAAGCAACATATAACTGACCATGTGCAAAAACGGGTTCAGGTAGGAATATTCCTACTCTGTCTAGAGTTTGTCCTTGTGATTTATTAATAGTCATCGCAAATGCTGGCACCATGGGAAACTGTCTTCAAATTAATTTAAGTGGAGGCCAGTGTCAGACAGGGACAGTTGTGCCAATAGTTGGTCTTCATCCATATTCTGTTGATGCTTCTGCTTTCTTTCAGCTTCAGAATGTTAACAAAAACAACCAAATTCACTACCAACAATAATTGATCAAAACACACATGTACAACTGGCACCAGCAAGAGCTTTATATGTATTGTGCATGCGAGTCAATGTTCATTTTTAAATTGCCATGCATGTCATATGTACCACTGGTCGGTCAGTCAGACAGTTAGACTTTTATATATATAGATTTTAAATTATAATTGTTATGCTCTACTTCATATTCCAATGACTATTATGGTACTACCAATTTTTACTTTTTAATCCCTTCACTTTTTTTTTTTTTACCAAACCTCCAACCTTCTCCCATGTGGCAACCATCAAAATGTTCTCTATATCCACAAGTTCATTTCTGTTCTGCTTGTTCCACTATTTTGTTTTTATTCAATTGTTGATAGGTATGTATTTATTGCCATTTTTTATTTTACTCTATTTCACTTTTTTAATTTAAATTTATTGTTGAAGAGATTATAAATGTCTTCCCTTTTATTCCCCATTGACTCCCTCACCCCACAACATCCCTCCTAAGCCTTCACCACATTATTGTCTCTCCATGGGCTATGCATTTATGCATGTAAGTTTCCCAGTTCATCTCCCTCCCCTACCCTGCTCCCTTGCCTTCCCTCTGAAATTCATCAGTCTATTCTATGCTTCTAAGTCTCTATCTATTTTGTTTTTCAGTTTATTTTGTTCATTAGATTCTACATATGAGTGAGATCATGTGATACTAATCTTTCTCTGACTGGCTTGCTTAGCAAATTACCCTCCAGGTCCATCCCTGATGTAAATGGTAAAAGTTTTCTCTTTTTTACCACTGCATAATATTCCATTGTGTATGTACCCCAATTTTTTATCCACTCATCTGCTGATGGGCTGTTTTGAAATATTAACTACTGTAAGTTGTGCTGCTATGAACCTAAGAGACAGCTGGTACAAGGACACTCTGACCCTCCTTTGTCTCCCTGAAAGTAGGAGATAAACTTCTCACATAAAACGTGCCCTCCTTGTCCCAAGGGAAGACATTCTTGTCACTGAAAAAGAGAATTTGGGGGTGACCCCTTATGGGGGGGGTGACCTGTTAAACTAAACTTTATCTTTCTAGTTACTTATTCACCACTTACTATTACTAGTGTAAATCCCTTATTTTGTCAATTTCTTACAAATTTATTGTCTAAAGATTGACTCTGATCACTTTAAGTTTTCATTCCTTTGTGAAAGTTTCTATATACATGCAAAAATTTAATAAACTTGCATACTTTTATCCTGTTAATCTGTTTTTGTCAGTTTAATTTTCAGACTGAGGCAGGTTCCCTAAGAAATTTGAAGAAAACTTTTCCTTTCTTCTAGCATTTGATGACAAAAAAATGAAGAAAATGGTCAAAAATAGTACTAGAACATTTGGAACATTTAGATATCTTATATACTATCCATCTTCCTATCTGTGTGTATATATATATATATATATATATATATATATATATGCAGATGTAGATGTAGACAAAGACCTTGCATTATGCAAATGTTACCTCCACCTGAGGTATAAATCTGCAATAATATGAATAATTATGTATAACACTTCCAAGTGAAACAGGAAAAAAATCTGTGGACATGGATTTAGGGATGATTAGCTACACCACCAAAATTACCATCTATAAATTAGACATTAATAATTGAACTTTATTTTAATTGAAAGCATTATTCTAAGAAATACATTAAAAAATGAAAACACAAATTTCACACTTTGAGAAAACACATACATCTCCTATTTGTTAAAAGTCATATCAAGCATATACAAGGATTCTTAAAACTCAACAATAAGAATAAAACCTACTCAATTAAAAAAGAAACAAAGGTGTGACCAGACAACTTTCCATAGAAGATACACAGATTGCAAATAATCATGTGAAAAACATGCACGTATCATTTGTTACTAACAATTGCATGTTAAAATGATGATTTTATTTTTTATAATGGCTGGATAACATTCTATTATATAACATTCTATTATGTACCACATTTTTTTAAAAAAAACTAAATCTTGCTATTCAATATAACATAGCTGGACCTTGAGGATATTATGCTATGTGAAACAATAAGACATATGCTATTTGTCATTCATATGATCTTCCTTAAAGACAATATCTAAAAAAAGAATAGCTTATTTATAAAGGGAACAGATTGGTGGTTGCTAGAGTGATGTTTGGGAGAAGTGGGTGAAGAAGGTCAAAAGTAAAAATATCAGTTTTTACTAAGTAAATAAATTAGTGGGATGTAAAGTACAGCATTGTGACTATAGTTTGTAATACTGTATTGAAAATGAAATAAAATTAGTTGCTAAGAGAGAAAATCTTAAAAGTTATCATTACCAGGGAAAAGTTTGTAGCTATATATGGTAACAAATGTTAACTAGACTTATTGTGATGATGATCGTTCACAATATACATAAATATGAATCTAATGAAATGAAAAAGAGACCTACTACATACTGCTAAATAATAATGTGTGTATCAGAGAGTAAATAAGAAGGAGGAAAATGAGAAAGAGGAGGAGGAGGTAGTGGAGGAGAAGAAAGAGAGGGAGGAGAAGGAGAAGTCATCTAGTAGTAATCTTCTGGGTGTTTCTAAAGTAACTTTACATCCTCAGGATCTAGCAAGGTAAATGTTACATAACAGAACCTTCTAGGTTATAAAATTCTAGAAAAAATAAATGATATGTATCATATTATCCTTCAGATATAGATAATGTCTGGTACTCAATTAATATTCCATAAGTAAAAGAGAGGGAGAACAAAGTTTGGAAATGTCCCATTGCTAGAATGGAAAAATAGAGTAGAGGCATATTTTATTTGAAATGACTAAAGAAGCAGAGAAAGTTACAAATTCATGGCGCAGGAGACTACACTGATATGATTAATGATTGAATGCAAAACATAAATGAGAGAGAAGAAAAATGTTCCTGACAGAAATATTTCAAAACCTACATGTAAATACTCCTCTTGAGTGTAAGCTCAAATTCATTGCTCACTTTCAAATAACAGAAAATGAAAAGGAGAAAAATAGTAACTTTAGAGCAAAGAAATCTGGCAGGTGCTCCTAACCAAGTGATCAATATTAACATCAACAGTGATGCCATATTGATGTCCTGAACCCTGATATGATGTACTAGAAAGGTACTTTATTCTGTGGTACCCTTACCAAAAATCCGTGACTCCAGTCTCATTATGAGAAAAACATCAGAGTAACAAAAATTTTACCAAATAACTGATCAGTACCCCTCAAAACTTTCAAAGCCATAAAAAAACAAAGATGAAGAAACTGTCATATATCAGGGATACTAATGAGATATGGCCTGAGCAAAGGCAATGTAGTACCTTGGTTGGGTCTATATTAGAAAAAGGATGTTTGTATAAAAAGTAGGGAAATCCAAGAAAAGAGTAGAGTTTACTTAATAGTAATGTACCAGTGAGGGTACCTTAGTTTTGACAAATATATCATGTTGTAAGATGCAAACACAGAGGAAAGTGAGTGAGGGGTAGCTCTGGCTTACTACAGCTGCCACAAAAATATCAGCACGAGCTTAAAACAGCAGAAGCTTATTCTCTCAAAGTTCTGGAAGCCAGAAATCTGAACTCATTGAAAAGAATTAATCTTACATTTTGTTGCCAAAGTTTTCCATATGTGTTTATTTTGCAACTTAGAAACTAGAATGTTTTTAGTCCCATAGTTAATTGCCCCATAGATCAATGTTTTCCATCTGTTTTGTTAATTTAAAAAAATCTTGCAAAACACAGATATAAACAAATAAACAAATATGACAATTTACATCTGTGATCCTGTTCCCTAGAACCCATTAACTCTTTTTAAATCCTGAAAAAAAAAATCATAAAAACCAAAATTGAGGGACTTTCTATGATATACCAGATGAGTATACCTCAAAATGTCAAGGTCATCTAGAATAAGGGAAGATTGAGAAAGAATAACAGCCAAGAGGAGTCTAAGAAGATATGACAGTGAACTGTAATGTGGTATGCCATATAGAAAGCTGCAACAAGAAAATAAAACAGATAAAATTAAAGAAAGTAAATATACATGAATTTGTTCTCCCCAAGCCTGTGCTCATTAAGGAGAAGGCCATGCTCAGTTTGAGTGCCATGGTCTTGAAGCCTGATGTCAAGAACTTGGACAAAGGGGAGGACAAAATGGTAGTGGAATAGACAGATGTGTCCTGAGTCTTGTCCCAGAGAATATAGAATGAGCAGCTGAAACAAATAACATCCACCCCGAATTGGCAAAGGAGACTCAGCTTGTGAGACAATTTGCAGTTGGGAAGGGCAGAAGACCCCTGGAGAAAGGTAAAATCAAGGATCTGGGCAGGAGAGATCTGTTAGACCTCTGAGCCCAGAGGGTCAGAGGGAAACCGCACGGCACCCAGACACGTCCTTTGGGACAGGCACAGCGTCTGACTGTGGAAAGGAGGCCCACAGGACTGCTGGTGGCAGGGGAGTCTAGATATGGGTCCACAGTCACGAAAGACTGAGCCCAGAGGGGGCAGCCTGAAGGACTGACCAGACTGTGCAGTGCCGGCAGGAGAGGACTTCGCAGAGGTGCAGTTTTTCCCCTCTCTGAGGCTTGTGCTTTTCTTCATTGAACCTAGTTCATAGGACCTTTCAGATACAGACACTCACCTGTGGCTTAGGTACAGGAGAAAGCGCGGACTTCTGGAGTCTGGGGAGAGGAGAGGGTCCAGGAGAAGTGGCAGCAAGTCTGGCACTGACTCATACATGAGCCCAGGACCTGGGCAGCCATTTTCTCCTGAAGAGATAGCCCCTCCCTCCAGGCTCCAGGCAACCAATGCAGCCACACCCAGAATACACCCTGAATGATACAAAGAATTAAATTTTTTTTTAAATAGTCCCTGAGAGTCCACAGGGACTGGTCTAAAGAAAGGCCTTCAGTCCCAGCAACAGGAAACTGAGAAACCCCAGACAGTACAGAAGACTGGGATCTTAAGCCAGCCAAAGGAACGACACTTCACTTTTTCCTTTTTATTTTATTTTATTATTATTTTGTTATCTTTTTCCTTCTTTTTAAATTTTTCTTTTTTTTGTTTGTTGCTTTATTTTCTATTTCTTTTCACATTATTTTTCCTATCATTCTATTTTATTTGCTATTTTTTATTTTTTATACCATTTTTAAATCAATTTTTTGTAAATTTATTATTTTTTTCTTATCCACTCATCCCCTTTCTACTTCCTCTATAGTGAACTGAGGTTCTCCCCATATTGATCCAATTCTTAACCTTATTTTCTGTATATAAGCTCAGCCTCCCCTTTCACAGACATTGCCAAAAAAAAAAAAAAGAAATCACAATTTGTAGAGTAATATTAATATAATGAAAAGTTTAGATTAATATATTGGTTAGGCAGCTGGGATTTCTGGTAAGCATATTCATAAGTCAAATAGTGAGAAAATTATTGAATTTTCATTTCACATTTTGCTTAGTGGTCACATGTGTGATGATAGTTATTTCAACTACTAAACCTTCCACATTCTTCTAATTTTGCTGATGAAATTCCCATTACATAAGTACATTATTAAGTCACCTGTGTGGTAATCATACTGATTAATGGTACAAAGAATCTCTTCTGTTAATATTTTTGAATTTAGTGCAAGTAGGATTGCTGGAATACTATATAATGGTTACTTTCCTCTATTTAAATAAACAAGGATAATCTTAAAATCATTAGAAAAATTACATTTTATAAAGGACACTTTCGCAAGTCAATCTTTATTTTACTTCAGAATATCAGTGCTATTAGTTAGGTTCAAATTCTGATAACTGAAAGAGGCACTTGCTTTTAATATTGAAAAGTATTCCCCTCTGCATTCTTTACCACAGTTCCAATTACACATCTAATTTAGATTCACTTTCACTCTCTAAAAGAATTTTTCTTTTTGTTTTACTACTTTCTTTCTTTTTCTTTTTAAAAAATATATCTTTATTGATTTCAGCAAGGAAGGCAGAGGGGAGAGATAGAAACATCAATGATGAGAGATAATCATTGATGACTGCCTCCTGAACGTACCCTACTGGGGATCAAGTCCGAAACTCAGGCATGCACCTGAGACCCTTCAGTCCACAGACTGACGCTTTATCTACTGAGTCAAACCATCTAGGGCTGTTTTACTATTTTCTTAGTTCTTCCATTTGTTTTTTAATACCTTTCATTTTCATATTTAATAAAGGCAATAGGTTGGAGCAGTAAAACTTGGCCATAAAACACACAGGGAAGAGATTTGAGCAGATTCTGTTGTAAAAAAACTTTTTATTTTTCCACAATGTCCATTTTGGGTACATTGTGTTATTTTAAAAAATTTCTATGAAAGTATAAAAATGAGCACATCACAAAGGTTTATAGATCAAAGGATTTTCATAGCCGAATATGCCTAGTTAAGCAATATTGAGATTAAGGGGGAACTCTTGTGCACTATTGGTGAGAATGCAAATTGGTGCAGACTCTGTGGAAAATAGTATGGAGGCTCCTCAAAAATTTAAGAGTAGAGCTACCATGTCCTGTTTGCTTTATCAGTTTCTGCTTACTTCTTTCATTCAGTGTGCCTGGACCTCTCTCTCTCTCTCTCTCTCTCTCTCTCTCTCTCTCTCTCTCTCTCTTGAATAATTTTCCTCTCACTTCCTTTCATGAAAAGCAACAACTGCCTCTCTATTTACACTTTTTCATGGAGACCTCCTTTTACTTATTTCTCCTAAAACCTATATGTCAACAATGTGAAACCCAGCAGAGGAAGTCCAATATGTAGTAAAATGGCGACCTGAGAGAAGTAAAAATATCACCGTGCAATGGTTTGTACGATTTCCTGATAAAATAATTGAGCTCTGACTTTTAGAATTAATCCCTTTATTTTCTGATATTTTAGGGGGTTTACCTGGGATCCAGAAAATACTAACCACTAGGTAAGTTGTCAGGGAGTACTCAAAGCATGTAGTGCCTTTCAGATTAATAATATTGTTGAATGTATGAGGGCCAGATAAATCTAACAGCTGGAATAAAATAGCAAGCATTTTAATTATTAGATAAAGACAAATTAGGAAATTGAAAGAGTTAACAAAAAAGAAAAAGGGAAAAATAGTACACTGCTGGTGGAAATGCAGACTGGTACAGCCCCTTTGGAAAACAATATGGAATTCCCTCAAAAAGCTTAAAAAATTGCACTGTCATTTCACCTAGGGATCCCACTTCTAAGAATATATCCTAAGAATTCAGAAACATCAATCGGAATGAATATATGTGCCCTTGTGTTTATAGCAGATCTATTTACAACAGCTAAGATTTAGAAACGACCCAAAGTGAAGTGCCCATAAGTAGATGAGTGGATAAAAATTCTGTGGTACATTTACACAATGGAACACTATGCAGTTTAAGAAAGAAGGGTCTCTTACCCTTTGAGACAGCCTGGAAGGTCCTGGAGAGTATTATGCTACGTGAAATAAGCCAGTCAGAGGAAGTTGCAAGTTCTTGTCAGTGGTGGGCAAAAGTAGGTTTATAGTCCTTGGTATAGAAAATAATGAAATCATTACTGTTATTTAAAAAATTAAACTGTTTTGTGAACTCACAATGTAAACCTACTTTTGCCCAGCTGTGTACTATATATAGTAATAATGTGCAGACTGAAAGTTACTATCTTTTAAAGACTAGAGCTGTTAATGAGGCAGGACTGGCATGAGTAGTAATCAGAAAATTTCCCAAGTTTCCTGTCTCCTTCTAGTTGTCAACTGTTGTAGAAACTAATAATGAGAGAACTAGCGAAGAAGAATTTTTATGTTTGCATTCCCTATGTGACAAAGCAGAGTACAAATGGGAAGGATAGATAGAACTGAGACAGCAAATTAAAAACACACAAAGTATCCATTAGCTGTACTTTTGCTCAGGAAACACAGAGACTAGTTCCATGAAAAATTAAACACTAAAATTATAAAATAAGGAAAAATGGTAATGTTCTAGGAGTTAAGATATTTTGCCAATTGTTTAATGACCAATGTTTTATGATTACAAATAATAAAAATTCTCAGACATTATGTCAATGGTCTGTGACACATGCTGTAACATTTCTACAGCCAGGAGACTAAAATTTACTACATAGGAAATTGGGCGTCTTTTTAAAAATTGTAATGCAGTGGAACATTTTGCTGTTCTTCCTCAGATGATATTGCAATATCTTTCTCTTCTACCATAGGTAAAGTCTTGACATTTTGATCTTCTTACTCATGTGAAGGTGCCACATTCTGCTCTTCACTCTTCTCTGTTCTTCTGCGTGTCAGAAAACCCAAAATTAACAAGCATAATAAAGGAATTAAATGAATCAACCAAAGTAGTTCCAGGTAATTGGTCTTTTGCCTCACTGTTCTCCCAGGGGGTGGCCCACTATCAATACTACCTCCATGGCCTCTTTTCAGGCAGAAGGGAGGGTCCCACTTATAGTTGCAATGGCAGTGCTGTCTGTTGTTGCAGACTCCTTTCAGATTGCAGGTTTTAAGTGAACAATTATTTACCAGAAGTGACCTATGGACACACTTCCTTTGGATGCAGACACGTTCTTCCCCACACTCTGTCCCATCTCTCACATCACCAATGTCAGGTATGGTCATCCCGAAGTGGTAGTCGGTACCCCAGCAGGTGATGTCATTGAACTGAGTCCAATGCACAGTAGAATGATCTCTCAGAAGGGGAAGTTCTGTCACGTTTTCACACTGAACCCTCCCGCACAAGGTATCTGAGTTGTTACATTTTACGTATGAAGCGTTCATTAGACCACAGTTCCCAAAACGGTCACCACGGGTGTTCATTTCTGTGTAGCAACTCTGATTTGCACTCTTGGCCTCTTTGCCAAAAATGTTCCTACACTGCTCTTCACGGTTATTGCATCTCTTTTCATAGCAGTAGCCACCGCCCTTGCATGGCACCCCATTCTGCACATACACATCCTCTGGACAATGGTAGGAAGTCCCATTGCACCACTCTGGGAGATCACAGTCATTTTCCTCTTGTCTACAAACTTCGCCTGTGGGCAGGATCTGGCAGTCTTTGCAACAGAGCCCAGAAGCACAAGCAGCCCCAGGTTTCAGAATGCAATTTGACTCACAGCAGGGATCATTTATACACAAATGTAAAGCGCCACAGTCACACTCTTCTCCTTCTTCAATCACATTGTTCCCACACCGTGCAAGTGTGAAGATGTTCCCTGTATTTGATGAAATGTACATACAGTTTTGACTTGCTGTGGTGTTGATGAAGCTAGCATAGCTGCAGTTGCTGAATCTTGTTGTACCTGATATACCTGGAAACATTACGCAAGTTTTATGTCCACATGTACAAGTTGGTCCATCATGTAGCATACCGAAATTATGACCAATCTCATGGATCATAGTGTATGCAACCATATACAAATTATTGTACATTAGACTTTCCACTCCACAATTATATGTAAAGTTACATACTGTTCCAATAAAGGCAATGCCAAGAGTAATACCATAGCTATGTTTTACAAAAAGATGTGCAACATCATGTGGAAGGCGGCTGTTAAAGCTAGTTTGCTTCCAAATGCAAAATTCTTCCAGGAGATCTACTATGTTATCTATTTTAATTGGATTTTTTTCTGTCCAGACCTCAATTCCCATTAAAACCACATCAACATCCAGTGAACTCAGAAAGTTATTTACTTTATTGGCAACAAGTAGTACTTCATACTGCACAGCTGTGGTGTTACTTTGGTGATGAAGATAGCGATAGTGGTCCACCACCACTGCCAGTTCAAGAATCCGCCTGTGAGTCCACCAGCCTTCATACCCACTCTGCATCAAAGTGAAATTAACACTCTCTGGAAACTTCAGTTGTTGTGCTATTTCTTCATCTGTTACTCCACATCTCATGGGCGGCAACTGTGTCTCCTCACTGTCCACTTTATATATGAGATGTTCTGAGGTGGTAGAACGTCTCTTGGGCTCTATTTCATAAACAAGGTCATTTGTCTGTAATATGCCCTGTAAACCTCCCAAACAGGTACTGAGGGCAACCAGGGATTCTGGGTCCCCCTCCACATAACCATGGTAGTAGCAGTCATTCTTTACAAAAGGCTGGTCCTCAAGAAGAGCGCCCTGGTCCGAGTAGGTAAACACTTGGAAGTGTCTGGACAGAAAATGCCTGTTGACCTTCATGTGTATGAGCTGATTCCGCCCCCCAAAACGCATTCTGTACGAGAGCCAGTCTTTAGTCTTCATGCCAATGCCAGTGCCTGTTACCCTCAAGGGAATCACCACTTCTGGGGGACCACGGTGTTGGGAGAGCACAGCCTGGAACCATCCATATGGGAACAGAATCACCCCCAGCCAGAGTGGCAGGAGAGTGTTCCTCCCACACACCAGGGCCTCACTCACAGCCATTATGGAGCCACCATACACAGCCATTGGTGAGAGCAAAATAGGACGGGCAGGAAGCATCACTGTTCCCTCTGAGCTGGGTGTTCAACATTGACTTTGAATCTGTTCTCTGGCAGGCTCATACCATCAGAGTACACACTAAAAGAGAAAATAAAAAGAAGAGTAGAGACTGTGTTGGCAGTTATGAGCAGGCCAAGATGGAGAAGTAAGAGAAAGAGTATAGTTCAAATGGAATAGTGTTTGGCTGAAGAAATAACTCAGACTACTGCACCCATTCGCCCTTTAGAAACTTTATGGCAGCGTGGCCCTATGTGGCTGAGTTGGTTGACTGTTGTCTTATGCACCAAGAGGTCATGGGTTTGATTCTCAGTCAGGGAATATACCCAGGTTGTGGTTGCGTTCCCAGTAGAGGGCATGCTAGAGGCAGCCAATCAATGTTTCACTCTCATGGATGTTTCTATCTCTCCCTCTTCTTCCCTATCTCTCTTAAAATAAATAAAAATATTTTCAAAGAAAAAAGAAATTGTAAGGCAGTGTGAGATTGTGCGTGTACAAAAAAATGATAATTGGTCATAGACAGATACCTTTTGAACCTGGTTCATTACATTTAGTGATTAATGATACTATTGTTTAACTACTAGTACATAAACATTTGTGAAAATTTTCACATTAAATATATAAAACAAAAGGTCTTTATGGAAAGTGAACATATATCATATTTGATATGGAGTCTCTATTTGTATCTATTGACATGATATAAATATTAATATATAATTTTTCTTTTCAATTTTCTTTTATTTTTATTATCTTTAAAAATCATTTCTCATTTTTCTTTTTTTTTTAATATATTTTATTGATTTTCCACAGAGAGGAAAGGAGAGAGACAGAGAGTCAGAAACATCGATGAGAGAGAAACATTGACCGATCTAACAAAATACACACATAATTAGAATATTACTGATTGTACTCCCTATGCTATAATTTACATCTCCATGACTATTCTATTACTACCAATTTGTACTTCTCAATCTCTCCAACCTTTTTACCAAACTCCCCAACCCTCCTCCCATATGATACTCATCAAAATGTTTTCTGTATCTATGAGTTTGTTTCTGTTCTGCTTGTTCCTTTATTTTGAATTTTTTTTAGGGGGGGGGGTGGATTCAATTGTTGGTAGGTATGTATGTATAGATATTTTATTGTTCATATTTTTAATTTATTCTTTTCTTCTTCTATTTCTTCTTCTTCCTCTCCTTCTTCTTCTTCTCCTTCTCCTTCTCCTTCTCCTCCTTCTCCTTCTCCTTCTCCTTCTCCTTCTCCTTCTCCTTCTCCTTCTCCTTCTGCTTCTGCTTCTTTTTCAAGACCCTTTAAAATTTCAGTAATACTACTTTGGTGGTCGTGAAGTCTTTTAATTTTGTCTTTTCCTGGAAGCTGTTTATATGTGCTTGAATTCTAAATGATATCTTTGCTGGGCTGAGCAATTTTGGTTCATGTTTTTGTTTTTCATCATTCTAAATATTTCTTGCTAATCCTTTTGGTATGCAAAGTTTTTGTTGAGAAAGCAGCCGACAGTCTATGGGAGTTCCCTGATAGGTAGGTAACTGCTTTTTTCTTGCTGCTTTTAAGATTCTCTATGTTTTTAACCTTTTGAATTTTAATTATGAAATATCTTGGTGTAGATTTCTTTGGGTTCATCTTGTTAGAAATTCTCTGCACTATCTAGATTTGTATTCTATTACCTTCACCCAGTTAGGGAGGTTTTATCTGCCACATGTTGGTGTGGGACTAGCCTGTGCAGTGTCTCTGCCCCTCCAACCAGTGTCGGTGGCTTTTTTATATCCTTAGTTATAGGACTTCTGTTAAGCTAGATTTCATGTGGTTCAGAATGATTGTTGTTCTTTCTCCCCCCCCCATTTATTTTCTTTATTGATTAAGGTATTACAAATGTGTTCTTATCCTTCCATTGCCCCCCCCCCACCCCACCCACTCATGCCCTCATCCCCCTGTTGTCTGTGTCTATTGGTTAGGCCATTATATGCTTGCATATAAGTCCTTTGGTTGATCTCTCCCCCCTTACCCCCACCCTCCCCTCCCTTCTCTCTGAGGTTTGACGGTCTGATAGATGCTTCTCTGTCTCTGGATCTGTTTTTGTTCATCAGTTTATGTTGTTCATTATATGCCATAAATGAGTGAGATCATGTGATATTTATCTTTCTCTGACTGGCTTATTTCGTTTAGCATAATGCTCTCCAGTTCCATCCATGCTGTTGCAAATGGTAAGAATTCCTTCTTTTTTACCACAGCATAGTATTCCATTGTGTAGATGTACCACAGTTTTTTAGTCCACTCATCTGCTGATGGGCACTTAGACTGTTTCCAAATCTTAGCTATGGTGAATTGTGCTGCTACGAACATATGGGTGCATATATCCTTTCTGATTGGTGTTTCTAGTTTCTTGGGATATATTCCTAGAAGTGTGATTACTGGGTAAAATGGGAGTTCCATTTTTAGTTTGTTGAGGAAACTCCATATTGTTCTCCACAGTGGCTGCACCAGTCTGCATTCCCACCAGCAGTGCATGAGTGTTCCTTTTTCCCCACATCCTCACCTGCAATTGTCATTTGTTGATTTGTTGTTGATAGCCATTAGGAAAGGTGTGAGATGGTACTGCGTTGTTGTTTTGATTTGCATCTCTTGGATGATTAGTGACTTTGAGCATGTTTTCATACGTCTCTTGGCCTTCTTTAAATCCTCATTCAAAAAGTATCTATTTAGGTCCGTTGCCCATTTTTTGATTGGTTGTTTATCTTCCTTTTGTTAAGTTGTATGAGTTTCCTGTAAATGTTGGAGATTAAACCCTTATCAATGATAACATTGGCAATTATGTTCTCCCATGCAGTGGGCTTTCTTTTGTTTTGTTGATGGTTTCTTTTCCTGTACAGAAGCTTTTTATTTTGATGTAGTCCCATTTGTTTATTTTCTCTTTAGTTTCCATTGCCCTAGGACCTGTATCAGTGAAGTAATTATTTCGGCATATGTCTGAGATTTTGCTGCCTGTGGATTCCTCTAATATTTTTATGGTTTCCCATTTTTTCTTAGTTGTATTTATGATGTGGTTGTGGAGAATGTGAGTACAGTAAAACCTTTAATAACTGTGTAAGAATAAACTCAGAATTTTGCACTCACTTCTATAAACCTACTTTTGTCCACCCCGGTATATTAAGGACAATAAGAAAAATAATAATATATGGAAGTATTTTTAAATTTTCTTTTGAGGAATGTGACCAAATAATTTATTATTTAAGATGGAAAGGAAATCCAATTCTACAAATAAGGAATTGAAGCCAAGGATTCCCATCAAGAAGGCAGCATCGGTAAATGCTGTATAGTAGATGCTGTATAGTAAACCCTCGATTTGCCACCTCGACTTAATGGACTTTGAATTTAACAAACAAAATTTCTCGTCCATATGTCGTAGGTGAAAATTAACATCGTGTTAAACTTAACTGTTTCAAACCATGATTTGCTTTATAATTAAATCAACAGGTTAGGCTTTGTTATTAATTCACTCTTATTTTTAACAAATTTTAATGAATAGGCCATATGTTGAGAAAAATGTACTGTAGTAATTTCACCAAAGAAATAAAAATTACATATCTACTACTATAGTCTACATCAGGGGTCCTCAAACTACAGCCCGCGGGCCCACATGCAAATACAAATATTGTATTTGTTACCGTTTTGTTTTTTTACTTCAAAATAAGATATGTGCAGTGTGCATAGGAATTTGTTCATAGTTTTTTTTTTAAACTATAGTCCGGCCCTGCAATGGTCTGAGGGACAGTGAACTGGCCCGGTGTTTAAAAAGTTTGAGGACCCCTGGTCTACATATTTAAATCCAAGTTTCACTGCTAGTAAACAGTGTTTGGTGTAGGATGAGCATATGATCACACTGTATCGCATGCGGTAATTGGTTCTATTGGTACGTGGTTGATTTTCTGCAGTAGTTTCAACACATGCCAGCCCATATGTAAACACCCCAGCTGTGTGCATTTGTTAACTCATGGTGACTGGTGAATGCACACATTTACTAGACTTATTCAATACAAATTTACAATTACAGTGATACATATAGAAAACTGTTCTGTGAAACTAGACTTTTCATACATACTTAATTTTAATTACACAAATGTGTCTACATAAATAAAAAGAGGTAAACTAACAAAATTGTCAAATTTTTAACATACACATTCAGAATACTTACTTTATTATATAATGGGATATTGGTTTAAACAGACATCCCCTCAGCTGAATTAGTCAGTTATATCAAGGTTTTACTATGTCATTAGTTATTATCATTGCTTTTTTTTATTAGTAGTATTAGTGTAGCTTTTCTCACTCTTGTCTATGTCCATGCAACAAATAATTACTTGTCCTAACTCCTTCCTGTGTTCCTTTTTACATCTAAGTGTGCCAAACTTCAAAGGTCAATTGGGCTTCACATTGTGGTCATGTAGGTTTAGTAAAATTAAGTAGGAAAAAAGAGTTTTCCATGAAAAAGTGTGAGCATAGAAAGGAAGACTTTATAGGTAATAGAAAAAAATGATTCCAGAAAATATGTCCTGGTACATTAAATGAAGTTATTAAATAAAACAAGCAGCAATGAGTACATAATCCAGGAGACGAAAGGTCCTTAATTAGGCATTTTTCATTTTTATTACCTACTATGGGAAGTAGATTTGATCAGTGTGTTTTAGATCTCTGAGAACAGACTTTACTTTCCTGTGCTTTTTCGATTTGTACAGGGGATCTTGTTGATCTTACTTTAAGCAATCTCCATACTTAATAATCTGATGATGACGGTGGATATTCACGCTATAAATAAAAGCTAGCATGGATATGTAAATTACTGAATGAAATTTGACAACTTTCTAATGTGTAACTTCGTCCCAACCTCTCTGTCAAAATTTGTGTTCGAGACCATTAATTTATTTAGGTTTGCATTATTCATTTATGTTTACTAAATGTTTAGGGCAGTCTCTGCACATTGTGGTTTTATTAATACTTCATTGGTGAAAAAAAGTAAAAATCAGTATTGTCAAAAGACATCATGCTTGTACCATATTTCTCATTTTCACAAATATGTGCTAATATTATTGAGGCAAATATTTTTGTATATTCAGTTTTCATGTAAGATATATATATATGTATTTTGCTATGACATAAAAACATCTATATGAAGATTGAAATTGATAATTACCCTGCAATCCTAAAATTGTGGGGATTTAGATGTTTGTGTATCATAAAAATATATTACTCAACACACCCAGAGCTTTCCTATATCCTTTTGGGATTATTGATTTCCTTTGCATTTTTGAAGACATTTTATTTTGTCTTCAGTACACTCTCATCTCCAATTGCTACCATTCTAGTTTGATTTTATTACATTATACATAGTGCTAAAATTGTTATTCTTAAGAATATAACAATATATAAATACATTTAAGTCACATCCATCTAACCCATGGTAATTCTCCCTTCCGGTACCACCATTGCCTTTTGTTGACTGAGCATTTTGGTACATACTAATATATGTGTAAGACAATTGATAAATTCTTTTTTATAACCCCACAGTTTTATCAAATTGACCAATCTCTGTATCTTAATTACCACCTCCCTTCTTACTCTTATTGATAGCTTAAGTCACAGTTTTTCAAAATGTGAGTAACAATCTATTTAAGCACAATTTTGTACCTTTCAACCAAGTAAAAGATATTAGAGTAGGAAATTATGTCTCATAGGTCCCCCCAAGATGTGAATACTTGGTAAACACTCTTGTCTCTCTGTCTGTGTGTGTGTGTGTGTGTTTGTGTGTGTGTGTGTGTGTGTGTGTGTGTGTGTTCATGAGTACAAAAATCCTACTGCTTCTTTTCTTTACATGAAAATCTTGAGTAACTTACCAGCAGAAGAATTAATGGCTCCCATGGTTCTTTCTAGCTATAGCCATACTCATTGATGGTGTGTGTTTTCTTTTAAACCTCACATGACAAGGAGAAATATAAAGACCACCCCCTTTTTATCTCTGGATTGATTACATTCTAGATGTAGTTACCTAGCAGCAAGACTCTCCCAGTGCTACAGACCATGGCAACTGGTTAGAGTTCCTCCTCATTGTGACTCTACCATCTCCATCAAACTTTACTTCTAGCTACTCTTCAATAGGAATAAATGTGACTAATCTCCATCCTATGTGTTTCCTACAGTATAAACACTTACCTTCAGTAATGTTGATCAAACTGTTGCCTTGATCCCAGATTATTTCCTCAACAATGAGCCATACTGGTCAAGTACTTCAAGCTCAAGAAAAGGTTTAACCCAATTTAGAATATTTTACAAGGAATCCAGGCATCAGTAATCATCAGTAACTTTTCTCTTACGGTCAATAACACAGAGACATTTCATATCTGCACAGAAATATATTTCATTTGTTAAGAAAACCACTGTCAGTAGGAAAAAGAAATTTAGAAGAAGAGAGAGGTGAGTAAAAAGTAGAGCGGGAATACATTTAATAGGTACATTGACTGGCTGGCAGTTTAAAATTGCCAATAGGGGCAGACACATATTCAGCGAGTTGGCTGAGGTAAACCAAGGAAGCAAGTTTAGTTCTTCATTATCCTTGAGAGTTTACCTGTGGCACACAGAGAGGTGGGTAATGTCTGCCTGCTAGATACCTGCCAGTGTCTTTCTATTTTCCCTCCAGTTTAGTAAGTCCACATCAGATCTGCACTTTTTCCCTTATGGAATTTTTCACTCTCTCTCTGGCTTTCTTCACAGCTGGTTAAAATGTCTACTTAGAACTACGACTGTGTTAATCTCTCATTTTTTTAGGGCTGCTATAATAAGTCACCACAAAATGAATGATTTTATGGAGATGTATTGCCTGACAATTCTAGATGATAGCATTACAAAATCAGTGTTCGCAATGCCTTACTCTCTCTGAAGATAATAGGGAAGGATTTATTCTAGACTTCTCGTTTGGATCCCAGTAATTCATTGCCCTATGCAGCATGATTCAATTTTGGCATGATTCTCTTCCCCTGCCCAAATTTTGCACTTCAAATAAGACACCCGTCATATTAAATTCAGGCCCACCCAATTCCATGTCTAAAATGACCTTGTTCCCAAATAAAAATATTTTCTGAGGTACTTGGTATTTGACTTAAACATATGAATTATAGGGGACAGTGTTTAAACATGACAATCTCTTTGGCTTAATTTAGTGGCTGGATAGCAAGATTATCTTTTTACTGGACAGAGGAGGAGATTAAATTTAAGGAAAATGTTGATATTTAATATAAAAAATTTCAGATCCTAGACATTTTCTATATGCTCCAGTCCTAAACTGAAAAAGTATTTGTTTGATAAACTTTTCTTAAAAGATGGTATCTATGTTGTTAGATCTATGCATTATAATTTCATTTCTGAGGTATTAGTATAAACGGTTTGTTTGTTGTTTCTTTGTTAATCCTCACCCAAGGATATTTTTTCATTAATTTTTAGGGAAAGTGGAAGAGAGAAGGAAAGACAGAGAGAAACATCAATGTGATAGAAACACATCAATTGGTTGCCTACTGCAGGAGCCCAGACCAGGGCCTGCCTGGACTGGAGACGAGTCTGCAATCAAGGTACATATCCTCGACTGGAACCGAACCCAGGCCCCTTCAGTCCACAGGCCTATGCTCTATCAACTGAGTCAATCAAACTAGGGCTTTGTAAAATTTTAAATTCCAGTTGTTAAAAGTGACAAACTTTTGTATATTAACTTTATATTATTCAACCTTGGCATAACCATTGATTTGTTTCAGGAGCTATTGTTGATTCTTTCATGTTTTCTTGTGGATCATTAAGTCATCTGTAAACAGAAGCATTCTTATTTTTTCATTTCTAATATGTATAATTTTTATTTACTTTTTTATTTTATTGTTAACAAGCTCTTGCAACATCTTACAATAATACGTTATTAAACAGTGGTAAGCCCGGTCCACATGGCTCAGTGGTTCAGGGTAGACCTATGAACCGGGAGGTCACGGTTCAAGTCCAGTAGAGGCACATGCCTGGATTGCAGGCTCAATCTCCAATGTGGGGCATGCAGGAGGAAGCTGATTAATAATTCTCTCTCATCATTGATATTACAATCTCTCTCCTGCTCTTCCTTTCTCTCTGAAGTTAATAGAAATGTATTAAAATAAACCAGTGATAAAAGGGGACATCATTGCCTTGTCCTGTCCTCAGAGTGAAAGTTGTATGTTTCTCATCATTAAGTATAATGTTAGATACAGATTTTTGTAAAGAATTTTATCGAGGTGCAGCAATGCCCTTCTATTGCTAGTTTACTAATAGTTTTTATTATGCATGTATGTTGGATTTTATCAGAAGTGTTTCAGAACCTATTGTATTGGTCATGTAATTTTCTTCTTTTGGTTGTTGATATGATGGCTCATCATAATAAATTTTCAAATGTTGAACCACTCTTGAATTCTTCAAGATGTATATATCATACATCTTGGTCATGGTGTATCATTCTTGGTAAATACGTTGTTGGATTCAATTTCCTCATCTTTTGTTGACGATTTTTGCATCTAGGTTCATGGTAGATATTGGTCTATGGTTTTCTTCTCTGATCACATCTTTGCTTGGTTTTGAATTAGGTAATGCTTATATTTTATAATAAATTAGGAGGTAGTTTCTCTGCTTCTCTCTTCTAAAAGAGCTCATAAAAAATTGGCATAGCCCTGGCTGGTGTGGCTAAGTTGGTTGGAGCATCATCCAGTATACAAAATGGTGGTGGGGTTTGATCCTTGGTCTGGGCACATGGGGGAGGCAACTGATGGATGTTTCCCTCTCTCTATTTTTCCCTTCCCCTCTATGAAAATCAATAAAATAAAACATTTAAAAAATTTGGTATAATTTTTCCTCTCAGATAATGATAGAGTTCACTAGGGAACCTATCTTAGCCTGGTGGTTCCTGTTGTGTAAGGTTCCTAATTACTGAGGCAATTTCTTTAAAAAATATAGACCTATTTATATTGTCTATTTCTTCTTATGTGAATTTTAGCAGACTGTGTTTTCAAAGAATTGATCCATTCCATTTAGCTCATCAATTTTTTTGACACTGCATCGTTCATTGTATCCCTTTCTTATTCTTTTAATGTCCACAGGAGTATAATGATGTCCCCTCTTTCATTTCTGTTATGAATAATTAGTGTCCTCTCCTTTTCTTTGTTGGTTAGTCCAGCTAGAGGCTTATTATTTTCTAAATCTCTCCAAAGTACCAGCTTTTGGCTATGTTGAGTTTCTCTACTGAATTTTTGTTTTTAATTTTTACTGATTTCAGCCCCAATTCTTCCTAATTTTTTCTTTTCCTTACTGTGGACACAGTTTATTATTCTTTCTCTAATTCCCTAAGATGAAAGCTTAGATATCTACATTACACATGAACATAGTGTTTCTTGAATGTGTAGTAAGATTACTTAACTATATTTTTTAAAAGTTAATTGAACTACAAGAAATGCAAAAAAATTAAGTTTAACTGAATACGCCAAATAAAATGTATCCATATAAAATGTTCAGTTAATAATAAATGAGGTAGAAAATATGTGGGAAAAGTAACAAAGTGCAAATGTAATGAATCAAAGACAATTACACATATGGTACCCTATTATCCAATAACATTAATAATAACTTAAATATGAGCAATCTAATGGTACCAATATGAAGGCAGATATTATCAGCTGGATAATAATCACACACCAAGCATATCCTGTCTATAAAAATTCACTTTAAATTATAAAGATTCTGATGAGTTAAAATGAAAGGCTTGAAGACAGATACTATGGTGACACTGATCAAAAAAAGCTGGAGTAGTCATATTTTAGATAAAACAGTGGCTTTAGAACAAAATCTGAATAGGAGGGGCACTACATAATGACCCAGAGGTCAATTCTCCTAGAGAATATAATCATGAATAGTCTGCACTTAAAAAAAATACTAGAGGCAAAAGTTATAGAACTAAAATGAGAAAGAGATAAATCCACTATTATGGCTGATGAATTCAACACTCTCCTTACATGTAAGCAATTAATAGATTGAGCAGACATAAAATTAAGAAGGTTATTGTTGACCCTTAAAGAAATAACAATCAACTTGATCTAAGTGACATTTTTAGAGCACTTCATCCAAGCTCACCAGGAAAAAAAGTAACACAAATTATCAACATGAAGAAAGAGGCTTTATCATTACAGATACCATTAACAGTAAAAGATTATTAGGAAGCACTCTAAACAACTTAATGGCTATACATTTGATCACTTAGATGATACTAATATCACGGAAGGCCCCAAACTCAAGAATATATAACCTTAAGAGTCTTATATCTATGAAAGACATTGGATTAGTAGTTAAATACTTCCCAAGAAATAAAATGAGATGGTTTTACTAGTGACTTCTCCCAAACATTGAAAAAATAAAATATTGATTCTATACAATATTTCACAGAAAATAAAAGAAGAGGGAACACCTGAATAAATCGTATGAAGACAATATGGCTCTCCATAAAACGAGATATAGATGTTACATGAAAAAAAACTATGAAACATTATACCTCATAGATTAAAACATTATAACATTAAACAAAATATTATAGCAAACATTATAACAAAATATTAGCAAATTAAATTGATCATATATAAAATTACAACAAAATATTATAACAAAACATTATAACAAAATATTCATAAATTAAATCCACCATATGTAAAACTCTCCTATATAATAAAGAGGTAATATGCAAATTGACCCTTACACTCTAAGGCCATCAAAAGATGGCTGCCTTATCCCTCCCCTGACCCCACCCCTGATCAGCCTATCCCACCCCAATTGAGGGTGGGGCAGTTAGCCAACCTCCCCACCCCCCCAAGCCCCTCACCCAGGCCGGCCATGCCCCCATGCTTTCCCGGGGCTGGGGGTACCCCAGGTAGGCTGTAGGCATGGCAGTCAGAGGCAAATGTCCTGGTTGTCCCTGGCCTAGAGAGTCCAGAAAACCTCAGAAGTGACCAAAGACCAAGACCAAGTGGAAAGGTCCCTGATGGCATTTATGGCTCAAAGTGCCAGGAGGAGGCAGAGCATTTTGAACCTGCAACCCTGGCATCTGCACACCAAGCCTTGGGGCACACCATGCCAATGGCACCTGTGGGTGAAAGGGGGAGAGCTGGGGTGTGAAGCTGGGAGGGGCCTACAGTCTTTGGGAGCATCCTGCCTGCCAAGGTTGCTGTGACCCACATGCTCAGGCTTGGTCAAAGCCCCTGGTCAACTCTGTTGCTTGCCTTCCAGGTGCGGCTAGCCCTGAGCTGGCTGGCCTTGCACTCAGAGAAGCACTTAATTTAATGCTTGTACAGTAACATTCATTTACATATTAGATGAGTAGGAGGCATAAAAATATGCCTATTATATGCATTATGAGAAAAATATGGTTCTACCCAATTTTCTATTCTTTTCTTTTCTACTCTTAATTAGAAGAATATACTAAGGATTAGTTTAGCTAACTTAATTTTGCTATGTGGTTTTCTTTTCATAATTGATTCTTCATTTTATCTTGCTTGCAAGTCTTTAACCAGGTATAAAAGATGTACTAGTTATTGTATGGATTTTGTCTTGATGACCAATAAATTCTTGAAAACTATTTATTTATTTAAGACTGTTAGTCATTGATTTGTTGAGTTTCTAAAGTTTGTTGTTTCCTGTATTTGGGACAATCAAGAAATTGTGTATCACATATTTAATTTATTAACTTTGGGCAGGAGTAAACTCTAATACACAGAGATGAAATCTTTTTTCTTAGATTGTTGCTGATAAATAACTGCATTTGGCCATGAATAAAATGTGAGCAACCAAAGGGATTACCTAAGCACTTAAAAGACCACCTAACTGTATTCAAAACACATTTTCATAGAATAAACACAGGAAGTCTATTTGATTAGTTAAGGTGTGTCTTGATGAAGGTTTACATAAGGAGTTAAAAATCTTTGGTAATGTTTACAGTAAGAATCAATTATCTATAGTCAATTAGCACAATATATAGGAAAAAATAGCCTGGGAGAAGTTGAAAAATCATGCAATGTTTATATGGTTTCCTGAGAAAATAGTTGAGCTCTGATTTATATCCTTTATTTTCTGATATTTTGGGGGGTTTCATCTGGGGGTCAAGAAAATATTAACCATTAGATAATTTTTCAGGTTGTACTCAAAGCATGTAGAGGCTTCCAGATTCATAATATTTATAAGGTATGGGGGCCTGATAAATCCAACAGATGGAATAAAATGGCAAGCATTGCAATTATTAGAGAAAGGCAAGATAGGAAATTGAAAGAGTTAATAAAAAAGAGAAAGGGGAACACTTGTACACTGCTGGTGGGAATGCAGACTGGTGCAGCCCCAGTGGAAAACGGTATGGAATTCCCTCAAAAAATTTAAAAAAAATTGAACTGCCATTTGACCCAGGTATTCCATTTATAAGAATATATTCCAAGAATCCTAAAACATCAATCAGAAAGATTTTCAACTGCTAAAATCTGGAAACAGCCCAAGTACCCATCTGTAGATGAGTGGGGAAAAAAGCTGTGGTACATTTCCACAATGGAATACTATGCAGTTTAAGAAAGAATGATCTCTTACTCTTTGAGACAGCCTGGAGGGACCTAGAGTATTATGCTAAGTGAAATAAGGCAGTCAGAATAAGTTGTAAGTTCTTATCTAAAGTAGGTTTATATATATTTGTATGGAAAATAATACAATAATTAATAAATAAAAATTAAACTCTGTTTTGTGTACTCAAAACTGTAATCCTACTTTTGCTCACCCCTGTAGTATATATAGTAACAATGTGAAGACTGAAAGTTACTACCGTTGTAAATACTAGAGCTGTTAATGAGGCATGACTGGCACGAATAGTAATAAAAAGATTTCCCAGGTTTCCAGTCTCCTTCTGGTTGCCAACTATTGAAGATACTAGCAATGAGGACTGGCAAAGAAGACATTTAATTTCTATATTTGCATTCCCTGTGTGACAAAGCAGAGTACAAATGGAAAGGATGGATAGAATTGAGACAGCAAATTAAAAACACACAAGGACACAGTATTCATTAGCTGTACCTTTGCTAAGGAAACACAAAGAGACTAATTTCCTGAAAAATTTAAACACTATTTAACATAAAGAAAAGTAGTAATATTCTAGGAATTAGGATATTTTAGTAATTGTTTAATGGCCAATATTTAACGGCCCAAATAAAAAAAAATTCTTGGGCATTATGTCAATGGTCTGTGACACATTCTGTAACATTTCTACAGCCAGGAAACTAAAATTTACTACATGGGAAATCAGGTCAGACTGACTGTTTTTTTTTTCTTAAATAGTGAATTGTTCCTTTTCTTCCAAAAAGCAGTATAACATTTTGCTGTTTTTCTTTAGACAAAATTGAAACATCTTGCTCTTCTTTAGCTAAAATCTTGGCATTTAAGTCTCCTTGTTCATGTGAAGTTGGCACATTCTGCTCCTCACTCTTACCTGTTCTGCTGAATGTCATAAAACCAAAAATTAACAAGCCTAAAAAAAGAATAAAACAAATCAATGAGAATAGTAGCATGTAGTTGGTCTTTTGTCTCATTTTCATCTCTTTTCCTAAGGGTTGGCCCACTATCACTACTACTTCCACTGACTCTTTTCAGGCACGTGGGAGGGTCCCAGTCTTGGATGCAATGGCAGTGCTGCCTGTTGTTGCAGACTCCTTTCAGATTGCATGTCTGAGGTGAACAACCAGTTACCAGAAGTGACCTATGGACACACTTCCTTGTGATGCAGACATGTTCTGCCCCACACTCTGTCCCATCTTTCACATCACCAATGTCAGGGTCTGTCATGCCAAAATGGTAGTCGGTACCCCAGCAGGTGATGTCATTGAACTGAGTCCAATGCACAGTAGAATGATCTCTCAGAAGGGGAAGTTCTGTCACGTTTTCACACTGAACCCTCCCGCACAAGGTATCTGAGATGTCACATTTTACATATCTAGAGTTAATTAAACCACAGTTCCCAAAACGGTCACCGCGGGTGTTCATTTCTGTGTAGCAACTCTAATTTGCACTCTTGGCCTCTTTGCCAAAAATGTTCCTACACTGCTCTTCACGGTTATTGCATCTCTTTTCATAGCAGTAGCCACCGTCCTTGCATGGCATCCCATTCTGCACATACACATCCTCTGGACAATGGTAGGATGTCCCATTGCACCACTCTGGGAGATCACAGTCATTTTCCTCTTGTCTACAAACTCCACCTGTTGGCAGGATCTAGCAGTTTTTGCAATAATCCCTGAAAGCACAAGCAGCCCCAGGCCTGAGAGTGCAGTTTAACTCACAGCACGAATCTTTCATACACAAATGTAAAGCTCCACAGTCACACTCTTCTCCTTCTTCAACCACACGGTTTCCACACTGTGCAAGTGTGAAAATGTTCCCAGTATTTGATGAAAGGTACAAACTATTTCGCCTTGCAATGTTGTTCATGAAGCTAGCATAACTGCAGTTGCTGAATCTACTTGCACATGCTTGATATGGATACATTATGCATCGTTTATGTCCACATGTACAAGTTTTGTCATCATGAAGCATACCCAAATTATGACCAATCTCATGTGACAGAGTATATGCAAAAGAATACACATTTTCATTCATGAAACTATCAACTCCACAATTCTAATTATATTCACGTACTTTTCCAACAAAGGATAAGCCAATATCAATACCATAGCCATGCTTTACAAAAATGTGTGCAACATCATGGGGAACGTGCTTATTAAAGCTAGCTTTCTTTTATTTGCAAAATGTGTCCAGGAGACCACCTATTTTATCTATTGAAATGGTTTTTTTTAGTCCAGACCTCAATTCCCATTAAAACCACATCAACATCCAGATAAAAATTTATCTATTCCATTGACTACAATACTTCATACTGCACAGCTGTGATGTTACTTTAGTGAAGAAGATAGTGATTGTCGTCCACCACCATTGCCAGTTGAAGAAGCCACCTGTGAGTCCACAAGCCTTCATACCCACTCTGCATAAAAATGAAATTAGCACTTGTGTGGAGCCGATATTGGGTTAAGCCTCGGACTGACAAACAAGTCCCAGCTTAGAGGGCACAGTCCTCTTACCATAATTAGGCTTGACCTTATAATACTCCCTAGATCTTATCTGGGAAGCTAATGGGCTGAGGGAAGTGCAGGAAGTGTAACTATGGTCAAAACAAGTGAAACTCACAAGAACAGTGTAACTATGGTAACCACTACCTTGTTTACCTCTGACTATAAAATGGTTGGTGCAGCCTGAGCACCAGTGGAAGTCTTCCCTCTTGAGTTGGACTTTCCCGCCTGGCCCCCGATATTCCCAAATTATCTCCTGTCTTTTCTCTTTCATTTGTGTGTGGCTCCACTTCCAGATCCTGAACCCTGAACCACGCTGGACATGGAGGGAAACATTTACAACAGCACTCTCCTGAGAGTTCAATTGTCTTGCTATTTCTTCATCTGTTACTCCACATTTCATGGGTGGCAGCTGTCTCTCTTCACTCTTTATCCTATATAAGAGATGTTCAAATGTGGTAGAAAGTCTCTTGGGCTCTATTTCGTAAACAATGTCATTTGTCTGTAATATTCCTTGAAAACCTCCCAAACAGGTACTGAGGGCAACCAGGGATTCTGGGTCCCCCTCCACGTAACCATGGTAGTAGCAGTCATTCTGGATAAAAGGCTGGTCCTCAAGGAGTTCACCCTGGTCTGAGTAGGTAAACACTTGGAAGTGTTTGGATAGATAATGCCTGTTGACCTTCACATGTCTGACCTGATTCCAAATGCATTCCAAAATGCATTCTGTAAGAGAGCCAGTCTTTGATCTTCATGCCAAAGCTAGTGCCTGTTAGCTTTAAAATTTAAAGTGTAAAAATGGAGTAGTGTTTTGCTTAAGACAACACTTAGAATACTGCATGCATTTCCCCTTAAGAAATTTTAAGGGATCCCAGCCCATGTGGCTCAGTTTGTTGACTGTGGTCACTGGTACAATTTCTGGTCAGAGAACACGCCTGGGATTTGGGGTCTATTCCCAGTACGGGGCATGCAGGAGATAACCTATCCATGTTTCTCTGTCATAGAAGTTTCTATATCTCTCTCCCTCTTCCTTCTTCTATCTATAAAAATCTATCCTATATAATAAAGAGGTAATATGCAAATTGACCATCATGCCCACGCACAAGATGGCCATCACCATGTGGTCAAAGATGGCTGCCCCCATATGGACAAAAGATGGTTGGCAGGGGAGGGAAGTTGTGGGCAATCAGGCCAGCAAGGGAGGGCAGTTGGGAGGAACCAGGCCTGCAAGGGTGAGCAGTTAGGGTGACCAAGCCTGCAGGGGAGGGCAGTTAGGAATGACCAGGCCTGCAGGGAAGGACAGTTAGGGGTTACCAGGAATGCAGGGGAGGGCAGGTGGGGGTGACCAGGCCAACAGAAGAGGGCAGTTAAGGGTGACCAGGTCGGCAGGGGAGGGCAATTAGGGGTAATTGGGCCAGCAGGGGAGTAGTTAGGTGTTGATCAGGGTGGCAGGAGAGTGGTTAGGCGGTGATCAGGCTGGCAGGCAGAAGCAATTACAGGCAATCAGTCAGGCAGGCAAGTGAGTGGTTTAGAGCCAGTAGTCTTAGATTGTGCCGGCAAGGGAGGCCAGTTAGGGGCGACCAGGGGCAGTTTAGGGCCACCCAGATTGGGCCTAAATAGGCAGTTGGACAATCCTCGAGAGGTCCCATATTGGAGAGGGTGCAGGCTGGGCTGAGGGACACCCGCCCCCCATGCATGAATTTCATGCACCGAGCCTCTAGTATAAGCATATTAAGAAAAAAAGAAATAGTAAATCAGTGTGAGATTGTGGGTGTACAAAACAACAACAACAACAACAACAAAAAACGTGATTGGGCATAAACTAACACATTTTGAACCTAGATGAATGATACATAGGTTTTCATGATACTGTTGTTTAACTACATGAAGATGTGTGAACATTTTCACAATAAATATAGAAAACAGAGGGTCTTAATGGAAAGGTGAACATATATCATATTTGAGAGGGAGTCGCTATACCTTTTTACTTGATGTAAATATTAATATGTAATTTTTCTTTTCAATTTCCTTTTATTTGGATTATTTTTTAAAATCATTTTTTATTTTTCAATGCAGTTGTCATACAATATTATATATTAACTAGAGGCCCCGGTGCACAAAAATTTGTGCACTCAGGGGGGAAGGGGGGGTCCCTCAGCCCGGCCTGTGCCCTCTCACAGTCTGGGACCCCTCAGGAGATAATGACCTGCTGGCTTAGGTCTGCTCCTGGGTGGCAGAGGGCAGGCCCAATCCCTAGGTGCAGCCACTGGTGGGGCTCAGAGCAGGGCTGATTGGGGAGTTGGGGCGCCGCCCCTGTCATGCACAGAGCAGGGCGGATTGGGAGGTTGCGATGCCACCCTCAGTCATGCTCAGGATAGGGCTGATTGGGGGGTTGGGGCACCACCCCCTATCACACTCAAGGCAGGGTCAATGGGGAGGTTGCGGCGCCACCCCCTGTGATGCACAGAGCAGGGCCAATCAGGGGGTTGGGGTGCTGCCCCCTGTCACACACAGAGCAGGGCCCATCAGGGGGTTGGGGAGCTCCCCCCTGTCACTCACAGAGTAGGGCCGATAGGGGAGTTAGGCACCGCC
>NW_005871049.1:35509365-35546382 GCF_000147115.1 Myotis lucifugus | reverse complement strand
GCCCAATGCACGAATTTTGTGCACTGGTGTGGGGGTGTCCCTCAGCCCAGCCTGCACCCTCTCCAATCTTGGACCCCTCGGGGGATATCTGACTGCCAGTTTAAGCCCTGTTGGATGGGGCCTAAACAGACATCCCTCTCACATTCCGGGACTGCCGGCTCCCATTTGCTTGCTTGCCTACCTGCCTGATTGCCCCTAACCGCTTCTTCCTGCCAGACTGATCACCCCGTAACCACTCCCTGCCAGCCTGATTGAACCCTAACTGCTTCTCTGCTGTCCCGATCACCCCCAACTGCCCTCCCCTGCTGGCCCGGTTGCCCCCAACAGCCCTACCCTGCCAGGCTGGTCACCCCTAACTACCCTCCTCTGCCAGCCTGGTTGACCCTAACTGCCATTCCCCGCTGGCCCAGTCACCCCAACTGCTCTCCCCTGCCGGCCCAATTGCCCCCAACGGTCCTTCCCTACTGGCCTGGTCGCCCCTAACTGCCCTCCCTGCAGGCCTGGTCTCCCTGAACTGCCCTCCACTGCTGGCCCAGTCACCCAAAACTGCCCTCCCCTCCAGAACTGGTACCCCCTCCCTCACTGCCCTCCCCTGCTGGCCCGATTGCCCCCAACAGCCTTTCCCTGATGGCCTGGTCACCCCTAACTGTCCTCCCCTGCAGGCCTGGTCCTCCCCTCCAACTGCCCTCCCCTGATGGCCTGGTCAACTCTAACTGCCTTTTCCTGCAGGCCTGGTCACTCCCAATTGCCCTCCCCTGCCGGCCCGGTCACCTCAACTGTGCCCTCCTACTGGCCTGATTGCCCCTAACTGCCCTCCCCTGCTGGCCTTATCACCCACAACTGCTCTCCTCTGCTGGCCATCTTGTGGTGGCCATCTTGTGCTCACATGGGGGCGGCCATCTTGTGCATGGGCATTATGGTCAATTTGCATATTACTTCTTTATTATATAGGATTATTGACTATATTCCTTTTGCTCTACTTTATATCTCCATGACTATTCTGTTACTACCAATTTTTACTTCTGAATCCTTTTACCTTTTTTATCAAACTGACCAACCCTCCTCCCTACTGACAACCATGAAAATGTCCTCTGTATCTATGAGTTTGTTTCTGTTCTGCTTGTTCCTTTATTTTATATTTTTTAAGTTCAATTTTTGATAGACATGTATTTATTGACATTTTATTGTTCATATTTTTAATTTCTTCTTCTTCTTCTTCTTCTTCTTCTTCTTCTTCTTCTTCTTCTTCTTCTTCTTCTTCTCCTTCTTCTTCTTCTTCTTCTTCTTCTTCTCCTTCTTCTTCTCCTTCCTCTCTCTCCTTCTTCTCTCCCTTTAACACTTCATGTAATACTGGTTTGGGTGTTGGTGACTCTTTTATCTTTTTCTTTCCCTGGAAGCAGTTTATATGTCCTTCAACTCTATATAATAGCTTTGCTGGGCAGAATAATCTTGGTTACAGGTCCTTGCTTTTCATCACTCTAAATATTTCTTGCCTATTCTTTTGGTAGTCAAACTTTCTGTTGAGAAATCAGCTGAGAGTCTTATGGGAGCTCCCTTGTAGGTAGGTAATTGGTTTTCTCTTGCTGCTTTTAAGATTCTTATGTCTTTAACATTTTGAATTTTAATTCTGATGTGTCTTAGTGTGGGCTTCTTTGGGTTCATCATGTTGGAAACTCTCTGTGCTAGCTGGATTGTATTCTATTCCCTTCACCCAGTTAGGGAGGTTTTATCTGCCACCGTTGGCTTGGGATCAGCCTGTGCAGTATCTCTGCCCCTCCTACCTGTGTCAGTGGATTCTTTATATCCTTAGTTGTAGAAATTTTGTTAGGCTATATTTCATGTGGTTCAGAATGATTGTTGTTCTTATGTTTAATTGTATTTGTGATGTGGTTGTAGAGAATGAGAGTACAGTAAAATCTCGATGTAACTGTTTAAGAATGAACTGTGTTTTGCACTCATATCTGTAAACCTACTTTTGCCCACTCCAGTATATGAAAAACAATAAGCAAAATAATATATGGACCATTTAAAAGTATTTTCTTGAGGAATGTGACCAGATATTTTATTATTTAAGACTAGAGGCCCAGTGCACAAAAATTTGTGCACTCGGGGGGGGGGGGGGTCCCTCAGCCTGGCCTGTGCCCTCTCCCAGTCTGGGACCCCTCGGGGGATGTCCACCTGCTGGCTTAGGCCTGCTCCCTGGGGGATTGGGCCTAAGCTGGCAGTCATACATGGACCTCTGGCAGCCCAGGAGCCCTTGGTGGTTGTCCACTTGCCAGCAGGGAGCAGGCCTAAGCTGCAGTCGGACATCCTTAGCGCTGTTGAGAAGGCAGGAGAGGCTCCCACAACCACCACTGTACTAGCAGCCATCAGCCTGGCTTGTGGCTGAGCAGAGCTCCCCCTGTGGGAGAACACTGACTACCAGGGGGCAGCTCCTGCATTGAGCATCTGCCCCCTGGTGGTCAGTGTGTGTCATAGTGACCAGTCATTCCTAGTCATTCTGCAGTTAGGGTCATTTTGCATATTACCCTTTTATTATATAGGATTGAAAGGCAGTTAAATTCTACAAATAAGAAACTGAAGCCAAGAATATCCATCAAGATGGCAGTATAGGTAAATGCAGTACAGTAAATGCTTGATTTTGCAGACCACGATATAAGGAACTTTGAATTTAACATACAGAATTTCTGGACCATAAATCATATGTGGAAATGAATACCCTGTTAATTTTAACTGCTTTAAACCAATATTTGCTTATAATTTAATTAATATATCAAGGCTTTGTTATTACTCCATTGCCATTTTTAATAAATTTTAGCAAATAGGCCATATGTTGGGAAAAACAAAATTATTACTTGTCCTATTCCTTCCTGTGTTCCTTTTTACACCTAATTCTGCCAAACTGCAAGGATCAAAGTATCAATTGGGCTTCACATTGTTTTCATATAGGTTTACTGGAATTATGACGGGAAAAAGAGTTTTCCATGAAAAAGTGTGAACATAGTAAGGAAGACATTATAAAATACAGAAAAAGTGATTCTAGAGAAAAGGTTTCAAGTTACATTCAATGAAGATAAAACAAAAATCAAGCAGAAATCAGTACATAATCCATAAGATGAAAGAACCTTAATTGGGCATTTTTCATTTTTATATTACCTACTAGGGGAGTTGGATTTGAAAGTGAAGTCAGAGGAGAATTCACTTTCCTGTGTTTTTTTGAATTTTTACAGGCGTTTTTGATGTTCTTTAAGCACTCTCAGTATTTAATAATCTGATGATGACTGTGAATATTAATGCTATAAATAAAAGAAAGCATGGATATATAAATCACTGAATGCAATTTGACAAATTTCTAATGTGTATCTTTGCCCCAACCACTCTGTAAAAATTTGTGTTCAAGACCATTAATTTATTTAGGTCTGCATTATTCATTTATGCTTCCCAACTGTGTAGCCCGGTTCGTGAAGATTACATGTTTTTATTAATATTTTGTTCACAAAAGAAAGGAACAAATCAGTATTGTCAAAAGGCATCGTGCTTGTACATGATTTCTCATTTTCACAAATATGTGCTAATATGTTTGTATTATTATTGAGGTATATATTTTCGTATATTAACTTTTCAAATAAGATATAAATATATTGCTTATCACATAAACATATCTACATGAAGATTGAAATTGAGAATTATCTTGCAATCCTAAAACTGTGGGGATGCAGATGTGTGTGCCCCATGATTAAATTTGACCCCACCCACTAAGCTTTTCTCCATCCTTTTGGGATTATTGATTTTCTTTGCATTTCTGACCGCATTTTGTTTTGTCTTCAGTACACACCCATCTCCAATTGCTACCATTCTAATTTTATCTTATTCCATTTTACATGGTGCTAAAAATGCTCTATTTCTTAAGAATATAATAAAATATAAATACATTTAAGTAACATCCATCTAACCCATGGTACTTCTTCGTTCCAGTACCACCATTGTCTATTGGTGATTGAACGTTTTGGTACATATTAATATATGCGTAAGATAATTGATAAATGTTTAAAAATTCTTTATTGTTTAAAGTGTTACATGAGTCTCCTTCTTTCCCCCATTGACCTCTCCCCCACCACCTCTTCCCTCGAGCACAAGTCCTCACCCCCCTACTGTCTGTGTCCATTGGTTTTGCTCATATGCATGCATACAAATCCTTTGGTTGATCTCTTACCTCCTCATCCCCCGCATTCCCTCATAGGTTGTACAGTCTATTTGATGCTTCTATGCTCTGGTTCAATTTTTGTTCATCAGTTTATGTTGTTCATGATATTCCACAAATGAGTGAGATCATGTGATATTTATCTTTCTCTGATTGGCTTATTTTGCTAAGCATAATGCTCTATCATTCCATCCATGCTATTGCAAATGGCAAGAATTCCTTCTTTTTTACAGCAGCGTAGAATTGCATTGTGTAGATGTATCACAGTTTTCTAATCCACTCTTATGCTGATGGACCCTTAGGCTGTTTCCAAATATTAGCTATGGTAAATTGTGCTGCTCTGAACATAGGGGTGTATATGTCCTTTCTAATTGGTGTTTCTGTTTCCTTGGGATACAATTCTAGAAGTGGGATTACTGGGTCAAATGGAAGTTACAGTTTTAAATTTTTGAGGAAACACCATACTATTCTCCACAGTGGCTGCACCAGTCTGCATTCCCACCAGCAGTGAAAGAGGGTTCCTTTTTCTCTGCATCCTCTCCAGCACTTGACATTTGTTGATTTGTTGATGGTAGCCATCCTGACAGGTGTGAGATGGTACCTCAATGTTGTTTGATTTGCATCTCTCAGATGATTAGTGACTTTGAGCATGTTATAATATGTCTCTTGGCCTTCTGTATGTCCTCTTTGAAAAGTGTCTATTTAGGTCCTTTGCCCATTTTTTTATTGGATTGTTTATCTTCCTTTTGTTAAGTTCTATGAGTTCCCTGTAAATGTTGGAGATTAAACCCTTATCAGAGATAACATTGCAAATATGTTCTCCCATGCAGTGGGCTTTCTTGTTGTTTTGTTGATGGTTTCCTTTGCTGTGCAGAAGCTTTTTATTTTGATGTAGTGCCATTTGTTTATTTCCTCCTTAGTTTCCATTGCCCTAGGAGCTGTATCAGTAAAGATATTGCTATGACATATGTCTGATATTTTGCTGCCTATGGAGTCTTCTAAGATTTTTATGGTTTCTCATCTTATGTTTGAGTTGTTTATCCATTTTGAATTTATTTTTGTGTATGGTGTAAGTTGGTATTATAGTTCATTTTTTTTTTTGCAAGTATCTGACCAATTTTCCCAACACCATTTATTGAAGAGACTGTCTTGACTCCATTGTATGCTCTTGCCTCCTTTGTCAAACATTAATTGAGCATAATGGCTTTGGTCGATCTCTGGGTTCTCTGCTCTGTTCCATTGTTTGTTCTTGTGCCAGTGCCAGGCAGTTCTGAGAACAGTAGCTTTGTAATATAGCTCAATATCTGGTATTGTGATCCCTGCAACATTATTCTTCTTTCTCAATATTGCTGCAGCTAAATGGGATCTTATTTTATTCCAGATAAATTTTTGGAGAGTTTGTTCTAGGTCTTTGAAATATGCCATTGGTATTTTAATGGGGATTGGATTGAATCTATAGATTGCTTTTGGTAGTATGGACATTTTAATGATATTGATTCTACCAATCTATGAACATGGTATATTCTTCATTTGTTTATGTTTTCCTCTATCTCTTGTTTTAGGGTCCTTTAATTTTCTGAGTACAGGTCTTTTACCTCCTTGGTTAAATGTATTCCTAGGTATCTTAATTTTTTTTGTTTCAATGGTAATTGGGATTGTTTTTTTAGTTTCTCTTTCTGTGAGTTCATTATTAGTGTTTTAAAAATCCATAGATTTCTGGGGTTAATTTTGTATCCTGCTACATTGCAGAATTCATTTAAATCTAATAGTTTTTGATGGAGTCTTTAGAGTTTTCGATGTCCAATATCATGTTATCTGTGAATAATGATAATTTTACTTCTTTTCCAATTTGGATGCCTTTTATTTCTTCTTGTCTGATTGTTATGGCTAGCACTTGCAGTACTATGTCAAACAGGAGTGGTGAAAGAGGGCATCTTGTCTTGTTTCTATTCTTAGGGGAAATGGTTTTAGTTTTTGCCATTGAGTATGATGTTGGCTATAGGTTTGTCATATAAGGCTTTTATTATGTTGAGGTATGATGACTCTATTCCCACTTTGCTGAGTGTTTTTATCAGAAAATGGCGGCTGGCAGCTGTGAAGTGAGAAGACTCAGTTTTTGCTGCCAGGGTCTTGATTTATGCGTGCTCAGCAGGGGCTCATGAGTCACTCAGGGACCATTTGCCAGAGCAGTGCATTAAGAGGAGCCCTTGCGCTGAAATCGTGTGACCCGCAGTGTCTGTGGATAGGCAGCCAGGAAGGGGGAAGTCCAAATTTCTATTGCTTGGGCCTTGAGCCCTTGTTTGGATAGGAGTGCGCCCAGTGTCCAGCGGGGGCTCACACAGGTACCTGTGGGGCTGTGGGCTCAGGATGACTGTGCGCTGGAAAGACGTGACTATGGTGTCTGAAGGTTGGTAGCTGTGGAGTGGGAAGACTCAGTTTTTGCTGCCAGGGCTTTGTGACCTTGGTTGAATTCTTGCAGGCCCAGCCATGGCTCATAGAGGCACCTGGGGGCCCTTTGCCGGGGCAGTGCATTAAGAAGGGCCCTCATGCTCCAGTTCTATGATCCACAGTGTCTGTGGGCAGGCAGCCAAGAAGGGGTGAGTTCCAATTTCTACTGATGGGGGCCATGCGTCTTTGTTTGGATAAGAGTGTGCCCAGCAGGGGTTCACAAAGGCACACAAGAGCAGCCTGTTAGGTGGTTGGCTCAGGAGACCTGCATGCTGGGAAGGCGCAACTGAGGTGTCTGGAGGTCAGCAGCCAGGGAAGTCGCACTTATTGCTGCGGGAGCCATGCACCCTTGGAGGTGGAAGTCCTAGGGTGTGCAGGTCTGTGGGATGGGCAGCAGGATTTGGCTAGAGTGGCTGCAGGGTTGCAGGCAGTGTCCAAGGCCAGTCTGGACGGTGGTGCTGATGAGTTCCTAGAAGTGGCCACTCTCCCTTTCAAGATGCCATGGGCTCCGTGCCTGAGCCCAGCAACCCAGAGAGTGCCTGCAGTGGTGGTAGGCACTCCCTTCCCAGGAGAGCCTGATCTGCCAGTCTCTGATACTCCTGCTGGATTTAACTGCCCGTCACTCACTCACTCAAACACCACACACATCCACACACTCTCTATTCACTGCCTTACTCACTCACTCACACCCTCTCCCTCACCTCTGTCCTGCCAGCTGCCATCTTTTTCTCCCCTGATAAATTTTTTATATCCCTGCAGTTTTGTCACATTGATCAATCTCTGTACCATAATCACCACTTCCCTTTTTACTATTATTTTTAGCCTATGTCACAGTTTTCCAAAATTTGAGTAACAATCCAAAAAAGCACAATTTTGTACCTGTCAACCAAGTAAAAAATACTAGACTAGGAAATCATAAATGTCATAGATACCCCTCAAGATGTGAATACTTGGAAAAGACTTTTGTCTATGTGCGAATATTTATATATATTAATTCACACAAATCCTATTTCTTTCTTTACACAAAATTCTTGAGTGACTTACCAGCAGAAAAATTAAGCTACAGCTGTGTTAACTGATAGTCTTTTTATTTGAGACAACCCCCTTTTTTTCTCTAGATTGATTATGTAGTCACTTGGCAGCAAGACTCTCCCAGTTCTACAGATCATGGCAACTGGTTAAAGTTCCTCCTCATTGTGACTCCACCATCTCCATCAAACTTGACTAAATCGCCAATCTGAACAGACCCAGGTTCTCTGAGGTAAACCAAGGAAGCAAGTGTAGTTATTCATTATCCTTGAGAGTTTACCTGTGGGACAGAGAGGTTGATAATGTTTTCCAGCTGGATACCTACCAGTGTCTTTCTAATTTTTCTCCAGTTTTGTAAGTTCATTCCAATCTGCATTTTTTCTCTATGGAATTTTTCACTTTCTCTCTGGCTTCCATCACAATTAGTTTCTAAAGAATTATTTAGAGCTGTGTTAATAACTCTATTTTTTATGATTTGGGCTCTCCCAATTACAACAGGAGAGTCCAAACTATGCACACAAGGGCATTCTTAGAGCTTCTGGCTCAGGTGAACAAAGAGAATACACCACTGGCTGTTATAATAAGAACCAAAAAAATGAGTGATTTCATAGAGACTTATTGCCTGACAATTAGAGGATAGAATTCCAAAATCAGCATCCACAATGCCTTACTGTCTCTGAAGATAGTAGGGAAGGATTTATTCTAGGCTTCTCTTCTGGCTTCACGTAGTTTCTTGCCCTGTGAAACATGATTCAGTTTTAACAGGATTATTTTCCCCTGCCCAAATTTGCAATTTTAAATAGGACACCAGTCACACTGAATTAGGCCACCCCCACCCCCCCTTTTCAGTGTTTCATAAAGAATCAGATAGAAATGAAGAATGACATATCTGGATGATATGAAGAACACACTGGATGGGATTAAAAGTAAACTGGATGAAGTAGAGGACCAAATCAGTGATTGGGAAGACAAGGTAGAAATAAATACTCAATTAGAGCAGCAAATAGAAAAAAGAAATAAAAAGCAGAACGATAGCTTAAGGAAGTTAGGGACAATGTAACAACATCTGCATTAAAGGAATACTAGAGAGGGTATACAATGAGCAAGTTTAGATAACCTGTTTAAAGAAATAATGAAAGAAAATTTCATCAACTGAGTGAAGGAAAATGTCACATAAGTTCAGGAATTAAAGAGTCCCAATCAAGATGAACCCAAAGAGACCCACACATAGACACATCATAATTAAAATGGAAATTAATAGGACAAAGAAAGGATCTTAAAGGCAGCAAGATAGACAGCAAAACTGACTTCTCAAGAGAAACACTTCAGGCCAGAAGGAAGTGGCATGAAGTACTCAAAATAATGAAAAGCAAGGGCCGAAATACAAGAGTACTCTATCCAGTGAGGCTATCATTTAAAATTGAAGGTAAATGAAAAGCTTTCCAGACCAAAAAATGTTGAAGGAGTACATTGCCAGCAAATTAGCAATCCAAGAAATGTTAAAGGGACAGCTTTAAGAAGAAGAAAAGGAGAAAGGGAGGACCATAGGAATAAAGAAATTAAAAATGGCAATAAATAAATACCTATCCATAATAACCTTAAATTTAAATGGACTAAATGCTCTAGACAAAAGACAAAGGGTGTTTGAATGGATAAGAAAACATGATATATATAGATATTATCTATGAGAGAAGCACCTCAGAATAAATGATTCATACAGACTGAGAGTGAAGGGATGGGAAAATATATTCCATCCAAATGGGAAGTGAAGAAAAGCTGAAGTAGCAATACTCATATCAAACAAAAAAGACTTCAAAACAAAGACCAAAACAAGAAACAAAGAAGACCACTTCATAATACTAAAGGGAATGATTAAATAAGAAAATATAATTCTTATAAACACATATGCACCCAGTATAGTAGCATCCAAGTATATTAAAAAAAACTCTTGATGGACTTTAAAAGATAAATTGACAGCCATACAGTCATACTGGGGACTTTAACACCACACTGACATATTGGATAGATCTTCCAGACAAAAAATTAACAAGAAAATAGAGGCCTTATATGACACACTAGGTCAGATGGATCTAACCAATATTTACAGAACATTTAACCCCAAAGCAACAATATATATATTCTTCTCAAGTGCACATGGAACATTTTCAAAGATATACCACTTGTTAGGGTACAGAATAAGTCTATAAAAATTCAAGAAGGTTGATATAATACCAAGCACCATCTTAGATCATGATGGCATGAAGTTAGAAATCAACTACAACATAAAAAATCAAAACCACTCAAATACATGGAAGCTAAACAGAATGATATTAAACAATGAATGGGTTACCAATGAGATCAAGCAAGAAATTAAAATTTTTTTGGAAACAAATAAAAATGAACAGACAACTACTTCCAAACTATGGCACATGGTGAAGGCAGTCCTGAGAGGGAAGTTTATAGCACTATAGGCCTACCTCACGAAACAAGTTAAAACACTAATAAACTATCTAACCCTACAACTAAATGAACTAGAAAGAGAACAGCAAGAAAAGCTCAGAGTAAGTAGAAGGAAGGAAATAATAAAGATAGGAGTAGAAATAAATGACATAGAGGCTAAAGAAATTAGTACAAAAGTTCAATAAATCCAACAGGCTCTTTGAAAAAATAAACAAAATTGATGAACCCCTAGCCAGACTCAACAAGAAACAAAAAGAGAAGACTGAAATAAATAAAATCAGAAATGAAATAGGCAATATAACAATGGACACCACAGAAATACCAAGGATTGTAAGCAAATACTATGAACAACTATGTGCCAACAAACTGGGCAACCGGGGTGAAATGGACAAATTCCTGGAAATATACAGTCTTCAAACTCAGTCAAGAAAAATCAGAATACCCAAATAGGTCAATAACAATAGATGAAATTGAAGCAGTAATTTAAAAACTTCCAGCAAACAAAAGCCTGGAACGATGGAGTTATAGGTGAAATTTACCAAACATGCAAAGAAGAAATAACACTGTTCCTCCTCAAACTTTTCCAAAAAAGTCAAGAGAAACACTTCTAAGCTCTTTTTATGAGGCCAGCATTATCCTAATTCCCAAACCAGTTAAAGACACTATAGAGAAAGAAAGTTAAAGGTCAATATCCTTGATGAACACACATGGCAAAATCATCAACAAGCCCAGCTGGTGTGTCTCAGTGGTTGAGCATCAATCTATGAACTATGAGGTCATGGATCAATTCCCAGTCAGGACACATGCCTGGGTTGCGTGCTTGAACCCCAGTATGGGTGTGCAAGAGGCAGCTCTCTCATCATTCATGTTTCAACCTCTCCCTCTTCCTTTCTCTCTGAAATTAATAAACAAATTAAATAAAAAATCCCCAAGAAAATATTAGCAAATCACATCCAGCAATATATTAAAAAGATCATACACCATGACCAGGTGGGATTTATTCCAGGGATGCAAGATAGATACAATATTCACAAATCAATAAATGTGATACATCATATAAACAAATTGAAAGTCAAAAACTACATGATCATAGCAATAGAACAGAAAAAACACTCAACAAAATCAAGCACCCTTTTTTGATAAAAATACCCAGTAAAATGGAAATAAAGGGATCGGATCTTAACATAATAAAGGCCATACATGACAAACCTACAGCCAACATAAAACTCAAAGGGCAAAAACTAAAAGCATTTCCCTTAAGAACAGGAACAAGACAAAGATGTCCACTTTCACCAGTACTATTTAACATAGTACTGGAAGTCCTAGTTATAGCAATCAGACAAAAAGAATAAAAGGCATTCAAATAGGAAAGAGGGAGTAAAACTTCCATTATTCACAGATGACATGATATTGTAAATAGAAAACTTCAAGACTTCACCAGTAAATGACTAGAATTAATAAATGAATTCACAAGGTTGCAGATACAATATTAACATACACAAATCAAAGTCATTTTTATACACCAATAATGAACTCTCAGAAAAAGAAACTAAAAAAACAATCACATTTACCATTGTAACAAAAAAATTAAGATACCTAAGAATAAACTTAAACAAGGAGGTTGAAGGCCTATACTTGGAAAACCATAGGACACTGAAAAAAAAGGTAGAGAAAGACACAAACAAATGGAAGTGTATACCATGTTCATGGATTGGAAAAAATAACATCATTAAAATATCTAAACTACACAAATCAATCTACAAATCCAATGCAATCCCTATTAAAATACCAATGGCATATTCCACAGAGCTAGAAAAAATACTCAAAAAATTTATATGGAGCCATAAAAGACCCAGAATAGCTGCAGCAATCTTGAGAAAGAAGAACGAAATAGGAGGGATCACAATACTAGATATAAAACTATTCTACAAAGCATTATAATCCAAATAGCCTGGTACTGGCACAAGAGCAGGCATATAGACCAACCAATGGATCAGAAAAGAGACCCCAGAAATTGACCCACACTACTATGGTCAATTAATATTTGACAAAGGAGGTAAGAACATACAATGGAGTAAAGACAGCCTCTTCAACAAATGGTGCTGGGAAAACTGGACAGACACATGCAAAAAGGTGAAACCTGATCAACAATTTACACCATACATAAGAATAAACTCAAGGTGATAAAATAAACTTAAATATAAGGCATGAAATCATAAAAAGCTTAGAGGACAACATAGCAGTAAAATCTGAGACATCTCACGTAACAATATGTTTACAGAAACATCTCCTAGGGCAAAGGAAACTAAGGAGAAAATAAACAAATAGGACTCCATCAAAATAAAAAGTTTCTGCACAGCAAAAGAAACCACCATCAAATTGAAAAGGTAACCCACTGAAAGAGAGAACATATTTGCTAATAGTACATCTGGTAAGGTGTTAATATCCAAAATATATAGAGCATTCATACAACTCAACAAAAGGAAGACAACTTCCAATTAAAAAAGAAGACCTGAATAGATATTTCTCCAAGGAGGACATTGGTGGATTCTAATGAACAAAATGAATTGACCAATAAAATAAGACCCGAAGTAGGGAGGCATGAGACAGACTGACATACTGAAGTGGGGTTGGCGGACAAGAACAGATAAACCAAAAAAAGTATATATTTATATGCATTACCCATGGACATGGGCAAAAGGGTAGTGATGACCTGAGGGGGTAGGTGAACTTGAGGAGAGGAGGAGGGTAATGGGAGAGGAGGAGAGGGGATGGGTGATATCTATAATACTATTAACAAGAAATAATATATAAAAAATAAAATAGTAACACTCTAAAAATATTGAATTTATAGGAAATAGGATTTATTAATTGCTGGAGTACTATATAATGGTTACTTTCCTCTACTTAAATAAAACAAAGATGATCTTAAAATCATGAAAAAAATTACATTTTATAAAGAACTACTTTCCCAAGTCAAACATTTTTTTACTTAAAAATATCAGCACTATTAATTAGCTTCAAATTCTGATAACTGAAAGAGGAATTTATTTTTATTATCCACAAGTTCTCCCATCTGCACTCTTTACCACAGTTGTAATTATATGTCTACATTTAAATTCACTTCTACTCTCCTATAGTTTTACTATTTTTTCTAAGTTCTCCCATTTGTTTCTTAAATACATTTCATTTTAATATTGAAAATAATGTAGACAAAATAGAATAAAACAAACAAAACTCCCCGGTACCCTAATGAAACATGTTTTGTATTAAAACCACAAATTAAGTTTGTGTTTTCTTTGTAACTTACCTGAACTAAGGCAAGAGGTTGGAGCAGTCAAACTTGGGGAAAATGTTTCAGGAGATTCTGTTTTAAAACTCTTTATTTTTCCACCATGTCCAAGACTTTAGGTTACATTGAGCTATTTTTAAAATTTTTCATTAAAGTGTAATCCGTACTAAAAATGAACACATCACAAAGGTTTATAGATCACAGTATTTTCAGAGCAGAATATGCCTAGTTAAGCAATATTGAGATTAAGCGGGAACCCTGGTGCACTGTTGGTGAGAACGTAAATTGGTGAAGACTCTGTGCAAAACAGTATGGAGGCGCTTCAAAAATTTAAGTGTAGAGCTACCATGTCTGGGATGCTTTATTTGTTTCTGCTTTTACCTTCATTCAGTGTACCTGGACTTCTCTCTCTCAGGAATCATTTGATTCTCACTTCCTTCCATGAAAAGCAACACCTGCCTCTCTACTTACACTTCTTCATGGAGACCTCCTTGTTCCTACTGATTTCTCTTAAAACCTATGTGTCAACAATGTGAAAACCAGCAGAGGAAGATTTCTGTCTTTAATACCCCTATGACCTACTGAACAAATGTCTGATCCCAATTTGCTTTGATTACCAAGGGCACTTCTGAACCACTAACCTGGTGGCCATCTCATTAAACCACTATGCATTTGTCTTTCTAACTGTTACACCAACTCCCAAATCAATCCTGCAAAAACCTCAAATAATTTGAAATTTGATTCATAAATTTCTTCTCTTATTTACATCTTATTTAAATTCTGAATGTACATAGCAAGTATGTGGACAACATATACAACATTCAGTTTATATTATCATTATAACTCATCTTCAATGATAAACCATCAAACTGTGGCTATGGCCTGCATTGCATTAACATTCTCAACTATTACAGCTCTAATATCTTAAATAATTTAACATGACTTTTGTTCTTAATCTAAACTTATCCATCAAATTCACAGAGGACTCAAATAATGGTTCTTGTCATTTATTCCACATTTCTTTCAGTAACACACAATTTTCACCTCCATTCTTATGTACCTTTCCTCTATAGTCAGTTAATTCAAATTTGTCCAACTCCTTAACCCAAACTGAATTGATCTATTCACTGCTACAACAAACTGCTTACACTACCCGGAAAAACATCAAACTATATTTAGGAGGATGCTTAAAAAGAAAAAATAATCAGAATTAAAATGAGATACCCTGACACCACAGCTTGAAGGTTGATGTTATAAACATATATTTATTTCAAACACAGTTATACTTCAATACTTTGTCCTGTTAGAAAAAAATATATATATATTGATTTCAGAGAGGAAGGGAGTGGAAGAAATATATAGAAACATCCATGATGGGAGAGAATCATGGATCGGCTACCTCCTGCACACCCCACACTGTGGATTGAGCTGGCAACCCACGCATGTAACCTTCACCTGAATAGAAACCAGGAGAGATCCTTTAGTCCCCAGGCCGACGCCCTATCCACTGAGCCAAACCAGTTAGGGCCTTTGTCCTCTTTTTATCCACAAGTTTCATAACTTTCTGAATTTCTAATGTTTTTATTATTTTATTTTTTTTAAATATATTTTATTGATTTTTTACAGAGAGGAAGGGAGAGAGAGAGTTAGAAACATCGATGAGAGAGAAACATCGATCAGCTGCCTCCTGCACATCCCCTACTGGGGATGTGCCCGCAACCCAGGTACATGCCCTTGACCGGAATCGAACCCAGGACCCTTTAGTCCGCAGGCCGACCGACGCTCTATCCACTGAGCCAAACCGGTTTCGGCTCTAATGTTTTTATTAATGCACAGAGCATGGGGCTCAAATTCTATGTTGTTTTTGTTTTCATAAGTTCTTACTGCTGACTTTCAATCATGATAGTTCAAATGGTAAACCAAGAATTACTCATTGCCAAGAACACAAAAATAACTCATGATGACTAGAGGAAACCTTTGAGCATAAACATCTCAAAATTGTGAATAAAATCCCAATACCCTAATTTCGTCTCTATTGATATACATTGGCTGTATTCTTGCTATAGAGTATTGAGTAATGTTGTGATGTAAAGGCATTGTTAAATGAGTACCATTGCACTGTTGAGAATTATCTTAGCCCATATAAATCTGTGACATGATTTATTCATTAGACATCAATTTGTGATCAGGCAATAAGAGAAAAAAAGATGCCCAATATTTTTTGAGCTAAAATATATTTGTCCTCAGTACATTATTGTATTTAATGACTCTAAAGACTAATCTCCTGAAAGAGTACAACATTCTCAGTGTAGTAATGCCTGTAATAGTAGTATAGCTACAAATTACACTGTTGCCACAACCTTCATGGCCAGGTTCAGTATCTGAAGGAGGGGCTGACACACAAATGAAAATGCTATACAAGAAATATGAATTTAGAAGGCATGGGGGACCAGGTGGACTCTTTCTTGAAGAGGCACACCAAATTTTGGCCTGGTCTGCTATTTATTTACTTGAATACACATTTGCCCTTTAGCAATGCATATAGGCATATCAAAGGTAAAGTTTGGTAAACCGTAAAAGGATTATCAGGTTAGGGAATTGCCTTGAGACATTGAGCCCACAACAGGGCAATATTATGCTGATTTTCAGCCCTGGTGAATATCAAAGTCCATTGGGCCTTCCAATGATTCTTTCTGTATTAATATGCTAACTTACTGTTGGCTTTAGCCTCAGGCACACTGTCAGACTTTCTATGCATCCTTTATAAATACTTTATTCTTCTTCCCTGTGTTTTAAAATTCATCCATATGGATGAATTTTAGTTACCACATCTCCCTCACTTTCATTCATGGCCTACTCAGTGTATCCTCAACTGTAACAACCTATGAAGAACATATTTCAGCCCTGCTGCTTTGGTTCAGTGGATAGAGCACTGGCCTGCAGATTGAAGGGTCCCAGGCTCGACTCTGGTCAAAGGGCACATGCCCGGGTTGTGGGCTCCATCCCCAGTTGGGGGCGCGTATGAGGCAGCCAATCAATGATTCTCTCATCATTGATGTTTCTATCTCTCTCTACATCTCCCTTCCTCTTGGAAATCAATAAAAAATATTTTTAAAAAGAACATATTTCAGTGGATCTCAATGAAATAAAATAGAAAAGAATGGGATCCTCATCAAGATTTGAATAACCTAACAGGAAAAGATCCTGGTGTGTGTGTGTGTGTGTGTGTGTGTGTGTCTGTCTGTCTGTCTGTGTGTGTATGTGTGTGTATTTATGCATGCACAAAAACAGGGTGCTTCTCAGCTTTGTAGATCACCTTCTTGAATGACTTAGGAGAAAATTAGTGGTTGTCAAGATCTTCTCTTGGACTATGGACCAACCTACCTATAGTTTGTACCACCATCATTATGAACAAAGATTTTTGAGACTTCATATGGTAAAGGGAAATATAAATCCCTTCCCTTCTGTCTCTCATTTAATGACATTTTATATTTAGCCAGTTAGCAATAAGACTTTCTCAGTTACACACCATGCAACTGTCTAAAGTTCATTAACTTTGGGGTTTCACCACTTCCATCTGAGCTTATTTCTAATTTCTCTTTAAAAGTGAAAAAGTCCAACAACCTTTCTTACCCTCATCCTATGTGCTCTCTACTCACAGTTGAAACACTTGCAGGACTTTCACTCAGATTATCCTCCTGTTTTCAGATTATTTCCTTAACACTGAATCATATTATTGAATACTTAAAATTCCAGGGGAAAAATTCCCTCCACTATAAAACCTTCTCAAAAGAAACCACATATCACTAATCATCTAGAAATCTCTTTTGAATGTAAAATAATATCATAGACATTAAAAATCTGCATACAAAGCTACTTCATATCAAAGGGAGAATAGGATTCAATTGTCAGCAAGAAAAGACAAATGTAAAATTTAGAGGAAGAGAGAGGTTAATAAAACAAAGGATGTGGGAATAAATTTAATTAGTAAATTACCTAGCTAGCAGATGAAAATGCTCATCTGGACAGTCTGCAGATGAGCATTTAGCAGGTGTTCTGGGATAAACCATAGAAACAATTTACTAGTAGGTATTTAGTATCTTTGAAAGTTTAGCTGTGGGACAGAGAGGAGATTTTCTCTGGCATTGTCTGCCACTGTCTTTCTATTACCCTAAATACAGTCCATTTTAGTAAATGCAGACTTTTACTTTTCCCTCATTGGATTTTCTCATTTTTCCACAGCTTTGGTTACAAATAGGTCCTAAACAATTAAATTTGACCATGAGGTTTTTAATTACTTTGGCTCAATTTAATGGTTCTGTAGTAACATTCATTAAATGAGTAGGAGGGGTAAATAAGTGAGTAGGAGGGATAAATATATGCATTTAAAAAAAATTTGGCCCTATCCAATTTTTTATATAATCTACTCTTAATTAGAAGAACATACTAAGAATTAATCTAACTAAATTTATTGCACCATGTGCTTTTCTTTTTTTTTAAATTGACTGTTCATTTTATATTGCTTACAAGTCTTTACCCAGGTATAAATGATGTACTAGTTATTGTATGGATTTTGTCTTGGTGACCAATAAATACTTGAAAATTATATAGTCATTGATTTGTTGAGTTTCTATAGTTTGTTGTTTCATTTATTTTGGACATTCACAGAAATTGTGATTCACATATTTTAGTTTATTAACTTTTGGCCAGAGTAAAACCCTAATACACAAATATGTAAAATTTTGTGTCTTAGATTGTTCCAGATAAATAAATACACGTGCCCATGTATAAAATATGAGCCACAGGGGCAGGGAGTGGGGTGGTTACATAAGTACTAAAAGATTCCACCTATCTATATTCAAAACACATTTTCATATGAGTCTATTTGATTAGTTAAGGAGCATATTGAGAGGTGTACATTAAGGATATATAGATGTTTGCTAATGGTTTCAGTAATAAATAATTATCTACAGTCAATTAGTCCAATATGTAGGGAAAAAGTAATCTGGGAGAAGTTAAAAAATCATGCACTGTTTTATATGGTTTTCTGAGAAAATAGTTGAGCTCTGATTTATATAATTAGTTTCTTGTTCTGTTATTTTCTGATATTTTGGGGGGTTTATCTGGAGATCCAGAAAATATTAACTATTAGATCATTTTTTAGGTTGTACTCAAAGTATGGAGAGGCTTCCAGATTCATAATATTTTAGAAGGTATGGGCCAGATAAATATAACAGGTGGAATAAAATGGCAAACATTGCAATTATTAGAGAAAGGCAAATTACAAAATTGAAAGACTTCACAAAAGAGAAAAGGGAACCCTAGTACACTGCTGGTGGGAATGCAGACTGGTGCCGCCCCTATGGAAAACAAGTATGGGATTCCCTTAAAAATAATTTAAAAGTAGAGCTGCCATTTGACCCATGGATCTGAATTGTAGGTATATATCCTCGTAAGAATCCTGAAACTTCTATCAGAAAAAAATATATGTACCCTCATATTTATAGCAAAACTATTTACAAGAGCTAAGATCTGGAATCAGCCCTAGTGCCCATCAGTAGATGAGTGGATAAAAAAGCTGTGGTACATTTCTGTGGGGAGCTGATATAGGGTTAAGCCTCGGACTGACCTGTGGGCAAAGTCACAAACAATTCCCAGCTTAGAAGGCACAGTCCTCTTAGCATAATTAGGCTTGACCTTATGAGGCTCTCTAGATCTTATCTGGGAAGCTAATGGGCTGAGGGAAGTGCAGGAAGTGTAACTATGGTCAAAACAAGTGAAACTCACAAGAACTGTGTAACTATAGAAACCACTACCTTGTTTACCTCTCGCTATAAAATAAAGGCTCAGCTTGCCTTGGGATCTCTCTCTGTGGCCTCAGCCAGGCACAGGAAGATCTACGGAGACTAAGGAAAGCTAGAGAGTTCTGAACACTGTCTCTGTGTAAAACATTCTTCGCCGACTCTGTCCACACCTTTGGGACCCCCTGGACCCCATGGGGCTGGACCCCAGCACATTTCCACAATGGAATACTATGCAGCTTAAGAAAGAAGGATCTTTTACCCTTTGAGACAGCTTGGAAGGGCCTGGATAGTGTTATTGTAAGTGAATAAGCTAGTCAGGAGAAAGTTGCAAGTTGTTATCAGAGGTGGGCAAAAGTAGGTTTATAATCATTTGTATGGAAAATAATACAGTAATCTATACTAATAAAAAGGTAATATGCTATTTAGACCGGGAGACCTGGAGATCGGACGTCCTTTCTGGACAAAGCCATGGTGGCAGGGCTGAGGCAGAGGCGGTTAGGGGTGATCAGGACGGCGGGGGGCGGGGGTGCTGTTGGGGGCAAGTAGGCCAGTAGGTGGGGCAATGGGGGGCAAACAGGCTGGCGGGGGGGCAATGGGGGATGAGCAGGCTGGCAGGGGGGCAGTTGGTGGAGGGCAGGCTGGCATGGGGTGGCAGTTGGGGGTGAGAAGGCCAGTGGGGGGGCAGTTGGGGGCAAACAGGTTGGTGGGGGGTGCAGTTGGAGGCAAGCAGGCAAGCAGGCTGGCGGGTGGAGACAGTTGGGGGCAAGCAGGTTAGTGGGGGGCAGTTGGGAACGATCAGGCTGGTGGCGGGGGTTAGTTGGGGGCGATCAGGCCGGCAGACAGAATGGTTAGGGGCGATCAGGCAGGCAGGCCAGTGAGCGGTTAGGAGCCAGTGGTCCTGGATTGTGACAGAGATATCCGACTGCCAGTTTAGGGGATTGGGCCTAAACTGGCAGTCGGACATCTCCCGAGGGGTCCCAGATTGGAGAGGGTGCAGACCAGGCTGAAGGACACCCCCCGCCCTGTGCACGAATTCCATGCACTGGGCTACTAGTTAATAAATAATAAAAACTTAACCTCAAAAAAAGAAAAAAAAAGGCAGCCAAATAGGCAGTTGTATCCAGAGCCTTATTCCAGAGCAGATAGAAGAAGCATCTATATTGAGTAACATCCACACAGAATTGGTGAAGTAGACACAGCTGGTGAGACAATTCACAGCCAGGAAGGGCAGAGGATTCCTGGAGAATGGTAGGATCAGGGATCTGGGCAGAGTGGCTGGATTAAGTAACTGAGAGTATCATAAGGAAGCTGCAGGGCACCAAGTCTTCATACCTTGGGGACAGGCATAACATCCAAGTGTGGAAAAGTAATTCACAGGGATGCTGGCGGCAGGGGATTCTAGATCTAAGTCCACAACTGCGAGAGGTTCAGCCCAGAGTGTCCGCCTGAAGAACTGCCCCAGCTCTGTGGTGCTGAGGTTAGAGAAGTTAGCAGTCACATGGTTGTTTTGCCTCTACAGTGGGGCCTTGACTTACGAGTTTAATTCGTTCCAAGACCGAGCTCATTAAGGAGCTCGTTAAGGAGCTATTAACTCAAATTACTCTATCAACTCAATGCAAAAAATCTGCGAGAGACAGCTGGTATCTCAAAAAACTCGTTAGTCGGGACACTGGTAAGTCAAGGCCCCACTGTATTTTGACTTTGTTTTTATATGCTAAACCCAGTTCATTGGACCTTTCAAAAACACTCACCCTTGGCTGTGGTGCAGGTGGAGGTGTGGACTTGTGGAGTCTGGGGAGAGGCTGTGGAGGAGAGTGGCTTAGGGAGAGGTGATCAGGAATTCAGCACTGAGACATTCCAGACCCTCCAAACCTAAGCATCCATTTTTTTCCTGAAGAACCAGCACCTCCCAGAAGCTTCAGGGCAGCTAATACAGCCACACCCAGACTGAGAGGCGCCAATATAATCAGGAGGGTCAGAAAAGGCAGATGGAACAAACAACTTTTATGGGAGACAGCTGCAGCCAGGGAGGTTACGGGAGATGGCTGCAGCCCGGGAGGGAACTGAAGGACAAACGGCCTGATAAGAAACCAGACAGGCATTAACTCACTTAGAAAGCCAGATCATTAGTGAAAAATTCCAAACTACATTCCCTCCCCGCCGAAAGCAGATAGATGTATGTTGTATGTTGACTCACACGGCGCCAGATCTCCGGTAGAATGACCCCAGGTTACTTCCCCCGTTTGCTAAAAAGTATATAATGTGTGCTTAAACTCTTGGTCGGGGCTCACAGCCACTGCTCTGTGCTCGGAGTAAGCTGTGAGTCCCAACATGCTGGTATCAATAAACCCTTTGCTTTTTGCATGAGAAGCGTCTCTTGGTTCTTTGTGACAGCGGCTTGCGTCCAGGGCGTTATAAGACTATACCCTGAGCTGTACAAAGGACAAAAAAACTCTGACTATCTCCAAAGAGCCCTCAAGGACTGGGTTGAAGAGAAGCCTTTCAGTCCCAGAATGCAATACAGCACCCTACCTACCTATGGCCCTGTCAGAAACAGCTGCTTGAGTGATTAAGATTGACAGCAGACAGACAGGTTAAGTGGGCACCACCTAACCTGATTGGTCCCACCTGCTTGCAGCCAAGGCTGTGAAGATAGACACAAACAGAGAAGTAGTGGATCGCTTGGATTTTCAAAATGGTGCTGAATACCTAACAGGAAACAGGGAAGCAACACACAGAACAGAAGAATGAGGTCTTAAACCAGCCCACTTGGGGCATTAAAACTCAGGTGAAATGAATGGCCATCTTTCTTTTATTATTATCTCTTGAATTAAATGTTTTTAAAATTTTCTTATTTTTTAGTTTTTATTTCTTTGTATTATTTTTTCTTCATTCTATTTTTTATTATTTTATTTTATCTTTTTAACATTTTATTTAATTATTTTTAATTTTCTTTTATTCTGTTTTCTTCTTGTTCTCTCATTCTCATTCTACCTCCTCTATACTGAATCGAGATCCTCCCTCTATTAATTCAATTTCCTAACCTTACTTTCTGTACATAAACTCTGCCTCTACAGATTCTGCCCCTACAGATTCTGAAATATTGAGCTAAAATATATTTGGCCTCAGTACATTATTGTATTTAATGACTCTAAAGACTAATCTCCTGAATTAAGCATGGGGCTCAAATTCTATGTTGTTTTTGTTTTCATAAGTTCTTACACACACACACACACACACACACACACACACACACACACACACGTTTCTGGGTGTTTGTTCTTTGCATTTTTTTGTTTCTTTGTTTGTTCTTTGGTGTTTTCTCCCCACATAAAGTTTTCCTGCCTTTTTCTTTCTTTTCTCTATTACCTTTTTTTTCCTTCAGTATCATTTTTGGTCTCTTTTCTTTCTCCTAATTACTTTTTTTTTCTGGTGATCACTTATATTGGGGTTATTGGTGTAATGAGTACATTTGTGTTTTGTTCCCTTTGTGTTATATCTTGTTGAGTTATATTTTTGCTGTTCACTCAACATGGTAGAGAGCTAGCCATAAAACCAGACATCTCAAGAGGAGACTCCATCCATGAATGGGACAATAACACTCAAGATGCAACTGACCCAAGAGAACACAAATATCCCAAGTGGGGACATTCCTAGATTACCCAGCCCAGAAGACCAGGGAGATTGCACCACTGGGTCCCACAAAACATCTATTATTATAAGACAAATTTAAAGTAAACCTAGGTGGCATAGCAGTTTGATCTAACATAGAAACAATCACAAAGGAACAGAAAAAATGGGGAGACACAGAGACAACCTCCATTCAAAAGAAAAGGAAGAATTACAGAAAAGAGAATGAATGAAATGGAGTCATGTAATTTTTTTGAGAAAGAATTCAGAGCAATGGCTATAAGGACACTGAGAAGGATGGAAGACAAATTCAACGACATGTGTAAAAATCAAGAGGAAATGAAGAAGAATCAAGAGGAAATAAAGAACGACATAGTTGCAATAATGAATACAATACAAAGTAGACCACGAGAAGCTGAGAACCTCATCAGTGAGTTAGAAGACAATAGAAGACAAGAGATAAAAAGCCACCAAGCACAGCAGTAACTAGAAAGAAAACTTAAAAAGCAGGAGAAGAGCCTAAGAGAGCTTTGGGCCAATATGAAATGAAGTAACATTTGCCTAATAGGGGTGTCAGAAGGAGAGGAAGTGCAACACGGAATAGAAACTTGTTGGAAGAAATAATGACACAAAACTGCCCTGATTTGAGGAGAAAAAAGCCACAAAAGTCCAAGAAGCACACAGAGTCCCAAACAAGATGAATCCAAAATGACCACCAAAAAGACATATTATAATTAAATTGGCAAAGATCAATAACAAAGTTAGAATCTTAAAGGATGTCAGAGAGAGACAGAAAGTTACCTACAAGGGGTCTCCCATTGGACTATCAATTGATTTCTTAACAGAAACACATCAGGCCAGAAGGGAATGGTAGGAAATATAAAAGTATGCAAAGCAAGGGACTGAATCCAAGAATATTATACTCACAAAGGCTATCATTCAAAATTGAAGGTGAAATCAGGAGCTTCACAGACAATATAGGTCTAAAGGAGTTTATTACTACTAAGGCAGCAAAGCAAGAAATGCTAAAGGGACTGCTGTAAAAAGAAGATATAGAAAGGGATGAAGGAACACAGGCATACAGAATAAAAATGGTAACCAGCAAGTACCTATCAATAATAAGATTAAATGACAATGGATTAAATTCTCCAATCAAAAGACATAGGGTAGCTGAATGGATAAGAAAACATGACCCATATATTTACTGTCTACAACAGACCCACCTCAGAAAAAAAGACTCACACGGACTGATAGTGAAGGGATGTAAAATAAGTTTTCAGACAAATGGAAATGAGAAAAAAGCTGGGGTGGCAATACTTATATCTGACAAAATAGACCTCAGAGTGAAGGCCATAACAAGAGATAAAGAGGGCCACTTCATAATACTAAAGGGAGCAATTCAAAAAGAGGATATAACTCTGGTAAACATATATGCACCTGATAGAGGAGCACCCAAATACATAAATAAATTTCTGGAAGATGTCAAGGGAGATATTGGCAGCAATAGAATCATAAAAGGGGAATTTTATACCCAATTAACACTACTGGATAAATCTTCTAAACAATAAATCAGCAGAGAAACAGCAATCCTAAATGACTTACTAGATCAGTGAGTCAGATGGAACTAATACCTTCAGAACATTTCAACCAGAAGCTACAGAATGCACATTCTTCTCTCGTGCACATGGGACATTTTCAAGGATAGACCACATTTTAGGATGCAGGCAAAGTCTCTTCAAATTCAAGAAGACAGAAATCATATCAAGCTTCTTCTCAGATCAAAATGGCATAAAATTAGAAATCAACTACAATAAAAACAATGAAAAAAATAAAACACTTGGAGACTAAATAGCATTTAATGAGTCAATGAGTGGGTTACCAAATAGATCAAAGAAGAAATAAAAAGCATCCTGGAAACAAATGACAATGAAAACACAACAATCCAAAATCTATGGGACACAGTGTTGAGAGGGAAGTTCATAGCTCTACAGGCCTACGTCAAAAAACAAGAAAAAATGGTAATAAATTATCTAACCCTACACCTTAAGGAATTAGAAACAGAGTAATAAGAAAAGCCCAGAATAATCAGAAGAAAGGAAGTAATAAGGATCTGAGTGGAAATAAACTCCATAGAAACAAACAAACAAAAATAATACAAATGATCAATAAAACTAAGAGCTGGTTCTTTGAAAGGATAAAACAAGATTGATGAACCTCTAGCCTGGCTCATCAAGAATCAAAGAGAGAGGTTTCAAATAACCAAAATCAGAAATAAAAGAGGTGAAGTAACAAACAACCTCACAGACATACAAAAGATTGTAAAAAATACTACAAACAATTATACTCCAACAAACTGGATGACCTAGATGAAATGGACGTATTTCTAGAAAAATACAATCTTCCAAAACTCAAAAAGGTAGTATCAAAAAACTGAAATATCCTGATAACTACTGATGAAATTGAAGCAGTAGTACAAAAAAATCCTGCAAACAAAAGCCCTGGACCTGATGGCGTCACAGAGGAGTTTCACCAATTATTGAAAGAAGAACTAAAACCTGTCTTTCTCAGAGTATTCCAAAAAAGTCAAGAGGTAGGAACACTTGCAAGTTTTTTTCCATGAAACCAGCATTATCCTAATCCCAAAACCAGATAAAGACACTGCAAAGAAAGAGAATTGCAAGCCAATATCCCTGATGAACATAGATGCTAAAATCCTCAACAAAATTATGGCAAGTTGGATCCAGCATTACATTAGAAAGACCATAGACCATGACAAGTGGGATTTATTCTGGGGATGCAAGGCTGGTACAATATCCTCAAATCAATAAATGTGATACATCACATAAACAAATTAAAACACAAAAATCACATAATCATATCAATTGATTTGACAAATTCCAACACCATTTCCTAATGAAAATTCTCAACAAAGTGGGAATAGAGGGATCATACTTCAACATAATAAAAACCTGATGTGACAATCCTACAGCCAACATCATACTCAATGGGCAAAAGCTAAAACCATTTCCCTCCAAAACAGGGACAAGACAGTGATGCCCACTTTCACCTCTCCTGATCAACATAGTACTGGAAATGCCAGCAATAGTGATCAGACAAGAAGAAGAAATAAAAGGCATACAAATTGGAAAAGAAGAAGTAAAGCTACCATTATTCACAGATGACATGGTATTGTACATAGAAAAACCTTAAATACTCCATCAAAAGACTCCTAGACTTAATAAATGCATTTGGCAATATAGAAGGATACAAAATTAACACCCATAAATCTATGGATTTTTTATACACTAATAATGAACTCATAGAAAGAGAAACTTAAAAAATTCCCATTTACCATTGCAACAAAAAATTAAGATACCTAGGAATAAACTTAGCTAAGGAGGTATAAGACCTGTACTCAGAAAAGTACAGGATGTTGAAAAAAGAAATAGAGGAAGACATAAACAAATGGAAGAATATACCCTGTTTAAGGACTGGTAGAATCAACATCATTAAAATGGCCATACTGCCCAAAACAATCTATAGATTTAATGCAATCTCCATTAAGGTACCAATGGCATATTTCACAGACCTAGAATCAACTCTCCAAAAATTCATATGGAACAAAAAAAGACCTGGAATAGCTGCAGCAATCCCGAGAAAGAAGAACAAAGTTGGAGGGATCACAATACCATTATCAAGCTATATTACAAATCTACTGTTCTCAAAACTGCCTGATACTGGCACAAGAACAGACATATAGACCAAGGGAAACAAACAGACAACACAGAAATTGATCAAAGCCATCACGCTCAATAAGTATTTGACAAATGAGGCAAGAGCATACAATGGAGTCAAGACAATCTCTTCAATTAATGGTGTTGGGAAAATTGGACAGATACATGCAAAAAAAATGAAATTAGATGACCAACTTACACCATACACAAAAATAAACTCAAAATGGATAAAGGACTTAAATGTAAGATGGGAAACCATAAAAATTTTAGAAGAATTCATAGGCAGTAAAATAGCAGACAAATGTCATAGCAGTATCTTTACCAATACAGTTCCAAGGACAATGGCCACTGAGGAGAAGATAAACAAAAGTGACTTTATCAAAATAAAAAGCTTCTGCACAGCAAAAGAGAACATAACAAAACAAGAAGAGAGACCACTGCAGGGGAGAACGTATTTGCTAATGTTATCTCTGATAGGGGTTTAATCTGCAAAATTTATAGGAAATTCATACAACTTTACAAAAAAAGAGAAACAATCCAATAAAACAATGGGCAAAAAACCTAAATAGACACCTTTTGAAAGAGGACATACAGAAGGTTAAAAGACATATGAAAACATTTTCAGAGTCATTAATAATCCCAGAGATGCAAATCAAAACAACAATGCGGTACCATCTCACACCTGTCAGAATGGCTATCATCAACAAATCAACAAATGACAAGTGCTGGCAAGGATGTGGAGAAAAAGGAACCCTTGTGCACTGCTGGTGGGAATGCAGACTGGTGCAGCCACTGTGGAAAACAATAAGGAGATTCCTCAAAAAATTAAAACTGGAACTCCCATTTGACCAATTAATCCACTTCTGGGAATATATCCCAAAAAATCAGAAACGCCAATCACAAAGGACTTAGGCACCCCTATGTTCACAGCAGCACGTTTTACAATAGCTAAGATTTAGAAACATCCTAAGTGCCCATCAGCAGATGAGTGGATTAGAAAACTGAGGTACATATACACAATGTATTCTGTGGTAAAAAAGAGGGAACTCTTACTCTTTGTAACAGCATAGATGGACCTGGAGAGCATTATGCTAAGGGAAATAAGCCAGTAGGAGAAAAACAAATATCACTTTGACCTCACTCATTTGTGGGATATAATGAGCAACATAAACTGATGAACAGAAATTGAGCCAGAGACAGAGAAGCATTGAACAGGCATCAAACTTCACAGGGGAATCAGGGGAGGGTTGGTGGAGGGTGATAAGAGATCAACCAAAGGACTTGTATGCATGCATAGGAACATAACCAATGGTCCCAGACAGAAGGGAGGTGAGGGCATGTGCTGGGGGTGTGAGCAGCCGGGGAGAGGTTTGTGGGGGAAAAAGAAGACTTATGAAATACTTTAAGCAATAAAGAATTTAAATTAAAAAACCACAAAACTCTGTTTTGCTTACTCATGATGGTAAATGTACTTTTTTGCTCCCCTGTAGTATTTATAGCAATAATGTGCAGGCTGTAAGTTACAATCTTTGTAATGACTAGCCTTGTTTATTAGTCATGACTGGAATAAATAATAATAAAAAATTTCTGACATTTCCAGTCTCCCTCTAGTTGTCACCTATTGCAGAAACTGATAATGAGAGGACTGGCAAAGAAGAAATGTAATTTCTATGTTTGCATTCCCTGTGTGACAAAGCAGAGTACAAATGGGAAGGATGGTTAGAATTGAGACAAATGGACATTATCCATTAGCTGTGCCTTTTCTCAGGAAACACATAGAAAATAATTTCATGAACAATTAAACACTACCTATTTAAAATAATGAAAAACAGTAATAATCTAGGATTTAGGGTATTTTCCTAATTGTTTCATGGGCGATGTTTTATGGTCCCAAATAATAAAATTATTCAGGCATTATGCCAATGTTCTGTGACACATTCTGTACCAATTCTGCACCCAGGAGACTAAAATTTAGTACATTGAAAATTGGAAAAGACCGGACTTCATTTTTGAAATTATAAATTGTTGCTTTTCTTTCTAAAATGCAGTAGAACATTTCACTGTTCTTCCTTAGATGAAATTGGAACATCTTGCTCTTTTTCTGTAGGTAAAGTCTTGACATTGTGTTCTTCATACTCATGTGTAGGTGACACATTAGGCTCTTTTCTCTTAGCTCTTCTTTTGTGTGCCAGAAAACACAAAATTAAGCAGCATAACAACATCATAAAAGCAAGGTACCAAAGTAGTATCAGGGAATTGGTTGTTTGCCTCATTTTCTTCCTTTTATACCGAGGGGGTGGTCCACTATCAACACTACCTCCACTGCCTCTTTTCAGGCATTTGGGAGGGTCCCACTCCGAGTTGCAATGGCAGTGCTGTCTGTTGTTGCAGACTCCTTTCAGATTGCAGGTCTTAGGTGAACAAAAAAATGTCAGATGTGCCCTATGATAACACCTCCTTTTGACGCAGATATGATCTGGCCCACACGCTGTCCCATCTTTCACATCACCAATGTCAGGATCTGTCATCCCGAAGTGGTAGTCGGTACCCCAGCAGGTGGCGCCATTGATGTGAGTCCAATGCACAGTAGAATGATCCCTTAGAAGGGGAATTTGTATCACATTATCACACTGAATCCTTCCGCACAAGATATCTAAGATGCTACATTTTATGTATCCACCGTTCATTAAACCACAGTTCCCAAAACGGTCACCTCGGGTGTTAATTTCTGTGTAGCAACTCTGATTTGCACTCTTGGCCTCTTTGCCAAAAATGTTCCTACACTGCTCTTCACGGATATTGCATCTCTTTTCATAGCAGTAGCCACCGCCCTTGCATGGCATCCCATTCTGCACATACACATCCTCTGGACAATGGTAGGATGTCCCATTGCACCACTCTGGGAGATCACACTCATTTTCCTCTTGTCTACAAACTTCGCCTGTGGGCAGGATCTGGCAGTCTTTGCAACAAAGCCCAGAAGCACAAGCAGCCCCAGGGCTGAGAGTGCAGTTGGACTCACAGCACGGATCTTTCATACACAAATGTAAAGCGCCACAGTCACACTCTTCTCCTTCTTCAATCACACTGTTCCCACACCGTGCAAGTGTGAAGCTTTTCCCAGTATTTGAAGGAAAGTTCAAACAATTTTGACTTGCAATGCTGTTCATGAAGCTGGCATAACTGCAGTTGCTGAATCTAGTTGCACTTGTTGGATATGCATACATTATGCATTGATTATTTCCACATTTACAAGTTTTGTCATCATGAAGCATACCCAAATTATGACCAATCTCATGTGCCACAGTATATGCAGAAGAATACACATTACCATACCTGAAACTATCAACTCCACAGTTATAATTATAGTTACATACTGTTCCAACAAAGGATAAGCCAAGATCAATACCATAGCCTTGCTTTACAAAAAGGTGTGCAACATCATGGGGCAAGCGCATATTAAAGCTAGCTTTCTTCCAATTGCAAAATGCTTCTACGAGACCACTTTTTTTTATTGAAATGGGGTTTTTTTCAGTCCAGACCTCAAGTCCCATTAAAACCACATCAACATCCAATGACTTTAAAAACTTATGTGCTCCATTGACTACACTGAATACTTCATGCTGCACTGCTGTGGTGTTACTATGGTGATGAAGATAGCGGTAGTGGTCCACCACCACTGCCAGTTCAAGAAGCCGGTGGTGTGTCCACCAGCCTTCATACCCACTCTGCATCAAAGTGAAATTAGCACTCTCCTGAAATTTCAATTGTCTTGCTATTTCTTCATCTGATAATCCACATTTCATGGGTGGCAATTGTGTCTCTTCACTCTTCATTCTAAATAAGAGATGTTCAAATGTGGTAGAAAGTCTTTTGGGCTCTATTTCATAAACAATGTCATTTGTTTGTAATATTCCTTGAAAACCTCCCAAACAGGTACTGAGGGCAACCAGGGATTCTGGGTCCCCCTCCACATAACCATGATAGTAGCAGTCATTCTGGATAAAAGGCTGGTCCTCAAGGAGAGCGCCCTGGTCCGAGTAGGTAAACACTGGGAAATGTCTAGATAGAAAATGACTGTTGACCTTAATGTTTATGACCTGATTCCGCCCGCCAAAATGCATTCTGTAAGAGAGCCAGTCTTTAGTCTTCATGCCAAAGCCAGTGCCTGTTACCCTCAAGGGAATCACCACTTCTGGGGGACCATGGCGTTGGGAGTGCACAGCCTGGAACCATCCATATGGGAACAGAATCACCCCCAGCCAGAGTGGCAGGAGAGTGTTCCTCACACACACCAGGGCCTCACTCACAGCCATTATGGAGCCACCATACACAGCCATTGGTGAGAGCAAAATAGGACGGGCAGGAAGCATCACTGTTCCCTCTGAGCTGGGTGTTCAACATCGACTTTGAATCTGTTCTCTGGCAGGCTCATATTAGAGGAACACACTGAAAGAGAAAATAAAGAGAGGAGTAGAGACAGGTTTGGGGCTTATGAGCAGGCCAAGGTGGAGGAGGAAGAAAAAGACTAGTTTTAAATGGAGTAGTGTTTTGTTTAAGACATGACTCAGAATACTGCATGCATTTCCCCTTAAGAAATTTTAAGGGGTTCCAGCCCATGTGGCTCAGTTGGTTGAATGTGGTCACTGGTTCAATTTCTGGTCAGGGAACATGCCTGGGATTTAGGGTCTATCCCCAGTACGGGGCATGCAGGAGATAACCTATCCATGTTTCTCTGTCATAGAGGTTTCTATATCTCTCTCCCTCTTCCTTGTTCTATCTCTAAAAATCTATATATCATATTAAGAAAAAAGAAATAGTAAGGCAGTGTGAGAAGCCAAGGATTCACATCAAGATGGAAGCATAGGTAAATGCAGTACAGTCAACCCTCAATTTGCCGACCTCGATTTAAAGGACTTTGAATTTAACAGATATAATTTCTGGTCCATATATCATATGTGAAAATACCCTGTTAATTTTGAAATGCTTTAAACCAAGATTTGCTTATAATTTAATTAATATGTTAAGGCTTTGCTATTCATTGTTATTTTTAGCAAATAGGCCATATGTTGGGGAAAAACAAATTATTACTTGTCCTGATTCCTTTCTGTATTTTTATTTACATCCAATTCTGCAAAACTGTAAGGGTCAAAGTATCAATTTGGCTTCACATTGTTGTCATGTAGGTTTAGTAGAATTAAGTCAGAAAAGAATAGTTTTCCATGAAAAAAGTATGAACATAGTAAGGAAGACATTATAAAATACAGAAAAAAATATTCCAGAGGAAAGATTTCAAGGTAATGAAGATAAAACAAAAATCAAGCAGGATGAGTACATAATCCAGAAGAGGAATGAACCTTAGTTGGGCATTTTTCATTTTTATATTACCTACTAGGGAAGTGGATTTAAAAATTAAGTCAGGACAGAATTATCTTTCCTGTATTTTTTCAATTTGGACAGGGGCTTTGATGTTCTTACTTTAACCACTCTCAGTAGTTAATGATCTTTAGATGACTGTTGATATTCATGCTATAAATAAAAGCTAGCTTGGATATGTAAATTACTGAATGCAATTTGACAAATTTCTAATGTGTATCTTTGCCCCAACCACTCTGTCCAAGTTTGTGCTTAAGACTATTAATTTATTTAGGTCTGCATTATTCATTTAAGTTTCCCAACAGTGTAGCCCGGTGCCTACAGATTACATGGTTTTATTAATATTGTGTTCATGAAAGAAAGTAATAAATCAGTATTGTCAAAGACATTGGGCTTGTATACGATTTCTCATTTTCACAAATATGTGCTAATATGTTTGTATTATTGAGGCAAATATTGTATATTTATTTTTCAAATAAAATATATATATTGTTTATCACATAATTTGTTTATCACATAAATATATCTATATGAAGATTGAAATTATCTTGCAATCCTAAAACTGTGGGGATTCAGATGTTTGTGCCCTGTGAGAAATTATTACTCACCCCCCTGAAGCTTTCCTCCATCCTTTTGGGATTATTGATTTCCTTTGCTTTTCTGAAGGTATTTTGTTTTGTCTTCAGTACACTCCCATCTCAAATTGCTACCCTTATAGTTTGATTTTGTTCTATTTTACATAGTGCTAAAAATTTTCTTCTTTATAATAATATAATGAAATATAAACACATTTAAGTCACATCCATCTAACCCAGCGGTTCTCAACCTGTGGGTCGCGACCTCTTTGGTGGTCAAATGACCCTTTCACAGGGGTCGCCTAAGACCATTCTGCATATCAGATATTTATATTAAGATTCATAACAGTAGCAACAGTTATGAAGTAGCAACAAGAATAATTTTATGGTTGGGTCACAACATGAGGAACTGTATTTAAAGGGCCAGAAGGTTGAGAACCACTGAAACCCATAGTATTTCTCCTGTCCAGTACCATCACTGTCTATTGCTGATTTAACATTATGGTACACTAGAGGCCCGATGCATGAAATTCATGCAAGGGGCTCGGCCCTCACAGCCACAGCGGCTTGCCTTAGTCCTCGCAGCCCCTGCTTCGTCAGAAAGGATGTTCGGTCTAATTAGCATATTATGCTTTTATTATTATAGATACTAATATATGCATAAGTTTGTTTATATCCCCCCACAGTTTTGTCAAAGTTTTGTCAAATGGCCAATCCCAGTGCCTTAATTACCACCTCCCTCCTAAGTCACAGTTTTCCAAAATATGAGTAACTATCCAACAAAGCACAGCTTTGTACCTTTCAACCAAGTAAAAAGTAAAAATTACTAAAATAGGAAATAATAAATATCATAGATTCCCCTCAAGACGTGAATACTTAGTAAAGACTCTCAACTATATATATATATATATATATATATATATATATATATATATATATTCTGTCATACATAAATTTTTATACTTTTTTGTGTAAAGTCACTTTCCTTTACACAAAATTTTTGAGTGACTTACCAGCAGAAAATTTAATGGTTCCATGGTTCTTTCTAGCTATATCTGTGTTCACTGAGAATTTGTACTTTTATTTGAGACCACCCCTTTTTTGTCTCTGGATTGATTACATTCTAGATTTAGTTACCTAGCAGCAAGCCTCTCTCAGTTCTATAGATAATGGCAACTGGTTAAAGGTCCTCCTCATTGTGACTCCACCATCTCCATCAAACTTTACTTCTAACTACTCTTCAAAAGGTATAAATGTGACTAATCTCCATCCTACATGTTTTTTGTATACAGTATAAACACTTTAGCTTCAGTAGGTTCATTAAACTGTTGCCTTAATCACAGATTATTTCTTCAACAATGAACCATGCTTTAGTTCAAGTATGTCAAGTTCCAGGGAAAGGTTGAATGATGTAGAATATTTTACAAGGAATCCAGACATCATTAATCATCAGTAACTTTCTCTATAAGTTCAATGAAATAACAGAGACATTTCATATCTGCACATAAATATATTTAATTTATTAAGAAAACCACTGTCAGTAGGAAAAGAAGATTTAGCAGAAGAGGGAGGTGAGTAAAAAGTAAAGTGGGAATAAATTTAATAGGTAAATTGACTGGCTGGCAGTATAAAATTCAATATGGGCAGACCCATATTCATCAAGTTGTCTGAGGTTAACCAAAGAAGCAAATTTAGTTATTCATTATCCTTGAGAGTTTACCTGTGGGACAGACAGAGAGGTTGTTAATGTCTGCCAGCTGGATACCTGCCAGTGTCTTTCTATTTTTCCTCCAGTTTGGTAAGTTCATTCCAAATCTTCATTTTTTTTCTTTATGGAATTTTTCACTTCTCTCTGGCTTCTATCAACTAGTTTCTAAAGAATCTACTTATAACTATGACTATGTTAATCTATTGTTTTTTTATGGTTTGGGCTCTCCCAATTACAACAGGAGAGCCCAAACCATGTACACAAGGGCTTTCCTAGAGCATACAGCTCAGGTAAACAAAGAGACAACAACGCTGGATGTTATAATAAACACCACAAAGATGAGTGATTTCATAGACTTATTGCCTGAAAATTCTAGAGAATAGAATTCCAAAATCAGCATCCACAATGCCTTACTCTCTCTGAAGATACCAGGGAAGGATTTATGGTAGGGATCTCTTCTGTCTTCATGTAGTTCCTTGCCCTGTGCAGCATGATGCAATTTGGACATGATTCTCTTCCTCTGACCAAATTTGCCACTTTAAGTAGGACACCAGTCACACTGAATTAGCCTCCCCACCCCAATTCCATTGTTATCTACTAATGCATCATTCTGCAATAACCTCATTCCCAAATAAGAATATTTTCAGATATTAAAAATGGTGGCAGAATAAATGAAATCTCAGACATGCTCCCAGGACCACACTGGAATTACAACTAAAATACAGAAGAACCACCCTGAAAAAGGAACTGAGGACTAGCTATAGAGTATGCTGATAACCAAGAATGGAAAGTGGAGACCACATAGAGTGGATCCCCAAGCTGATCCCCCCAGGAGAGAGCACCAGAGCTGATAAAGAAATCAACATATTATATGGCTGTGTAAAAAAGCAGAGTTGCAGTCTGCCAGGAGAGAAGGCTGGAAATGCAGGCACCCTCTTATATGGGTCAAGCACAAAATTCTCTGTGCAGCCCTTCACCTTGTCCTCAGGTAGCAGGAGGGCAAAGAAGACTGTAGCTATCTGAACTGAAGCCAGGATAAAGGGCTCTGGATTTAGAGCTCAGAAGGGAAACACCCTAGTTTCCTGTGCTGAGTCATTCCCTCACACTGTGGAGGTCATCTTTTTCAGTCAAACCAGTGTTATCATGACATTTTTGCCTGGGAGGACCCACTGTATTGTAAAATCCCCTGACCCACCCTGTGGAGTTACTGAGGCCCATTAAGAGACTGAGAATAATAATTATCCTCCAGACAGAAGCAAGTATCCTACCCTGTTGGAAAACCTACCACCTCATCTGTGAATGATTGCCTGAGGGCTACTCAAGACTTAACCCAATCAGTCTCTAGGCAGAGGTGGTTTACTGGAGGCTTTGAGTCTTTGCCTGATCTAATTAGTCAGAAACAGCAGTTTGGTTCCCTGCCACAGACATCATCCCAGACTGCTCAGTGAGCAAAAGCAAAGGGGACCCCCAAGTGCCTGCAACTGACACTTGGGGGACCAACTCCATGAGTGAAATAAGTATAACTCAGAACAGGGTCCATCAAAGTGTGAGACTCAAGGCAGACCCAGTCTCTGGGCTAAGGTGTCTCTGACCACTGGACAGCTGGCATGAAGATATTGGGGTCAAAACTCACTGGCTGCAAGTTGGAGGGGAAACCCCTCGGACACATGGGACATCAACAATCAAGTCCCAAGTACAACAGGAGAGCCCAAACAATGTGCACAAGGGGCATTTCTAGAGCATCTGGCACAGGTGAACAAAGAGACTACACCACTGGAACCTCAAGACACTTTCTACATAAGACCATCCCACAAAGATTGGGTGGCATAGCAGTTCTAACACATGGAAGCAAACATAAGTAGACAGCTAAAATAGGGAGACAAAGAAACAGTCCCCTAATGAGAGAAAAGAAGGACTGTCCAAAAAAAGAGCTCAATGATATAGAGGCAATAAATCTATTCAAAATAGAGTTCAAAGCAATGGTTTAAAGTTGCTTAAAGAACTTAGTGCAAATTACAACATCATGAGAAGAAAAATAGAGGTCATTAACAGGAACCAGACAGGAATGAATAATGATATATCTGACATGAAGAACACATGGAAAGAAATTAAAAGTAGATTGGATGAAGCAGAGGACTGAATCACCAATATGGAAGACAAGGTAGAATAAATACCCAATTAAAAAGCAGGAAGATAGATTAAGGGAGCTTTGGGAGAACATGAAATGTAACAACATCTGTATTATAGGAATACCAGAGGGGCAGAGGATAAGCAAGTAACAGAGAATCTGTTTAAAGAACCTACCCAAACCTGGTAAAGGAAAATGCCACACAAGTTTGGGAGGCATAGAGTCCCAATGAAGATGAACCTAAAGATACCCAAAGGTAGACACATTATAATTACAGTGGCAAATGTTAAAGATAAGAAAGAATCCTAAAGGCAGCAAGATAGTTAGAGAAAATTACATACAAAGAAGTTCCCATTAGTCAACTGACTTCTCAAGAGAAACACTTCAGGCCAAGGGCGTGGCATAAAGTACTCAAAGTAATGAAAGCAAGGGCCTAAATCCAAGACTACTATATCCACCAAGGCTATAATTTAAAAATAAGGTGAAATGAAAAGTTTTCACACAAAAAGAGGTTAAAGAAATACATTACCACCAAACCAGCAATGCAAGATAATAACTTTAAATGTAAATGGACTAAATGCTCGAGTCAAAAGACATAGGGTGATTGAATGAATAAGAAAACATCATATATA
>NW_005871049.1:35461687-35509265 GCF_000147115.1 Myotis lucifugus | reverse complement strand
ACACACACACTGTCTACAAGAGATCCACCTCAGAACAAAATATACATACTGACTGAGAGTGAAGAGATGGGAAAATATATTCCATGCAAATGGAAAGGAAAAAACAACAACACTGGAGTAGCAGACAAAATAGACTTCAAAACAAAGGCCATAAAAGGAAGCAAAGTAGGCTTCTTCATAATACAAAAGGGAATGATTCCACAAGAAAATATAACCCTTGTAAACATATATGCATCCAGTATAGGAGCACCCAAATATATTAAAAAACTCTTGATGCATTTTAAGGAAGATATTGATAGCAATGCAGTCATAGTGGGGGACTTTTACACCCCACTAATATCACAGGATAAATCTTCTAGACAAAAAAATTAACAAGGAAACAGCAATCTTAAATGATACTCTAGAATAGATTGAACTACTAGACATATTCAGAACACCCCAATCCCAAAGCTATGAAATATATATTCTTCTCAAGGGCATGTGGAACATTTTCAAAGATAGACCACATGTCAGGACATGAGCTAAGTTTCTCCAAATTTAAGAAGTTTGAAATTATATCAAGCATCTTCTCAGACCACAATGGCATGAAATTAGAAATCAGCTACAATAAAAATGCTCAAAAACACTCAAATACATGGAAGCCAAGTTGCATGTTATTAAACAATGAGTGATTTAATAAGTTAATTATTAAATAATTAAGTGGTTAAATAATTAAACAGAGATCAAAGCAGAAATAAAAAAAATGATCCTGGAAATAAATGTAAATGAACACACAACAATTCAAAATCTATGGGACACAGTGAAAGCAATCCTGAGAGGGAAGTTCATAGCACTATAGGCCTACCTCAAAAAACAAGAAAAACTGGTAATAAGTTATCTAACACTACAACTTAAAGAATTAGAAAAAGAACAAGACAAGCCCCAAATAAGTAGAAGGAAGGAAATAATAAAGATCAGAGCAGAGTTAAAGGACATAGAGACAAAAAAAATCAATAAAACCAAGAGCTGGTTCTTCAAAAGCATAAACAAGATTGATGAACCTCTGGCCAGACTCACCAGGAAACAAAGAGAGAGAACCCAAATAAACAAAATCAGAAATGAAAGAGGTGAATAAACAATTGATCCCACAGAATTACAAATTTTCATAAAAAAATACTATGAATGACTGTATTCCAACAAATGGGACAACCTGTATGAGATGGACATATTCCTAGAAAAATACAACCTTCCAAAACTCAATCAAGAAGAAACAGAAAACCTGGATAGGCTTATAACTACTGTCAAAATGAAAGCAGTTAATAAAAACAAACAAACAAAAACTCTCAGCAAACAAAAGCCCTGGTCCAGATGGATTCACAGGAGAGTTTTACCAAATATCCAAAGAAGTAACACATATTTGTCTAAAACTATTACAAAAAAATTCAAGAGGAAGGAATACTTCCAAACTCTTTCTATGAGGCCAGCAATACCCTAATTCCCAAACCAGGTGAAGACACGACAAAGAAAGAGAACTACAGGCCAATATCCCTGATGAACATAAACACTAAAATCCTCAAAAAATTTTTAGCAAATCAGATCCAGCAATACATTGAAAAGATCATACATTATGACCAAGTGGGATTTATTGCGGAAATGCAAGGCTGGTACAATATTTGCAAATCAATAAATATGATACAGCACATAAATAGATTGCAAGATAAAAATGACATGATCATATGAATTGATGCAGAAAAAGCATTCAACAAAATCCAACACCATTTTTTTTCATAAAAACTCTCAGTAAATTGGGAATAGAGGGATCTTACCTCAACATAATAAAAGCCATATATAACAAACTTATAGCCAACATCATACTCAATGGACAAAAAAACACAAACACCAAAACCAAAAAAAAACAAACAAAAGCATTTCCCCTATGAACAGGAACAAGACAAGAATGCCCTCTTTCATCACTCTTGTTCAACATAGTTCTGGAAGTCCTGGCCATAGCGATTGGACAAGAAGAAGAAATGAAAGGTATCCAAATTGGAAAAGAGAAAGTAAACCTGTTATTATTCACAGATGACATGATATTGTACATAGAAAACCCTAAAGACTCCATCAGAAAACTACTAGATTTAAAAAATGAATTCAGAAATGAAGCAATATACAAAATTAACACCCAAAAATCCATAGCATTTTTATATACCAATAGTGAACTCTGAGAAAGAGAAACTAAAAAAAACAATTCCATTTACCATTGCAACAAAAAAATTAAGATACTTAGGAATAAACTTAACCAAGGGGGTAAAATACCTATACTCTGAAAACTACAGGACATTGAAAAAAGAGATAGAGGAAGATATAAAGAAGTGGAAGAATATACTATGTTCATGGGTTGGTAGAATCAACATCATTAAAATGTCCATATTACCCAAAGCAATCTGCAGATTCAATGCAATCCCTATTAAAATACCAACAGCATATTTCACAGACATAGAAAAAACTCTTCAAAAATTTATATGGAACCAAAAAAAGATCCCAAATAGCTGCATCAATGGAGAAAAAGAAATGCGAAATTGGAGGAATCAGAGAACAAAGTGGGAGGAATCACATTACCAGATATCAAGTTATACTGAAAAGCCACTGTGCTCAAAACATCCTGGTACTGGCACAAGAACAGGCTTATAGATCCATGGAACAGGACAGAGAACCCAGAAATTGACCCAAGCCACTATGCTCAATTAGTACCAGTATTTGATGAAGGAGGCAAGAGCATACATTAGAGCAGAGGCAGTCTCTTTAATAAATGGTGTTGGGAGAATTGGACAGGTACATGCAAAAAAAATGAAACCAGATCACCAACTTATACCATACACAAGAATAAATTCAAAATGAATAAAAGACTTAAATATAAGACTTGAAACCATAAAAGTCCTAGAAGAAACCTAGGCACCAAAATCTCAGACATCCTTTGTAGCAATACCTCTTCTAGGACAATGGAAACTAAGGAGAAAATAAAGAAATGGGACTACATCAAAATAAAATGCTTCTGCACTGCAAAAGGAAGTACAACAAAATAACAAGAGAGCCCACTACATGGGAGAAAATATTTGCCAATGATATATCTGATAAGGATATAATCTCCAAAATATATAGGGAACTCATACAACTTAACAAAAGGAAGACTAACAATCCAATTCAAAAATGGGCAAAGGACCTAAAAATACACTTCTCCAAAGTGGACAATCAGAAAGCCAAAAGACATATGAAAAAAATGTTCAAAGTCACTAATCATCTGAGAGATGCAAATCAAAATGATAAGGAGATAGCACCTCACCCGTCAGCATGGCTATCATCAACAAATTCACAATGACAAGCGCTGTGGAGGTTGTAGAGAAAAGGGAACCCTATTTGTTTAATTTCCCATTAGTTTCCTTTGCTCTAGGAGTGGTATTGGTGAAGAAATTACTTCGGCATATGTCTGAGATTTTGCTGCCTTTGGATTCCTCCATATTTTTATGGTTTCCCATCTTACGTTTAAGTCCCTTATCCATTTTGAGTTTATTTTTGTGTATGGTGTAACTTGGTGGTCTAGTTTCATTTTTTTGCATGTGTCTGATCAAATTTCCCAGCACCACTTATTGAAGAGACTGTCTTGACTCCATTGTATGTTCTTGACTCCTTTGTCAAATATTAATTGAGCATAGTGGTTTGGGTTTTCTATTCTATTCCATTGATCTATATGTCTGTTCTTGTGCCAGTACCAGGAAGTTTTGAGAACCGTGGCTTTGTAATACATTTTGATATCTGGTATTGAGATCACTCCTACTTTGTTCTTCTTTTTCAGGATCGCTGCAGGTATTTGTGTTTTTTTTTTTATTCTAGGTGAATTTTTGGAGAGTTCTTTCTAGATCTGTAAAATATGCTGTTGGTATTTTAATTGGAAGTGCATTGAATCTATAGATTGCTTTGGGTAGTATAGACATTTTAATGATGTTGATTCTACCAATCCATGAATATGGTGTGTTTTTCCATCTGTTTATGCCTTCCTCTATCTCTTTTTTCAACGTCCTGTAGTTTTCTGAGTACATGTCTTTTACCTCTTTAGTTAAGTTTATTCCTAGGTATCTTAATTTTTTTTGGTGCGATAGTAAATGGGATGGCTTTTTTAGTCTCACTTTCTGTAAGTTCACTATTGGTGTATAGAAATGTCATAAATTTCTTGGCATTAATTTTGTATCCTGCTATATTTCTAAATTCATTTATTAAGTCTAATATTTTTTTGATGGAGTCTTTAGGGTTTTCTATGTACAGTTTCATGTCATCTGCACATAATGACAGTTTTACTTCTTCTTTCCCAGTTTGTATGCCTTTTATTTCTTCTTCTTGTCTGATCGCAATGGCTGATATCTCCAGTACTATATTGAAAAGGAGTGGTGAGAGTGGGCATTCCTGTCTTCTTCCTGCTCTTAGGGGAAATGGTTTTAGTTTTTGCCCATTGAGTACGATGTTGGCTGTGGGTTTGTCATATACGGCTTTTATTATGTTGAGGTATGATTCTTCTATTACCACCTTGCTGAGAGTTTTTATCAAGAAAGGGTATTAGGTTTTGTCAAATGCTTTTTCTGCATCAATTGATATGACTATGTGATTTTTATCTCTCAATTTGGTTATGTGATGTATCACATTTATTGATTTGCGGATATTGTACCATCCTTGCATCCCTGTGATAAAACCTACTTGGTCATGGTATATGATCTTTCTAATGTACTGCTGGATCTGATTTGCTAGAATTTTGTTGAGGATTTTGGCATCTATTTTCAAGAGCGATATCAGCCTGTAATTCTCTTTCATCGTTTTGTCTATCTGGTTTTGGTATTAGGGTGATGCTGGCTTCAGAGAATGAGCTTGGAAGTGTTCCTTCCTCTTGAATTTTTTGGAATAGTCTGAGGAGGATAGGTTTTAGTTCTTCCTTGAATGTTCTAGTAAAACTCCCCTGTGAAGCCATCTGGCCCTGGGCTTTTGTTTGTTGGAAGCTTTTTGACGACTGCTTCAATTTCTTCCATAGTTATCAGCCTATTCAGGTTTTTAGATTATTCTTGATTGAGTTATGGAAAGTTGTATTTTTCTAGGAATATGTCCGTTTCCTCCAGGTTGTCTAGTTTGTTGGAGTATAGTTGTTCATAGTATTTTTTAACAATATTTTGTATTTCTGTAGGGTCTGTTGCTATTTCGCCTCTTTCATTTCTGATTTTGTTTATTTGGGTCTTCTCTCTTTCTGTTTCTATGTGAGCCTGGTTGAGGTTCATCAATCTCTTTTATCCTTTCAAAGAACAAGCTATTGGTTACATTGATCTTTTGTATCATCTTTTTGGTTTCTATGTCATTTATTTCTGCTCTGACCTTTATTATTTCCTTCCTTCTGGATACTGTGGGCTTTTCTTGATGCTCTCTTTCTAATTTTTTAAGTTGCAAGGTTAGATAACTTATTACAAGTTTTTCTTGTTTTTTGAGGTAGGCCTGTAGTTGATTTCTAGTTTTATGCCATTGTGATCTTAGAAGATGCTTTTTATGATTTCTATCCTCTTGAATTTGAAGAAACTTTGCCTGTGTCCTAATATGTGGTCTATCTTTGAAAATGTCCTGTGTGGACTGGAGAAGAATGTATATTCTTTAGCTTTGTGGTGAAATGTTCTGAAGATGTCAATTAAGTCCATCTGATCTATTGAGTCATTTAGGATTGCTGTTTCTTTGCTGAATTTTTTGTCTAGAGGATTTATCCAGTGATGTCAGTGGTGTGTTAAATTCCCCTACTATGATTGTATTATTGTCAATCTCTCCCTTGATATCTTCCAGGAGTTTTTTTTATGTATTTGGGTGCTCCTGTATTGGGTGCAAATATGTTTAGCAAAGTTATATCTTTTTGTTGAATTGCTCCCTTTAGTATTATGTAGTGGCCTTCCTTATTTCTTGTTAAGGCCTTTACTTTGAGGTCTATTTTGTCAGATATAAGTATTGCTACCCCAGCTTTTTTCTCATTTCCATTTGCCTGAAAAATTTTTTCCATCCCTTCACTCTCAGACTGTGTGAATCCTTTGTTCTGAGGTGGGTCTCTTGTAGACAGCAAATATATGGTTCATATTTTCTTATCCATTCAGCTACCCTATGTCTTTTGATTGAAGCATTTAATCCATTTACATTTAATGTTATTATTGATAAGTACTTGTTTGTCGTCATTTTTATTCTTAATGTTTGTGTTTCTTCTTGCTATTCTGTTTCTTCTTTTTACAGCAGTCTCTTTAGCATTTCTTGCGCTGCTGGCTTGGTGGTAATAAACTCTCCTAGCCCTTTTTTGTATGTGGAGCTTCTGATTCCACCTTCAATTTTGAATGGTAGCCTTGCTGGGTATAGTATTCTTGGGTTCAGTCCCTTGCTTTGCATCATTTTGTATATTTCATTCCATTTCCTTCTGGTCTGGTGTGTTTCTGTTGAGAAATAAGTTGTTATTGTAATAGAAGATCCCTTGTAGGTAACTTTCTGTCTTTTTCTGGCAGTCTTTAAGATTCTTACTTTGTCGTTGGTGTTTGCCAATTTAATTATGATGTGTCTTGGTGTCAGTCTTTTGGTGTTCATCTTGTTTGGGACTCTATATTCTTCTTGGACTTGCATAGTTTTCTTATTGCCAATATCAGGGAAGTTTTCTGTCATTATTTCATTCATACAGATTTTCTATTCCTTGCTTCTCTTCCTCTCCTTCTGGTATCCCTATTATGCAAATGATGTTTCGTTTTGTGCTTCCTTAGGATCTTCTCTTGCTTTTTAAATTTTCTTTCCAGTTGTTGCTTTGTTTATGTTTTTTTTCCTACCTTGTCTTCTAATTCACTGATGTGTTCCTCAGCCTCGTCTAGTCTTCCGTTGAAGCCTTCCATTGTGTTCTTTAGTGCAGGTATGTCATTCTTCATTTCCTCTTGGTTCCTTTTCATGTTGGTGACATTCTCATTCAGCTCCTTATAATTCTCATTGAGTTTTGTGTATTTGTCATTGAGTTGTGTGTATTTGTCATCCAGTCATTTGAGCATCCTTATAACCATTACTCTGAATTCTTTCTCTAATATGTTACTAGCCTCAATTTCATTTAACTCCCCTTCTGGTGATTCCTCTTTTTCTTTCCTTTGGGGATTTCTTTTTTTGTCTTCCCATGTTTTGCTGTAATGTTTTAATTGTAGATCCATTTGCTTTGCTACCCAGGTTGTTTTTGAGGATGGTGTTACTGGTGTGACGTCTCAAGTCTCCTGGGCTTAATAATCTAGCGTAGCTCCCTACTTGAGCTATTTGGGTTCTCTTGATGTAGGCTTGTGAGCTGGAAAGGTGCAACTGTGGTGTCTAGAAGTCAGCAGCCATGGAGGGGGGTGTCCCAATTTTTGTTGTCTTGTGCCCTTGGTTGAAATCATGTGTGCCCAGCGGGGATTCACAGTGGCACCCAGGAACCATCTGTTGGGGTGGTGGGGCTCAGGAGGCCTGCACTCTGGAAAGGCATGGCTGTGATGTACAGAGTTCTGTAGTTTTGGGGTGGGCAGCCTCCAGTGGCAACTCACAGGGGCACCCATAGTGCGTTTGCCAGCAGAGTGTACTGACACACTCTGAAGGGCCCTGACACTAAAGCCATGGGATTGCAGTGTCTGTGGGCAGGTATCCCAGAAGAGGGAATTCAGTGTTTCTTCATCCCAGCAGTGTTCTCCTGTTTATATAAGTGCATGCCCAGCAGGGGCTCACAGCAGTGCCCAAGAGCTGCTGTGGGCTTGGGAGGCCTGCGAGCCAGAAAAGAGTGTGCCTGTAGAGTTCTGCAGCTGTGTGGTGGGAAGACTCAGTTTTTGCTGCTGCACCTGTGGTGGATAGGTGCGGCCTCCCAGTGAGGGCTCACAGGGACACCCGTGGTGCCTTTGCCAGCAAGGCAGTGCACTGAAGAACTCTGAAGGGCCCTGACACTGAAGCCGCATAATCAAGGCATGTGTGGGCAGGTGTTCAGGATGAGTTAATTCAGAATTTCTACTGCCGGGGGAGTGCGTCCCTGTTTGTCCAAGATCACACCCAGCCAGGGCTCACAGCAGCTCCCCAGAGCTCCCTGTGGGTAGATGGGCTCAGGGTGCCTGCTTGTTGGAAATGTGCGACTGTGGCAGTGCCTTTGCCGGTGCAGAGCTCAGACGCACTCTGAGGGGCCCGGGCGCTGAAGTTGCGCAGCTGGGTTGTCTGTGGGCAGTTATTCAAGAAGAGGGAATTCAGAATTTCTATTGTGGGGCAGTGCGCCCATGTCTGTACAAAATCACACCCAGCCGGGGCTCACAGTAGCTCCCAAAAGCTGCCTATGGAGTGGTGTTCCCTGGAAGGCTGCGTGCTAGAAACACACAAATGTTGGAAACGTGGGAATGTGGCTTCTGGAGGTCTGCCGCTGGGGCGGGGGGAAGTGCACTTACTGCTGTGGGAGTGGTGCACCTTTGGAGGTGAGGTGAAGGTCCGAGTCCACAGTCTGTGTGTGGGGCAGCAGGATTTTGGCTGGAGTGGCTGGTGGGCCACGGGCAGTGTCCAAGGCTTGTCTGGGTGGTGGTGATGATGAGTTCCCAGAAGAGGCCACTCCCCCTTCAAGATGGTGTGGGATCCATGCCTGAGTCTCGCAGTCCGGGGAGTGCCCGCAGTGGTGGTAGTCTCTCCCTGTCCCAGAGAGCCTGGTCTGCCACCCCCTGCTGCTGCTGCTCCTGCCGGATTTAACTGTCCCTCACTCACTCACACACACACACCACATACATCCACACACTCTCCTTTTATCCCCTCACTCACTCACTTCCTATCCCTCACCTTTGTCCTGCCAGCCGCCATCTTTTTTCTACTCCTGAAAGTTGTAAGTTCTTATCAGAGGTGGCCAAATGTAGGTTGACAGTCATTTGTATGGAAAATAACACAATAATTAATAAATAATAAATTAAACATTGTTTTGCATACTCACAACTGTAAACCCACTTTTGCACAATCCTATAGTATATATAGTAATAATGTGCAGACTGGAAGTTACTATCTTTGTAAAGACTAGAGCTGTTAATGAGGCATGACTTGCATGAATAGTAATCAGAAAATTTCCCAGGTTTCCAGTCTGCTTCCCAATTGCCAACTATTGAAGAAACTAAAAATGAGAGGACTGGCAAAGAAGAAATTTAATTTCTATGTTTGCATTCTCTGTGTGACAAAGCAGAGTACAAATGGGAAGGGTGGTTAGAACTGAGACAGCAAATTAAAAACACACATTAGCTGTACTTTTGCTCAGGAAATACAAAGACACTAGTTCCATGAAAGTTAAACACTATTTAAAATCATGAAAGATAGTGATATTCTAGGAATTAGGATATTTTGATAGTTGTTTAATGGCCAATATTTTATGATCCTAAATAATAAAAATTCGCAGGCATTATGTCAATGATCTGTGACACATTCTGTAACATTTCTCCTGTAACAGCCAGGAGACTAAAATTTAGTACATGGGAAATTGGGCTTCTTTTAAGAAATTGTAAATTGTTGCTTTTCTTTCTAAAATGCAGTGGAACATTTTTCTGTTCTTCCTTAGATGAAATTGGAACATCTTGCTCTTCTTCCTTAGGTAAGGTCTTGACATTTTGCTCTTTTCAGTCATGTGAAGGTGCCACATTCTGCTCTTCACTCTTATCTGTTCTTCTGCGTGTCAGAAAACCCAAAAATAACAAGCATAATAAAAGAATAAGATGAATCAACCAAAGTGGTCCCAGGTTATCGGCCTTTCGACTCACTTTTCTCCCAGGGGGTGGCCCACTATCAATACTACCTCCATGACCTCTTTCCAGGCAGAAGGGAGGCTCCCACTCTGAGTTGCAATGGCAGTGCTGCCTGTTGTTGCAGACTCCTTTCAGATTGCAGCTCTTAGGTGAACAACCAGTTACCAGAAGTGACCTATGGACACACTTCCTTCGGATGCAGACATGTTCTTCCCCACATTCTGTCCCATCTCTCACATCACCAATGTCAGGTATGGTCATCCCGAAGTGGTAGTCGGTACCCCAGCAGGTGACGCCATTGAAGTGAGTCCAATGCACAGTAGAATGATCTCTCAGAAGGGGAAGTTTTGTCACGTTTTCACACTGAACCCTCCCGCACAAGGTATCTGAGTTGTTACATTTTACGTATCCACCGTTCATTAAACCACAGTTCCCAAAACGGTCACCGCGGGTGTTCATTTCTGTGTAGCAACTCTGATTTGCACTCTTGGCATATTTGCCAAAAATGTTCCTACACTGCTCTTCACGGATATTGCATCTCTTTTCATAGCAGGAGCCACCGCCCTTGCATGGCATCCCATTCTGCACATACACATCCTCTGGACAATGGTAGGATGTCCCATTGCACCACTCTGGGAGATCACACTCATTTTCCTCTTGTCTACAAATTCTGCCTGTGGGCAGGATCTGGCAGTCTTTGCAACAAAGGCCAGAAGCACAAGCAGCCCCAGGGCTGAGAGTGCAGTCTGACTCACAGCACGGATCTTCCATACACAAATGTAAAGCGCCACAGTCACACTCTTCTCCATCTTCAACCACACTGTTCCCACACCGTGCAAGTGTGAAGATGTTCCCAGTATTTAATGAAACGTACATGCAATTTTGCCTTGCATTAGTGTCCATGAAGCTAGCATAGCTGCAGTTGCTGAATCTAATTCCATTTGATCTTACTGGATACATTATGCAGTGTTTATGTCCACATGTACAAGTTTTGTCATCATGATTCATACCAAAATTATGACCAATCTCATGGGAAACAGTGTGTGCAACAGCATTCAAATTATTGTCCATTAAACTTTCCACTCCACAATTATGAAAAGAGTTGCATACTGTTCCAATAAAGGCTAGGCCAACAAAAATACCAAAGCCTTGCTTTATCAAAAGATGTGCAACATCATGGGGAATGCGGTTATTAAAGCTAGTTTGCTTCCAATTGCAAAATGTGCCCAGGACACTATCTATCAAACCTATTTGAATAGGGTTTTTTTCAGTCCAGACCTCAATTCCCATTAAAACAACATTAACATCTAGAGAATATAAAAAAAATTCAACTTCATTGACAATAAAGCATACTTCATATTGCACAGCTGTGGTGTTGCTTTCGTGATGAAGATAGCGATTGTGGTCCACCACCACTGCCAGTTCAAGAAGCCGGTTGTGTGTCCACCAGCCTTCATACCCACTCTGCATCAAAGTGAAATTAACACTCTCATGAAACTTCAGTTGTTGTGCTATTTCTTCATCTGTTACTCCACATCTCATGGGCGGCAACTGTGTCTCCTCACTGTCCACTTTATATATGAAATGTTCTGAGGTGGTAGAACGTCTCTTGGGCTCTATCTCGTAAACAAGGTCATTTGTCTGTAATATGCCCTGTAAACCTCCCAAACAGGTACTGAGGGCAACCAGGGATTCTGGGTCCCCCTCCACATAACCATGGTAGTAGCAGTCATTCTTTACAAAAGGCTGGTCCTCAAGGAGAGCACCCTGGTCCGAGTAGGTAACCACTCGGAAGTGTCTGGACAGAAAATGCTTGTTGACCTTCATGTGTATGAGCTGATTCCGCCCCCCAAAATGCATTCTGTAAGAGAGCCAGTCTCTAGTCTTCATGCCAAAGCCTGCTACCTTCAAGGGAATCACCACTTCTGGGGGACCATGGCGTTGGGAGTGCACAGCCTGGGACCATCCATATGGGAACAGAATTACCGCCAGCCAGAGTGACAGGAGAGTGTTCCTGACACACACCAGGGCCTCACTCATAGCCATTATAGTGCCACCATACACAGCCATTGGTGAACACACAGTAGGACAGGCAGGAAGCATCAGTGTTCCCTCTGAGCTGGGTATTCAGCATTGACTTTGAATCTGTTCTCTGGCAGGCTCGTACCAGCATAGTAGCACACTAGAAGAGAAAATAAAAAGCGGAGTAGGGACAGCATTTGGGGTTATGAGCAGGCCAAGGCGGAGGAGGAAGAAAAGACAAGTGTTAAAATGGATTAGTGTTTGACTCAAGACATGTCTCAGAATACTTCATGCATTTGTCTTAAGAAATTTTAAGGCATCACGGTGCATATGGCTGAGTTGGTTGACTCTTGTCCTTTGCACCAAGCTGTCACTGGTTCGATTCCTGGTCAGGAATCATACCCAGGTTGTGGGTTCGTTCCCAGTAGGGGGCATGCAAGAGGCAGCCAATCACTGTTTCTCTCTCATAGATGTTTCTATCTCTTTTTCCCTCTTCATTCTTATCTCTCTTAAAGTAAATAAAAATTTATTAAAAAAAAAAAGAAATTGTAAGGCAGTGTGAGATTGTGTGTGTACAAGAAAATGGTCATTGGTCATAGACTAACACCTTTTAAACTTGGTTGAATGACACTTAATGATTAATGATACTATTGTCTAACTACATGAACATGTTTGAATATTTTCACAATAAATGTATAAAACAAAGGAAAGGTAAACTTATATCAAATGTTTGAGAAGGAGTTTCTATTTATACCTATAGAATTGATATAAATATTAATATTTTCAATTTTATTTGTATTATTTTTTGAAATATTTTTTATTTTTCAATTATAGCTGCCATACAATATTAAATATTAGTTTCAGGAGTGCCCCCAATGATTAGACCTTATATAAAATGCTAAGTTATTATCCTGATAAATCTTATACCAATCTAACAAAATACATACATAATGAGAATATTATTGACTGTATTCCCTATGCTGTATTTTACATCTCCATGACTATTCTGTTACTACCAATTAGTACTTCTTAATCACTTCAAACTTTTTTACTAAACTCCCCAACCCTCCTCTGGTCTGATAACCACCAAAATGTTCTTTATACCTCTGAGTTAGTTTCTGTTCTGCTTGTTTCTCTATTTTGTGGGTGTGGGTTTTTTTTCTGAGGGGAGGTAGATGCAATTGTCCATAGATATGTATTTATTGACATTTTATTGTTCATATTTTTAATCCTTTCTTGTTCTTGTTCTTCTTGCTCTTGTCGTTGCTGTTGTTGTTGTTGTTGTTGTTGCTGCTGCTCTTCTTCTTCTTCTTCTTCTTCTTCTTCTTCTTCTTCTTCTTCTTCTTCTCCTCCTCCTTCTTCTTCCTTCTTCTTTCTTCCCCTTTAACATGTCATGTAATACTGCTTTGGTGGTGATGATGAACTCTTTTAACTCTTTCCTTTCCTGGAAGTTGTTTATATGTCCTTCAATTCTAAATGATATCATTGCTGGGCAGAGTAATCTTGATTGCAGGTCTTTGCTTTTCATCACTCTGTTTATATGTCCTTCAATTCTAAATAATATCATTGCTGGGCAGAGTAATCTTGATTGCAGGTCTTTGCTTTTCATCACTCTAAATATTTCTTGTTATTCCTTTTGGCATGAAGTTTCTGTTGAGAAATTAGCTGACAGTCTTATGGGAGCTCCCTTATAGGTAGGTAACTGCTTTTCTCTTTCTGTTTTTAAGATCCATATGTCTTTAACCTTTTGAATTTTAATTATGATGTGTCTTGGTGTGAGATTCTTTGGGTTCATCTTATTGGAACTCTCCGCACTTCCTGGATTTGTATTCTATTTCCTTCACCCAGTTAGGGAAGTTTTATCTGCCACACATGCATATGGGGCCAGCCTGTGCAGTGTCTCTGCCCCTCCTACCAAGGTCAGTGGCTTCCTTATATCCTTAGTGGTAGGATTTCTGTTAAGCTATATTTCATGTGGATCAGAATGATTGTTTTTCTTTTATATAGTTGTATTTCTGATGTGGTTGTAGAGAATGAGAGTAAAGTAAAACATTTATATAACTTTATAAGAATAAGCTCTGAGTTTTACACTCACATCTGTAAACCTATTTTTGCCCACCCCTGTATATTAGAGACAATAAGAAAAATAATAATATATGGAAGTAGTTTAAAATATTTTTCTTGTGCAAAGTGACCAAATAATTTATTATTTAAGATTGAAAGGAAATCCAATTCTACAAATAAGGAATTGAAGCCAAGAATTTACATCAAGATGGCAGCATCAGTAAATGCAGTACAGTAAACCTTTGATTTTGCAGACCTTGATTTAAAGGATTTTGAATTTAACAGACAAAATTTCTGACCCATGTGTCATATGTGAAAATTAACATCTTGTTAATTTTAACTATTTTAAACCAAGATTTGCTTATAATTAAACCAATAGGTTAAAACTTTGTTATTAATTCACTGTTATTTTAAACAAATTTTAGTGAATAGGCCATATGTTGGGAAAAAACACTGTAGTAATTTCATCAATAGAAATGAATATTACATATCGACAGTAGTAGTCTACATATTTAAATTTGAGAGTCATTGCTTGTAAACAGTGTTTGGCTAATGATTAGCACATGATCACACTATATTACATGTGGTAATTGGTTCTATTGGCACTTGGAGTGACTTTCTGCAGTAGTTTTAACACATGCCAGCCGATATTCCAATGTGAACTAAGCCATGCCTCAGCTGTATGCATTTGTTAACTCATGGTGACTGGTGAATGCATGCATTTATTAGACCCATTCAGTATAAATTTACAATTACAGTTTTGTTGTGAAATTAAAATTTTCATACATAATTAATTTTAATTACACAAACATGTGTACATAAGTAAAAAGAGGTAAACTAACTAATTTGTTAATTTTTTATCATTGTTGACACATGGGTTTAGTAGAAATAAGTAGGAAAAAAATTTTCTATGAAAAGTGTGAACATAGAAATGAAGACTTTATAAGTAACAGAAAAAATGATTCCAGAGAAAAGATGTCAAGGTGTGATAAATGAAGATTTTTTAAAAATCACGCAGAAATTAGTACATCATCCAGGATATGAAAGGACCTCAATTAGGCATTTTTCATTTTTATATTACCTACTATGGGAAGTGGATTTGATCAGTGTGTTTTAGGTCCCTCGTAGCATATTTCACTTTCCTGTGTTTTATTCTATTTGTACAGGGGTTGCTGATGTTCTTACTTTAAGTGCTCTCACTATTTAATGATCTTATGTTGACTGTGGCTATTCATGCTATAAATAAAAGTTGGCATGGATATGCAAATTATTGAATGCGATTTGACAAATTTCTAATGTGTATTTTTGCCCCAACCACTCTGTCTAAATTTGTGCTCAAGACCATTCATTTATTTAGGCCTCCATTATTCATTTAGGTTTCCCAAGTGTGTAGCACAGTGTCTTAACATTATGTGGTTTTATTAATATTTTGTTCACAGAAGAAAGTAACAAATCAATATTGTCAAAAGGCATTGTGCTTGTACCAGATTTCTCATTTGCATAAAGATGTGCTAATATGTTTGTATTATTGAGGCAAATATTTTTGTATTTCTATTTTTCATACAAGCTTATGACATAAATACGTCTACATGAAGACTGAAATTGAAAATTATCTTGCAATCCTAAAAATGTGGGGATTCAGATGTTTGTGCCTCATGAGAAAATAGTATCCCATCCCCCAAAGACTTCCTCCATCCCTTTGGGATTATTTATTTCCTTTGCATCCTGAAGGTATTTTATTTTGTCTTTCATATACTCCCATCTGCAATTGCTACCCTTCTAGTTTGATGTTATTCCATTTTACATGGTGCTAAATGTGGGAGAGCACAGGAGACTTGGTTGGAAAGTCTGTAAGAAGGAATCTCTAAAAGGTCGGGGGCCTCTAGGGGGACCTTGCCAAAGGCAGCAGACCCTGCCTTGACTTTTCCAAACAAGTCTGAGCTCCCAGGTGTTTACCAGAATCTTTACGCTTAATATTTAAGTGTTCTTGCCTAAAAGACACTGCAGATACATGTGTCCTCCCAAGATTACTTACCCTACTGATTGTATCTAAAAGATAAACTTTATCTCAAACTGCTGTTACAATAAAAGCCTGAAGAGGTAGGCTATCAAGGCTGTCTGGTTCCTTTATTTTACTTTATTTTTTAAAATATATTTTATTGATTTTTTACAGAGAGGAAGGGAGAGAGATAGAGAGTTAGAAACATCGATGAGAGAGAAACATCGATCAGCTGCCTCCTGCACATCTCCTACTGGGGATGTGCCCACAACCCAGGTACATGCCCTTGACCCAGAATCGAACCCTGGGACCTTTCAGTCCGCAGGCCCGATGCTCTATCCACTGAGCCAAACCGGTTTCGGCTGTCTGGTTCCCTTTAGACAGGCAGTCTCTTAGCCCCTCTCTTTTCACAGCAAATCCTGTGTCAGAGTAATCATTCATCTGTCACTCAGGGTCTGCTGGTCAGCCCCAGCAGCCTAAAAATTGTTCTTCTTCCTAAGAATATAATAAAATATAAACACATTTAAGTAACATCCGTCTAACCCATAGTACTTCTTCCTTCCAGTAACACCATTGTCTATTGCTGACTGAACATTACGATACATACTAATATATGTATAATACAATTGATAAATTCCTTTTTATATCCTCACAGTTTTGTCAAATTGGCCATTATTTGTACCTTAATTACCTCCTCCCTTCTCACTATTATTCATAGCCTAGTCATACTTTTCCAAAATATGAATAACAATCTATTTGAGCACAATTTTGTTCCTTTCATCCAAGTAAAAGATATTAATAGGAAATAATAGGTCTCAGAGATCCTTCTCAGGATGTGAATACTTGGTAAAGACTCTTGTCTGTGCGTGTGTGTGTGTGTGTGTGTGTGTTCATGCACACACAAATCCTACTGCTTCTTGCCTTTACACAAATTCTTGAGTGACTTACCAGCAGAATTAATGGTTCCCAAGGTCCTTTTTAGCTAAAGACATACTCATTGATGGTTTGTATTTTCCTGTGAGACCTCACATGACAAGGTGAAATATAAATGCCACCCCCTTTTAGTTTCTGGATTGATTAAATTCTAGATGTAGTTACCTAGCAGCAAAACTCTCCCAGTGCTACATACCATGGCAACTGGTTAGAGTTCCTCCTCATTGTGACTCTACCATCTCCATCAAACTTTACTTCTAGCTACTCTTCAATAGGAATAACTGTGACTGATCTCCATCCTATGTGCTCCCTACAGTATAAACAATTTAGCTTCAGTAATGTTGGTTAAACTGTTGCCTTGATCCCAGATTATTTCCTCAACAATGAACCATACTGTAGTTCAAGTATGCCAAGTTCCAGAAAGAGGTTGAACCTGTAGAATATTTTACAAAGAATCCAGACATCGTTAATCATCAGTAACTTTCTCTCTAAGGTCAATGAAATAACACAGAGACATTTCATATCTGCACAGAAATATATTTCATTTCTTAAGAAAACCATTGTCAGTAGGAAAAGGAAAAGGAAATTTAGCAGAAGAGGGAGGTGAGTAAAAACTAGAGTGAAAATAAGCTTAATAGGTAAATTGACTGGCTGACAGTGTAAAATATAGGTAGAGTTATATTCAGCAAGTTGACTGAGGTAAACCAAGGAAGCAAGGTTAGTAATTCATTATCCTTGAGAGTTTACCTGTGGGTCAGAGACAGGTAATGTCTGCCCGCTGGATACCTGCCAGTGTCTTTCTATTTTCCTCCAGTTTAGTAAGTCCATTCCAAATCTGCATTTTTTCCCCTCATGGAATTTTTCACTTTCTGGCTTTCATCACAACTAGTTTCTAAAGAATCTACTTAGAACTATGACTGTGTTATTCTCTCTGTTGGTTTTTAGTACTGCTATAATAAAGCACCACAGAGACTTATTGCCTGACAATTCTAGAGGATAGAATTCCAAAATCAGCATCCACAATGCCTTACTTTCTCTAAAGATACCAGGGAAAGATTTATTCTAGACTTTTCTTCTGGCTTCCGATAGATCCTTGCCTTATGCTGCATGATTTAATTTTGACATGATTCTCTTCCCCTGCCCAAATTTGCCACTTTAAATAGAACATCAGTCATATTGAATTCAGGCCCACCCAATTCCATGTCTGCAATGACCTTATTCCCAAATAAGAACATTTTCTGAGGTACTTGGTGTTTGACTTCAACATATGAATTTTAGGTGATGCAATTCAAACCTGGCAATGTCTTTGGCTTAATTTAATGGCTGGATAGCAAAATTTAATTATCTTGTTATTGGATAGAGGAGGAGAGATACACTTAAGAAAATATTGACATTTAACGTAAAAAATTTCAGATCCTAAAATATTTTTAGGATCTATTCCTAAACTGAAAAATGATTTGTTTGGTCAACTTTAGTGAACTAAGTAGCTTTCTTTTCCTCATAATAATTGATTACTTATTTCATCCTTTTTCATGTTTTACCTTGGGTTTAAAGGTGTTATCTATGTTATTATATTTATGCATTGTAATTTCATTTCTAAGGTACTAGTGTAAATGGTATTTTTTTAAATTTCAAATTCCAGTTATTGAAAGTGACCAACTTTTATACATTAATCTTATATTCTTCAAAGTTGGCATAACCACTGATTTGTTTCAGGAGTTATTGTTGATTCTTTCAGATTTTCCTCATAGAGCATCAAGTCATCTGTAAATAGAATCAGCCTTATTTCATAATTTCTAACATGTATAACTTTTTATTTACTTTTTTATTATGTTAACAAGCTCTTGCAACATCTTACAATACTATGTTAATAAACAGTGGTAAGCCTCTCAGGCATGGTTCAGTGGTTGCGTGTTGACCTATGAACCAGTTCATAGTTCTATTCCCAGTCAGGGCACATGACTGGGTTGCAGGACGGGGCATCAAGGAAGCAGCCAATCAATAATTTTTTATCATAATTGATGCTTTGATCTCTCTTCTCCTCTCTCTTTCTCTCTGAAACCAATAAAAATATATTTAAAAACAGTATGGAAAACTACAGGATGTTGAAAAAAAGAGATAGATGAAGACATAAACAAATGGAAGAATATATCATGTTCATAGATTGGTAGAATCAATATCATTAAAATGTCCATACTACCCAAAGCAATCTACAGATTCCCTGCAATCCCCATTAAAATACAATACTGGTATATTTCACAGACCTAGAACAAACTCTCCAAAAATTCATATGGAATAAAAAAAGACCCTGAATAGCTGCAGCAATCCTGAGAAAGAAGAACAAAGTTGGAAGGATCACAATACTAGATATAAAATTATATTACAAAGCCACTGTTCTTAAAACTGCCTGGTACTGGCACAAGAACAGACATATAGACCAATGGAACAGAATAGAGAATGCAGAAATCGACCCAAGCCATATGGTTAATTGATATTAGACAAAGGAGGCAAGAGCATACAATGGAGTCAAGACAGTCTCTTTAATATATGGTGTTGGGAAAATTGAACAGATACAAGCAAAAAAATGAAACTAGACCACTAATTTGCATCATACACAAAAATAAACTCAAAATGAATAAAGGACTTAAACATAAGACAGGAAACCATCAAAATCTTAGAAGAATCCATAGGCAACAAAATATCAGAAGCCAGACTCACAGTTGGTGAGCGCAGTGGCGGTGGCAGGAACCTCTCCTGCCTCTGCAGCAGCGCTAAGGATGTCTGACTGTGGGGAGCAGGCCTAAGCTGTCAATCAGACATCCTCTGAGGGCTCCTGGACTGCAAAAGGGTGCAAGTCAGACTGAGGGATCCTCCCAAGTGCATGAATTTCATGCATCGGGTCTCTAGCATATCCACTAGAGGCCCAGTGCATGAAATTCATGCACTGGAGGGGGGGGTCCCTCAGCCGGCCTGCACCCTCTCCAATCTTGGACTCCTGCGGGATTGAGCCTAAACCAGCAGTCAGACATTCCTCTTGGCAATCCAGGACCGCTGGCTCCTAACCGCTTGCCTGCCTGCCTGCTTGATCACTGCTAACTGCTCCCCTACCAGCTTGATTGCCCCTAACTGTTCTACTGCCTGTCTGATTACCCCTAACCGCCTCTGCCTCAGCCTCTGCCACCGCAGCTTTGTCCAGAAGGACGTCCGGAATGATGTCCAGGAGGTCATTTGGCTGTCTGGTCTAATTACCATATTACACTTTTATTACTATATTCTCTATACTGTACTTTACTTACCCATGACTGTTTTGTAAATAACAATCTCTACTTCTCGATCCCTTCACCTTTTTTTAAATCCTCACCCAAGGATATGCTTTTATTGATTTGAAAGAGAGAGAGAGAGAGAGAGAGAGAGAGAGAGAGAGAGATTGATTCATCGATGTGATAGAGAAACATATTGCTTCCTGTACATGCTTCAGCTGGACATCAAACCCACAACCTATGTGTGTGCCCTAACTGGGATCAAATCCACAACTTTTCTGGTGTAAAGGAGAATGCTCTAACCCAGCGGTTGCCAAGCTTTCGGACTTCACAGACCACCAGTGGTCCGCAAACTGTTCTAACCAACTGAGCAACCCAGCCAGGACTCAGTGGTTCAGCTGGGCTCACTGCTTCTTAGCGCTGGCCCTGCCCCCCCATTCACTGGTGGGTGGGGGTCAATCTGGGGCCAGGTCGGCCCGCCAGGGGAGGGGCTGTGAAAGGTTGAGGCACCGCAGGTTGCACCCGTCCAGCCTCTGCAGAGGCTCCGGGACCGTGCCACCTCCTATCCCCCTGCCTCTGTGGCTGCTTCTGCAGAAGAGGCAGTGACATTGGACCAGGCCTCTCCAGCGCCTCCGCCTCTCCCACACCGCCATCTCTACCGTGCCACCTCTGTGGAAGGGGGGTCATTGGGACCACCATGGCTGGCCTGGTGGCGCAGGCTCACTGGTCCCGCCCCCCACCCACTAGTCATTCTGGAAGGTTGTCCAGAATACGCCTGGTCTATCCGGTCTAATTAGCATATTACTCTTTTATTAGTATAGACTAGAGGCCTAGTATATGAAATTTGTCCATGGGGACGGGGAGAGTCCCTCAGCCCGGCCTGCACCCTCTCCAATACGGGACCCCTTGGGGGATGTCCAAGTGCCTCTTGTAATCCGGGATCACTGGTTCCTAACTGCTCGCTTGCCTGCCTGCCTGATCACCCCTAACTACCTCTGCCTGCTTGCCTAATTGTCCCTAACTGCTCCCCTATCAGCCAGATGACCCCTAACTGCTCCCCTGCTTGCCTGATCGCTCCCAATGGCCTCTGCCTTGCCCTGCACCCGGGACCCAGGATTCCCTCCTCTGGTCAGTCACAGGCACCAGGACCTGGGCTTCCCTCCCTCTGGCCAGCCACAGGCACCCAGGACCCAGGCTGGCTTCGTCCAGGCTGGCCGCAGCCACAGGGGACCATGGGTGGGCAGCTTCACCTGGGCCGCAGCCACAGGCACCCAGGACCGTGGGGCGGGCGGCTTGTTCCTCTCCTGGGCCACAGGAGCATACTCAGCCACTGGTTCCTGGGACCATGGGGTGGGTGGCTTGTCCCTCTCCTGTTCTGCAGACAGCCTGGCTGGTTCCCATTCCTCTCTCCCCAGTGTTAAGTGTCTGAGCTGTTACAGCATGATAGTGTGAGGATGTGCTGACTATTTGCATATTAGCTCTTTATTATATAGGATAATATATTATTAGTATTATTTTAAAGAGTTAATTTTAATGATTTTACCCACATATTTACTCGTTCTTGTATACTTCACACCCACCTGCATATGCATTTTTCTTTCTGGTAAAAGGTTTCTCCTGATTGAGAAAGAAACATTAGTATTTCTTAGAGTGCTGATCTCTTGGCAATGATCAAGTAAATATGTTATGCCATTGTTTTATGCATTCAATTATTTTATGGAGGTCAGACATCTACCTTATGTCATTCTTTTTAGGATATGAATATTTTATCTCAGACTGCTCTTAAGATTTCTCAGTGTCTCTGCCTTTTTTTTTCCTAATTAAGGTACTTGAGGCCTGGTGCATGAAATTCATGCATGGGGTGGGGGGAGGGGATGTCCCTCAGCCTGGCCTGCACCCTCTCTAATCTGGGACCCCTGCAGGATCAAGCCTAACCTGCAGTCAGACATCCCTCTCACAATCCGGGACTGCTGGCCCCTAACTGCCTCTGCCTGACTGCCTGATTTCCCCCTAACCATTTCCCTGCAGGCCTGATCACCCACAACTGCCCTCCTCTGCCAGCCTGATTGCCTCCTAACTCCCTTCCCCTGCTGGCCTGATTGCCCCTAACTGCTTGCTCCCCTGCTGGCCTGATTGGCCCTAACCGCATCTGCCTCGGTCCCCGCCACTGTAGCTTTTTCTGGAAGGAAGTCAGACATTCAGAAGATGTCCGGTCAACCCAGTCTAATTAGCATATTACCCTTTTTTAGTATAGATTACATATTCCAACAGTTTTACTATATATATATATTATTAGGTGTGTGTCTGCGTGTTTATCCTGCTAGAAATTCTTTTCTTTTTAATATATATTTTTATTGATTTCAGAAAGGAAGGGAGAGGGAGAGGGATAGAAACTTCAATGATGAGAGAGAATCATTGATAGGCTGCCTCCTGCACGCCCCCTACTGGGGATCGATCCCGCAACTCAGGCATATGCCCTTGACCGGAATCAAACCTGTGATCCTTCAATTCTCAGGCCGATGGTCTATCCACTGAGCCAAGCTGGCTAGGGCTAGAAATTCTTTTCTTGAAGTAGTGGGATAATATGTTTATATACTTTTGGGAAATATCAGCCATTATATAAACCGGTGACAAGGAGTGAACCCACAACTCAGAGTGGTGCCCTTGATTGGGAATCGAACCCTAGACCCTTCGGTGTGTGGACTGACGCTCTAACCGATAGTCAGAACTATTACTTCTTTTTAATTCTTTTTCTTCTCCTCTGCTGGGACTCTAATGATTTCAGGTTTAGTAATATGCTCCATATGTAATATCCTATATTTAACATTTTTCTAATGTGTGTCAGTAATTGATATTTGTCACTGACTTTTCTTCACACAATGCAGCCTATAATTCAAATTGTTTACTGATTTCCTGAATTTAGATATTTTATTTTTAAGCTCTAGATTATGTATTTGATAACTACATAAATGTTAATTTTCTGGTAAAAAGACTCTACATTCTTTCACATAGTTTGTTCATTTTTCTTTCAGTTTTTCTAAGAGAGTAATCATAGGGATTTTTTGTTCATTATCTTCTTTTACCCTCTTGGATGATCTTTTAGATGGCTTCTCACTCCTCTTTTACTATCTTTGTTGTTGTTTTCTTATTTTGGCCAAAAAATTTCTGGGTACAATTACCTTTGACTTAAGGAATTTCCATATTTCCTCTATAAGATATACTTAGTGACAACTTCAGTACAATTAGGAATTGAGTTTGGTCATAAAATAGTGTAATTTTAGTAAAACACATATACCTAAATATACTTTCTATTGAGAGCCCATGTACCTCTATTTTCTCAGCTTTGAAAAATAATGGTGACTACATATGGATACTCAAATCTTGAAAAACTCAATTCTCAAACATCTATTCCAAGCTCCTTCAAGATCAGGCAAATGTTTTAAATGGAAAACAATACATATCTTTGAGGCAAGCCCCTTTCCACTAGGTACAACAGATTCTAGATATTTCTGCCTTTAAAACTTTTCACCTTTCTTACCAGCTTCCCACAGAGGACCTAAACTCAACAAATGTGTAGGGAAAACTAACTTTGAATTTGATGCCCTTATGTGTCTAACATCAATCTAGTACTCTTCTATAAACTAAGATGTTTTCTGGTTTCTCTTTCTTTAACAGAGACACACTGTATGGGCCAAACTTGATCCTTAATTTACTAGTATATTCAGCATTAACACATCCCAGGGAACAGTCATTTTTGTTCCAGGAGGAAAAAGTGCTAATAATTCAGCTTGTTTTCCCTTCTCTGTAATTTTTAAGTCTTCAAATTTTAATGTCTTTCACAACTCTCTGATACTTTCAAAGTATAATTTTAAAAATTTGACATTGTATACTTGTTTTCAGAAAAGTCACTTATCTACCAAGGCCTACCTAGACTTGGAAGTATTTTCTTTTTTATCTAATTTTAAAACCAAATAAACTCAGAAATTGGGAGATAACTGCTATTGTCATCTTGTCTTTTCTTATTTTGTTGGAAACTTGCTGTAAATTCAAGTAACTTTCCTAAGATGGTAAAGTAGTAAGGAAAAACTCAAACAAAAACTTTTGATGCTTTCTCCTTCTTGCTTTTTATTATTATTATTATTCTAAGATCAGTATTGTAACAATCACAATTCAGACAGAAAAGAGAAAACACATTAGTGATAGAAAACACATTTTAGAGGGACAGAATTAAATATAAGGAATTGGGAAAACAGGTATTGAAGAACAAAACAAGTTAGGAAGACAATGTGCTATTAGCTGGTTAGTAACCATGAAATACTAAGTATAAGAGAGCAATTTCATTCATGGAATTGAGGAACAAAGGAAAAAGGTTAGGGTTATATGAATCTACTAGAGGCCCGGTGCACAGATTTATGCACTGGTGGGGTCCCTTGGCCTGGCCTGCGCCCTCTCGCAATCCGGGACCCGTCAGGGGATGTCAGAGAGCTGGTTGTGGCCTGATCCCCACAGACCAGCCCGAAGGAACCCACCAATGCATGAATCTGTGCACTGGGCCTCTAGTTTGCATATAAGATCTTTGGTTAATCTCTTCCCGCCCTCCCCCCGACTCCCTTCCCTCTGAGATTCATCAGTCTGTTCCATGTTTCCATGCCTGTGGTTTCTGCTCCTGCATTGAGCGTCTGCCTCCTGGTGGTCAGTGCATGTCATAGCTACTGGCTGGTTGGCCACTCGGCCAGTTGCTTAGGCTTTTATATATATAGACTAGAGACCTGATGCACGAAATTCGTGCAAAAATAGGCTCTCGCAGCCCCGGCTGCCTCACAGCCCCAGCTGCCTCCTAGACCCACCCCCCACCCACACCCATCTTGGCCTGGCACTGCCCACTCCACCACCACACACCCCTGGCTCCCGGTTCTGCGGAGCCCCCTGATCAATCACCCTCCAGAGGGTGGCCTGGGCCTCCCTCTTTGGGGTGATCACGGAGCCCCCTGATTGATAGCTCCACTGGCCAGTGGCCTGGACCTCCCTCTGCAGGGAGATCATGGGGCGATGGTGGGCCCCCCCACCAATCGCACTGCACCCACCTTGGCTGGCCTGGCACCAGTGCGTGTCATAGCGTGGTCATCCAGATGGTCAGTCATTCTGCTGTTTGGCCATTCGGTCGATTTGCATATTACACTTTTATTATTATAGATAGGACTATAGGGCTGGCCTATAGATCTGAGACTCAGAACGCTGACAGTAGGTATTGCTAAGCTGATGCAGAAGATTTGGGATATTGCTAGAGAGCTCAAAGAGGACTCAGCACTCTGAAAGTAACATTAAACAGCTATGCTGATATCTCTCAGGCTGACAATGAGGTTGGTATGGAGTGAATTTTTTAAAAAAGGATATTGAACCTAAGTATAACTACAAGTGTAAAATCTGTTATTCAGGTAACATTAACACACAGGAAGCAAACAGATCTCCCAGATTTCCAAATGCCCATTCATTCTTCCCATTGCAGGGGACAAAATGGGAAGGGGCTTTGGAGCTGAGAAGTAGTAACTGAAAAACTGGCACACCATCCATGTGCCATGCCATTTCCAGGAAATATCAAGAAACAAATTGTAGGTAAAAAAAAAAATCTTCTAATTGTTTAAAATTAAAAAAAAAGAGTAATTAGAAACATTCTAGGAATTACCATTTTTAATGAATACCTGTTTGGATACATTTTTTGGGTACTGATTTCTTTTGTTTCCCATGTTGACTCTGGGAAAATAACATTTAGGTTGACTATGGTTGTGGACCTGGTCTTGAGGGTCTCGGTTGTGGAGGTGGAATATTTTGTGAGGGTGTCCGTTGTGGAGGTGGAATATTCTGTGAGGGTGTCCGTTGTGGAGGTGGAATATTCTGTGAGGGTGTCCGTTGTGGAGGTGGAATATTTGGCTTTGCTTGTGGCTTCATTTGAGGTTGAGGCTGAACAATTTGCTCTTTTTTCTTTGGTGTTCTCTTCATACAAAGACAAAAAAGACAACATAATAAAACTAACAACCAAAAAAGTGAAAACATTAAGATGTAAATCTTCTGTATCTTCTTTCTCCTCGGGGGTGGACCACTGTCAATACTACCTCCATGGCCTTGTATTAGGCAGTTGGGAGGGTCCCATAGATAGTTGCAATGGCAGTGATGTTTATTGTTGCAGATTCCCCTTCGATTACAGAATGTAGGTGAACAATTACTGTCCAAGGAAGATATATGGACACACTTCCTATGGATGCAGAGGTGTTCTTCACCACACTCTGTGCCATCTTTCACTGCACCTATATCAGGTGTGGTCATCCCAATGTGGGAGTCAGTACCCCAGCAGTCGACACCATTGTAATAAGTCCAATGCACAGTAGAATGATCTGTTAGAAGGGGAATTTCAGTTATGTTCTCACACTGAATCCTCCCACACAAGACATCCGACATATTACATTTTATATATGAAAAGTTTTGGGTACCACAGTGACCAAACCGGTCACCTAGAGTGTTTATTCTTGTGTAGCAACTGTAACTTGCATTCTTTGCCTTTTGGCCAAAAATCTGCTTACACTGTAAATTGCGATCATTACATCTCTTTTCATAGCAGTAAGCACTTTCATTACAGGGAATTCCATCCTCCACATATACATCATCTGGGCACATATGGGATGTTCCATTGCACCATTCTGGAAGATCACATTCATTGATTTCCTTCCTACACACATCCCCTGATGGTAAGAACTGGCAGTCCTTGCAACAAAGCCCATAAGCACAATTAGACCCCGAACTAAGAGTGCAGTTTGACATACAGCAGGCATCTTTTGAGCATTGCTGCAAAGGTCCACAGTCACACTCCTCTTCATCTTCAACAACACCATTCCCACAGCGTTTTCGGTTAAATATGTCACTTGTGTATATGGTGTAGAGCAAGCATTTTGTCTGGCGTAAGGAATAATCCCATAAAAAAGCATAACTACAATTGCTAAATTTAGTTATTGGTGGGTTATCATTATGCATTATACATTTATATTTTCCACAAGTACACAAAATACGATCATGAAACATACCCAAATTATGACCAATATGATGAGCCATTGCAATTCCCATAAGGCTCACAGGCTTTCTTGTAAAAGTAATAATTGCACAACTATGGCTTGTTCTACAGAGTCCTGCAACATAGCCTAAACCACTCATTCCTCTTAATGTCTTATGTATTAGAAGATGTGCAGTATCATGTGGCAGGCGGGAATAAAGGTTTGCAGCTTTCCAACGACAAAATATTCTCAGAGATCTCTTTACATCATCTACTTCAATGGGATTTTCTTTAGTCCACACCTCCATGCCAAACAATAAAACCTTAAGACCTATTTCCTCATAAATAGAATCTGCTATATTCACCATAACATATAGGTCTTCCTGCACTATTGAGACATTTTTGTTACTTTGGAGATAGAGAGTATTGTCAACTACCACTACTATTTCAACAAAGTAACTGTGGGGCCACCAGCCCTCATATGAACTTTGCTTCAGAGTAGAATTACCAATCTCTTGAAACTCAAATTGCTGTACAGTTTCCTCTTGCATAAAGCCAGATTTCATGGTTTGGTATTCAGTGTCCTCTCTGTCCATTTTATATACCAGATGTTCAAATTTGGAAGAAAAAATCATGGGCTTAATTTCATAAGCAATGTCATTTATCTGTAACAAGCCTCGAAAGCCACCAAAACAGGTACTGAGGGCAACCAGGGATTCTGGGTCCCCCTCCACATAACCATGATAGTAGCAGTCATTCTGAACAAAAGGCTGGTCCTCAAGGAGAGCGCCTTGATCGCTGTAGGTGAACACTGGAAAGTGTCTGGACAGCAAATGCTTCTTGACCTTCATGTAGATAATGTGTCTTTCACCCCCAAAATGCATACCATAACAGAGCCAGCCTGGAAACTTCATGCTAAGGCCAGTGCTTGTTATTTTCAAGGGAATCACCACTTCTGGAGGACTATGATGTTGAGGGTGCTCAGCCCAAGTGTTCCCAGAAAAGGACAGAAACACCCCAAGCCAGTGTAGTAGGAGCATGATCCTCATGTACAACAGGGTTTCAATTGTAGTAATTATGAAGCTACCATTATGGAAACAGAGACCAAGGCGGGCAGGGCTGAGTCATGGATGGTCTCCATCCTTATTCTCAGCTGGTCAATGTGCAGGGCTAATTAGGAAGGATTAGTCTTCTGGCAAAGTTGAATCATTAGAAGAACATCAGGACTATAAGTAAAACAAAAAGCAACATGTGAATGGGTGGTTATAACACGGCTTGGTGAGGAGAAAGGAAAAGGCATGCAATAAAAGAGATTAATGTTTTGATCAAGGAATGACTCAAGAAACTGCCTAGAATTTGCTCTTAAATATTGATAGGGCAGAGGGGTATTGAAAGTGTATAGAAGAATAAAAACTGGCCAGAGATTTATAGTTATTAAACCTGAATTATGGGTAAATAAGGATTCATTATATAATTCTCTAAGGATATGCATATGTGAATGTTTTTGTAATAGTTAGAACAAGAGTCTTATGGGTAAGTTAATCATATATCTCATATTGCTGAAGTTGTCCCAATTTACACATGTTAAATTGGCATAAATAATAGCACCTCTTTTTCATCCTCAAGTGATAAATTATTTGATATCATTATCTAAGATATATGTGTGTGTATATATATATATATATATATATAGTATAGATATATATATACTAAACATATATAAAATATTTTGATAACATTTCCTAAGATACATGTAATATATATAATATATATTTCAATACCCCTCTGCCCTATCAATATATATATATATATATATATATATATATATATATATATATCTTATTTTAAAATCTTTTTTATGGTACTTATACCTCCTAGAGCAAAATGTTTACTTTTCTTTTTCTACATTACTTTCTCACTAGACTTGTCAGACTGGAAGTACACAAGAACATTATTTGCATCCTTCACAAATGTTAATATCTCTTATAATGAGTAGCTTAATTATTTATATAGTAAATAATGGTAAATATATCTATACATAGTAAATAATGAATTTTTATTGTTCCATGGAGTATTACTCTAAAAGTGGTTATATTTGTTACATTTTTAATGTAGAAGATTATTCAACACCTGTGGCTAATTTAGTGTCTGAAACAAGGTGATATCGATTCAGTTTTTTCTGCATATACGCTCTAAATACAACTAATTACCCTGGAAATACATGAATAATTAAATGGAAATAAAAACTCTGAAAACTAAATAGAACAAAGATATACTGGCAGCTTACCAAGAAACAAAGATACAGAACCCAAATAAACAAAATCAGAAATTAAAGAGGTGAAGTAACAACTGATCCACAGAATTAAAAAAGGATTGTAAAAAAATACTATGAGCAACTCTATTCCAATAAACTGGACAACCTAGACAAAATGGATATATTCCTAGAAAAATACAATCTTCCAAAACTCAATCAGGAAGAATCAGAAAACATGAATAAGTCTATCACTACCGATGAAATTGAAGCAGTAGTCAAAAAAAATTCCAGAAACAAAAGCCCTGGTCTGGATGTCTTCATAGCAGAGTTTTACCAAATATTCAAAGAAATAACACTGATAATACACAGACTTTTCCAAAAGATTCAAGAGGAAGGAACACTTCCAAGCTCTTTCTATGAAACCAGCATTACCCTAATCCCAAAATCAGATAAAGACACTACAAAGAAAGAGAATTAGAGGCCAACATCCCTGATGAACATAGATGCTAAAATCCTCAACAAAATATTAGCATATCACATCTAGCAATACATTAAAAAGATCATACACCATGACCAAATGGGATTTATTCTGTAGATACAAGGCAGATACAATATCCACAAATCAATAAATGTAATACATCACATAAACAAATTGTAAGACAAAAATCACATGATTATATCAATTGATTCAGAAAAAGCATTTGACAAAATCCAACACCCCTTCCTGATAAAAACTCTCAGCAAAGTGGAAATAGAGGGATCATACCTCAACATAATAAAAGCCTTATATGACAAATCTACAGCCAATATCATACTCAATAAACAATACTAAAACCATTTCCCCTACGAATAAGAAAAAGACAGGGATGTCCATTTTCACCACTCCTGTTTGTCATAGTATTGGAAGTGCTAGCCATAGCAATCAGACAAGAAGAAGAAATATAAGGTATCCAAATTGGAAAATAAAAAGTAAAACTGTCATTATTCACAAATGACATGATATTGTACATAGGAAACTCTAAAGACTCCATAAAAAAACTACTAGATTTAATAATGAATTCAGAAACGTAGCAGGATACAAAATTAACACCCAGAAATCAATGGCATTTTTATACACCAATAATGAACTCACAGAAAAAGAAACTAAAAAACCAATCCCATTTCCCATTGCAACTAAAAAGATGAATATACCTAGGAATGAACTTAATTAAGGAGGTAAAAGACCTGTACTCTTAAAACTATAGGGCATTGGAAAAAGAGATAGAAGAGGACAAAATAAGTAGAATATACCATGTTCATAGATTGGTAGAATCAACATCATTAAAATATCCATACTACCCAAAGCAATCTACAGATTCAATGCAATTCTTATTAAAATACCAAAGTCATATTTCATAGAACAAACTCTCCAAAAATTTATATAAAACACAAAAAGACTCCAAATAGCTTCAGCAATCCTGAGAAAGAATAACAAAGTTGGAAGGATCACAATACCAAATATCAAATTATATTACAATGCCAGTGTTCTCAAAACTGCCTGGTACTAGCACAAGAACAGACATATAGACCAATGGAACAGAACAGAGAACCCAGAAATAGACCCAAGCCATTATGCTAAATTAATATTTGACAAAGGAGGCATGAACATACAATGGAGTAAGACAATCTCTTCAATAAATGGTATTGGGAATATTAGACAGATACATGCAAAAAAAAAAAAAAAGAAAGAAAGAAAGAAAGAAAGAAAGAAACTAGACCACCAACTTACACCATACACAAAAATAGACTCAAAATGGATAAAAGACTTAAATGTAAGATGGAAAACCATAAAAATCTTAGAAGAATCCATAAGCAGCAAAATATCAGACATATCTTTTAGCAATATGTTTACAGATACAGCTCCTAGGACAATGGAAACTAAGGAGAAAATAAACAAATGGAACTATATCAAAATAAAAAGCTTCTTCACAGTAAAAGAAACCATCAACTAAATAACAAGAGAGCCCACGGCATGGGAAATCATATTTATCATGTTCTCTCTGATAAGGGTTTAATCTCCAAAATATATAGGAAACTCATACAACTTAACAAAAGAAAGATAAATAATCTAATCAAAAAATGGGCAAAAAAACTAAATAAAACACTTTTTGAAAGTGGACATACAGAAGGCCAAGAGACATATAAAAAAATGCTCAAAGTCACTAATAATCCTAGAGATGCAAATCAAAATGACAATGAGGTACCATCTCACACCTGTCAGAATGGCTTTCATCCACATATTAACAAAGGACAAGTGCTGGAAAGGATGTGGAGAAAAAAGAACCCTCGTGCACTGCTGGTGGGAATGCAGACTGGTGAAGCCACTGTGGAAAACTGTATGGAGTTTCCTCAAAAAATTAAAAGTGGGACTCCCATTTGACCCAGTGATCCCACTTCTAGGAATATATCCCAAGAAATCAGAAACACCAATAAGAAAGAATATATGAACCCCTATGTTAATAGCACAATTTATAATAGCTAAGATTTGGAAATAGCCTAAGTGCCTATCAGCAGACAAGTGGACTAAAAAACTGTGGCACATTTACACAATGGAATACTACGCTGCTGTAAAAAATAAAGAACTTTTACCATTTGCAACAGCATGGATGGACCTGGAGAGCGTTATGCTAAGCAAAATAAACCAGTCTGGGAAAGATAAGTATCTCATGATCTCACTCATTATGACATATAATGAACAACAAAACTGATGAACAAAAATAGATCTAGAGACATAGGAAGAGACAGAAGGCAGAGGAGGGTGGGATGGGGGCGGGGAGCTAGGTAAGAGATTAACCAAAAGTCTTTTATGCATGCCTATAAACATAACCAATGGACACAAAAATAGGGGCTTGTGCTCGGAGGCGGGAGCAGGCTGGGAGAGGACAATGGGGATTAAAGGAGACATATGGAATACTTTGAACAATAAATATATTTTTTAAAAAGGACAGACTGGTTGGAAACCTCTCAATTTGAGGAATGGTGATAGGGTGACTTCCCTGGGTTTTCTATTAATTTCTTATGTAAATCCCAAACTGGGTGCTGGAAGTCTTTGACACAGAACCTTCAGCTGGTATGGACAAGAATAGTTTCCTCTCTCTGGACAAAAGAATATGAAAAAGACAGAACAAGAAACAGTAAGGTGCTCCAGCACCTGCTCTTGATTCATTCAGAATGGTAATTTCAAAGACTTATAGGTCAACCCAAAATACACGCCACCTTTTTGCACTGGTGGGTTGTTCAATCCACCTACATTGGCAATATAACAGTCCTGGCAAACCAGCCTCACCCTCATTCACTATCCAGGTAACTAGCTGACTGATCTGTCTGAAGATGCAGCAGTGAATTTTCAACAATCTAACCCAACCTCATCTATCCAACCATGGCAGGGAATTTGGAGCTTATATTAGAGATAGCAGTACCACTCAAAAAATCTGATATGTCCCATTCTGCTACCAAACAACATAAGGAGATCCAAACAACATCAGGAGATCCAAGCCTGCTGACTTCAACTCCTCTCATTTCGAGATCTGAACATGGCCTAATGATACCAGGTAGTTCAGGAAGGACATCAGACTAGATCAAGCAGAAGGAAGTATCAGTGGATTTAAAGATGGGTCATTGTTAATTATTCAGTCCAAGGAAAAATTAAAATGAATGAAAAATAATGAAGAAAGCAAGATGTTTAGAGAACACCCCCCAAGAAGACCAATGTAAACATGGTGAAAGTCCCAGGAAAAGAGAGGATCAAAAAGCTTATTCAAAGTAATTATATGTATACACATGTACAGTGTATCTCCCCAAAATGTATATACACACTTAACAGCTGATAGCTCAATTGATGTTTCTTTCTTTTCAGATTTAACCTATTGGAATCAATAATTATTCAATGTGTGTATACATTTTTTTGGATACTATATATATATATATATATATATATATATATATATATATATATGATATCTTATTTATCCATTTTATTCCATACCTTGGTTATTTTAAAAAATGCTGCAATGAACATAGGGGTGCATATACCTTTTATATGTAGAGAAAAAGGAACCCTCATTCACTGCTGGTGAAAATGTAAACTGGAATAATAACTGTGGAAAACAGTATGGAGGTTCCTCAAAAAATAAAAAATAAAAATAGAATTACCACATGATCCAGCAATACCTCTTCTGGGTATCCATCTGAAAAATTTGAAAACATTTAAAGATGCATGTCCCCCATTGTCATTGCAGCATTATTCATGATGGCCAAGACATGGAAACAACCAGTGTCCTTCAAGAGATTATTGGCTAAAGAAGATGTGGTACATATATATCATGGAATACTACTCAGCATAAGAAAAGATGACATACTGCCTTTTGCAACAACATGGATGGATCTTGAGAATAACATGTTACTCATTTCTTATTTCTTATTGTTTATAGTAAATATTCTAGCAGATGTTTGTGATACCTAATTGTGGTTTTGATTTGCAAAATTTTCATCAATTTTGTTTATTTAAAAACAGTTCATAGTTTCACTAACTTAATTTCTTAGCGTAGGCATTTATCGCTATGAACTCCCCCCTTAAAATTGCTTTTACTGAATGCTACAAATTTTTATATGTTGTATATCTATTTTCATTTGTCTCAATATAGTTTTTTTATTTCTCTTTGATATCTTTGTTGACCAATTGTTTCATCAGTAGTATGTTATTTAATTACTAGAGGTCCAGTGCACAAATTCGTACACTAGTGGGGTCCCTCGGCCTAGCCTGTGGGATCAGGCCAAAACTGGCTCTCCGACATCCCCAAAGGGTTCTGGATTGCAAGAGGGCACAGGCCAGTCAAGGGACCCCACTGGTGCATATTTGGGGCCTGGGAGGGATGCAGGAGGTTGGCCAGCCAGGGAGGGACCACAGGAGGGCTCCAGGGTGTGTCTAGCCCATCTCGCTCAGTCCCTATCAGCCAGACACCAGCAGCAAGCTAACCTACCAGATGGAGTGTCTGCCCCGCTGGTGGTCAGTGCATGTCATAGCGAGTGGTTGAGTGGCCTTTGCATATCATTAGCATATTACGCTTTGATTGGTTGAATGGTCAACCAGTTGACTAGACACTTAGCATATTGGGCTTTTATTATATAGGATTGTGACAGAATTGAACTACAGTTTACATAATTAACTCTTATTCTGGGAGTGGATACTGGTGGGCCAAATGGATGCTAGGTGATATCCTTGGCTACCATCCTTAAAGTAAGGATCAATTTAACTAGGTCAAAAGCGAAAAATGTATGTGATCTGAAGAGAAACCAGAGCAGCAACATATCCCTGTCCAGTTTTTGGATAATAGCCAGTAGGATTTTGTACTGCCAACTGAATATCAGTTGTGAGGGACCAGCCAATGATCAATTTTTGGTCAAAATGCCCTCATGGATTTGTTAAGTAGAAAATTTTTCCACCACTCATCAATAATAGTCAATAAAATTTTGTTTCCTCACTAATGTTGATTGATTACAGTGGGCAATTTGTCCTAGATGTGTGGGTAATCTGTGACAATTTTTCACTATTTCATTTGAGGCCACAAGCAGCCACTCTAAGTTGGAAGATATTATTTCCATGTAATAAATTCCTTTTTCTGATTGTGGAATCAAAAGCTGGCATTGTATAATATTCCATAATATTCTCTTTGAACTTCTTCAGAGACTGATGATACTGGTGTCTATCACTATTGAGAGGATTGGGATCTTGGTGAAGGCAACCTGCTTGGAACAAAGATCACCCATAACTTTCCTTTTTGCTTTGATATCTTTGAATGGGCTTCTATATTGAAAATAGCCAACTTCTTAGAAACCATTAGAGTTATTCAAAGCCTATAATTTGAGGACGATTTTAAAGTAGGAGTCCTACTTAGGTAAGTAACTAGATTTTTCTCTAAAGCTTTCAGAAGTGGAAGATATCCCACTATTGTTGCACATGTAATCCTTCTTTTTATTTAGACAGGAAACTATTGGAATCAGATCCAATTCTGTAACCTGGGTAGATTTTTGTATCTGGAAAGGAGTCATATTATAATGGTGAGTTGAGATCCATTGTAATGTATTCTGTATGATTTTTTTCTGGTTTCGTTTTTAAAATATGACCTATAAGCAGACAAGATTAAGTCTAGATTTCTAGGCATGTTTTAATAAACTTATTACGGGTGTTTTAATGAATCTATTCAATTTTTAAACAAATGACAGGAAGCCAAGAGCTTCCCTTCTAAGGAAGAAGAGAAGTAGGATTTAAAGTATCACAACAATGAACAGAAATGCAGGAGGGAGAAAGAAAGAAGACTTCATAGGAAGTAAGCCTGATTACTGGGAAATATTGCATGTTTTCAGTGGACAGAAAAAATTGACAACATAAACAACCATTAAGTTTAAGATAGACCCTAAAAGACATCATGTTAGTAGAAGCCTCCACTAAGGTGGCAATTGCTGCTACCAGCTTTCGAACTGTGTACAGATCATTAGAAAAACAATTGTATGACATTGATCTGTGAGGAATCCATTCAGTTGAGTCTGAACACCAAGAGCTTGTACAAATCTCTTATGCATAAATAGATCACGATCTTTATAAGGTAGGACCATAGTGAGAGGTTGCTAAGGAGCTAATTTTTAAAGCACAAAATTCCTGTTCATGCTTAAATTCCCAGGTAAGAGATTTGGTTAACAAAGACCCAGTTAAGTTATATAGTTTTGGCCAGTTTCTGAAAATCAGTGTGATAAGCAAAATGCTAAAATCACCCCCTAGACCGGCTGGCATGACTCAGTGGTTGAGCATTGACCTGTGAACCAGAAGGTCATGGTTCAAATTTCGGTCAGGCTTGACCTCCAGTGTGGAGTGGCAGGAGGCAACCAATCAATGATTCTCTCTCATCATTGATGTTATTATCTCTCTCTCCTCTCTTCCTCTCTGAAACCAATAAAAATATAAAAATAACAAACAAATAAATAAATAAATAAAATTACCCCCTAAATTCCTTTGAATAATGTTCATACCTTTGTATAATCCCCTCCCCTTGTATGTAGGGTCTATAAACATGGTAAATGTCACTTGTGGGATCAGATTTTTGTTACACCACAAAGGTAAAAATATTTTACAGATGTAATTGAGGTCTTTAATTAGTTGACTTTAAACGATTCAAAAGGGACATTATTCTGGGTGAGACTGGCCCAATAAGGTGCAAGCCATAAAAGCAAGAGACTCTTCTGCTGACTTCACGGAGAAACAGCTATAATGAAGGCTGCCAGTTGAGAAAGGCAGCCACCTCACTGCTGTAACCACAAGGAACTAAATTCTATCAATAACATAATGAGCTTGGAAGAGGACCTCGGGCTCCAGAAAAGACCTTCAGTGTGGCTAATACCTTGATATCAGTTTGTAAGACCCTGAGCAGAGGGTTTATCTGGGCTGCGCCTGAAATCCTGACCCAGGAGTGTTGTGACATAGTAAATGGATGTTGTTTTAAGCACCTAAATTTGTGCTGATCTGTTGTGTAGCAAATGGAAAGAAATACACTTGGGAACCCATTTTCTGCTACAACCAATGAGGCCCAGAAATCATCTGTGTGATCTCTTAGTTACTAACCTGGGAAAATTCTGAATTGTTATAATTTTTCAGGAGTGTGAAATTTACCTCAATGGCATAAAGTATGCCCCAAGTAATCACTTTACTTGACAAAATTTTTACTTCTATTCAGAAAGTATTGGAGATAGAACAATAAGTAGATAGATGGAATCAGTTATAGAGCTCATATGAAATTTACAGTAGAACAAAAGGTGGTCAAGAAGATAAAAATAAAACATCGGGAAATGTAAGGGTCTGGAAAGTTCTAATTAAGGACTTTATTGATTTTCCCAGGAGGAAGCAAAGAAATGATTCTTTGAATATAAAAGATGCAGAAAGAACAGAAAACAAATTTATAGCTTTAAAACATTTAGCTTCATGGTATACCAAAGTTAAAAGAATATTTGGATTTGGTACCACAGGGAAGTAGGGAATAATTATTAGATTTCTACTTCTGAGATTCTGAAAAAATATCTAACCCTGCCTTTGGATATTTTTTCTTTTTTTAACTTGCACAATAAAAATATTACACAGAATAGTACATTTCTCTATTATTTTTTTCATCTTATTGATTTTAGTACTTGTTTTGGTTTTGGTTGCAAGTCTGGGTAGATATTTGGAGAATTCAGTATTAAACTGATAGGTTAAGGCCCTGACTGGGTAGCTCAGTTAGTCAGAGCTTCATCCTGACTTGCCAAGGTTGTGGACGCAATTCGCACATACAAGAGTCAACCAATGAATGCATAAATAAGTAAAACAACAAATTGATGTTTCTCTTTCTCTTTTCCCCTTTCTCTCTCTCTAAAACCAATAAATAAAAATTTCAAACTGATAGGTTCAGCCCAAATAATATTCGAAAATCAGCATAATTTATGTCCAGAAGTATGATTACTTCTTAGACCTCCAGCTTCTATTAAGAGTACAGGTAAATCAATGTTTAAATTATCTATGACCTGATTATGATCAAGGCATCCTCAGGACAGTTCAGGAATAGGCCATCAGGAGAGCACATTTTAAAGTAAATCTCCTGCACCACCCCATTTAGTTAGTGGATGTGATGTCACAAAGAGGAAAGAATGTTTCTCAGTTAAAAGTCTGAGGGTGACAGTGGGCTGGGACATGCAAAGCATATAAAGGTCATTGAAGGCTCAGGACAGTTGTTGGCCCCCAGGGAGAGGTTAGATAGGAATGTCAGGATATGAGACAGTTGTCATAGGGTCCGTTAATAAAAAAATTACAAGACTTTCATTTAATATTTAGAGAAATTGACCCTTTATTGATTTTTACAGAAAATCATAAAGGGAAATTGGTCTCTTGGTTTCCCTCAAACCCCCAGTGAAACTTCATTAACTCCCTACTTTATTGTTTTCCCTTCTGTTTCTCAGCTAAAACAGTGCAACTGTTTTTCCGATACTCTTCTGTTCCATGTATAAAATTGAGGAATTAAGGAAGAGTCTGTAAGAAAGATTTTGCAAGGACAGCCTCCTGTTTTGGCTAAAAAGGATTTAATGTAGCTTTACTATCACAGTCAAGTTTATCTTTACTCTTTTTCTGTATGAAATTTCATATTTAATCCTTCACTTCTTGCTACTCACCAGAAGGGATCTCCCTCGCATCTCTCCCAGCTATATGTCACTTTTGTTTTTACTCGAATCAGGTGAGTCTGGTGGTTGGAAGCTAGAGAGGAGGGATCATTCTCTGGCGCTCTGGTGAAGCTGCAGTGCTAAGCAGGTACTGTAAACACGGGTCTCGGATGTGAGGCCTTCAATAACGTCCCTGCTCTTCCTCCACAGGTGATGCTGGGCTTCACAGGTGCCTGCTCTTTCCAAGGCCTGGGTTTTTGTTTTTTTTTCTTTTTGTTCTTTTCTCACAACTACAGTGGGTTCCCATCTGTGGCCTGAGACACCAGGTTTTGAGGACTTTGCCTATTAAGGGTTTGTTATTATGGGGCAAATAGAGAAGGTGAGACAGGGTGGATATTATTAGGCCGTGGAGGATGTTTCACTCCCAGACAGCACCAGGAGAGAGGCTTTCTTAGGATTTTTTTCCAATCTTTCCCAGAGGAAAAGGGTGCAAACTTACATTTGCACGCGTCTCCATGTGGCTTCCAGCTTCCAGCTTCCATGTTCACCCACACTCAGACTTTATCAATTAATTGAAATCTTCTAGTTGATTCTTCCTACCAATTTATATGTGACTCAGCATCTTCTGTCTCAGGGAGCAAATTCTTGGACTTCTGTCTACCTGAGTGTGCTTTTGACATTCTTGGTTTTGTTTCAATTTTTATCCATTGCAACATTCATTGGATTAATGGGTTAATTGGATTAATCATTAATTTGCATTAATTTTTTTTCTTGATGGAAGGGATGGGGAAACACTTTCTAGTTATCCACATCTCTGAGATGAGATTGTTAGAAGCATCTCTCACCGACACCAGAGAGGTGTTACCAGACAAGACAGCTCCCTGAGCCACTGGAAGAGGGCTGTCCTCTACCTCAATCCTTGTCTTCTTATATAAATAAATTTATATGAGATACCTTGACTGCGTTGTGAAAAGCCAATTTATTAAAGCAATTAAAGCATGCATCTTTATGGAATAAAGCAAAAGCCAAGCGAACCTCTATATCTGGCTTATGACACACAGACCAGCTCTCAGCTAATCCAAAGAGCAAGTTGGGTGGGGGTCTAAGGCATTATATACCCTCCTGTCTATAGGTTTCAAAATTCCTGAGACTATTTTGGTATAGATTAATTCTCAAGGCCCCCCCCCCTTTTTCTTTACTTTGTTGTGTGGCCTTCTCAGAATTTATGAGAAGCACTTGGCAACTTTATCTTACCAAGCCTTTCTACCGCTGGCTTCTCTGCTCTATAAAACAGCCCCCTTTTTTTTTTCCTTTCCCCTTCCCACCTCCCTTTCTGCATTCTCTCATTAGGGAAATTTTTTAACCATTTGCTCTGTGTCTTTAACTGGGGAAGATAATAGTTTGTTAGTTACAAGATGGCTGCAAATTGCCCACACTGTTTGGCCTTGTTTTAACTTTTCTCTCTCAGTTCCTCCTGCCCTGGAATCCTGTAACAAGATCAGAACCTAGCAGCTGGTTTTTATGCAATTCTCCTACCATTTTGGCTGAAGTAAATCTAAAGTATTTTTTAATACTGTGAATTAAACAGAGCCATTTTCTCTGGAAAGTCAGTTGACCACTACCTGTGTACAATAGTTGGGATATTATAATAAATCATAGAATAAATTAGAAAATAATACTGAATTCTAAGCTTATGTTTCAATTTTTGCATGATATTATAATTAATTTTTATGAACAGGAATGCTTATAAATCAAAATAATAACTCACATCTTATTAATTATATGAGTCATAACACTAATTAAAAAATGAATTTGTTTACATGAAATCAGCAATAGTGTTTTTATAGTTTAACTTTACATTCCATATTTGGTAGTAGGTAATTTGTAAAAAATGATTCTATTTATGAGGGTGTTAATCCATACAATAAAACTTTAAAATTTATAACACCATACAACTCAGAGTTTGACTAAAATGCCAACCTCAATAACATAAGGTCATATTAGAGGGGGAATCATTTCAGGTTGAAATTATTGGCAACACACTGAGAAATATTCCTACTAATTCCAGCACCGAATTACATTTTTATATACATCTGTATACATATAAATATCTGTAGATCTATATGTCAATCTCTATATATCTATCTGGTTAATTTTTATGAGTTATTCTCAGGTTAAACACATAGTAATCCAAGTAGGGTTATATTTCCCTTTTCTTAAATAATTCAAAGCAAAAAACTATTTCACTTTACTTCTCAAATTTGACTAGCCCACAGGCTTATCTAAAAAGCCAAAGGCAAACAGAAGAGGTGTGTGTGTGTGTGTGTGTGTGTGTGTGTGTGTGTGTGTGTGAGAGAGAGAGAGAGAGAGAGATCTTACTTAAATTATCAAGCCATGTCCAGTGTTGGTTTGTGAGGTTGAGGAATGTTTAAGTGGACAGATATCATTTTAATTAGTCCTGTTGTGATACTAAAATATTTATAAAAAGTCCCTTCCTTGTTATAATATGTGGCCCAGAGTAACACTAAATATAGTGAGCAGTATAGTTTATTTAAATGTATTGTCCAACTTACTTAAAACATATCCTCATTTAAATTTCAGAAGAAACATACTGTGTTTAATTTTTTCTTGTTAAAAATTCATAAACGTCTGTCCTACAGGAAGAATGAGTAAGAAGCATTTCATAGAAATACATTTTTTGATGTCACATACAATTAAGGCATCAGCAATCAGTCATCATTATTCTAACAAATTTTAAGAAAGCCTATTTTCTCCTTTTTTTTAGCTGAAAGTCATCCCAAACATCTAAACACTTAAAACATTCTGGTCCCTAAAAATGCATAAATGTCCAAGGTCATCACAAGCAATTATCGTGAGGAGTACGTCACCTATTCATTAGCAGCTCCAACAATTAATTCCTATGACCCAATTTAACATTTGATTTCTCTATCTCTCTCTGTCTGGATGATGCTTACCAGCTGATATCTAAGTTTAGTATTTAGCAAGGTTATTTTACACAGGTCAGCCCAGATTCTGCTTTATGGAGAAGTAAGATTGTTATAGTAACAATTAATATTAAGATATTTTTACTTTTAAAACATCTTTGAATATCATAAAATGAGGACTTCAACTGAAGAAGGAAAAAAAAATAGAATTAAAACTCAAAGGAGGTATTTCATGTAGGGTCTGGCCTGGCCTAAATGAACCTGGGAGCAGAAAAGTTGGTTACTATCAGGGAACTGCCAAGTCTTGAGCATATTTATTATTAGAAATTAATCAAAACATGGTCTGTTCTTACAGACTCCTCTTGGGCAATCAAAGCGTGCCTTCTTTCCTGGGTTATTCTTCCTTTTCAGCTTCAAGTGTCGGTTTTGTAAGAACATCTTTCTGCATATTGACCATCTACTGTAACAACTTTCACTTCTCTCTTACATTGCCAACTCTACATGGATAGCTGAAATAATAGATCTCTTAGTCCCTGGGTAACAGAGAACAGGAACTTCATCCCAGAGAATTAAGTGGAAGATAGGACAAGGGTCTCAAGGTCTGGGCAGTTCAAAATGCTATTTTCTTCCTACTGAAAAAATGTAGCAGTGTTTTGTAGATGCAGCTGTAAACAGGATGATCCACAGGAATCCACGGGATAAATGTGGCCAACTGCAGAGAAGAGATCAACATGTAACTGACCAGATTATACAAGCAATGGCTAAGCCTCCCTTCCAGGAGCCAGAGCTTTGGATATCAACCCAGTCTCCTTTACTTGCTGCAAGTAAATAAAACTTCCATGCCACAACTACATCTTGTTCTTTTGTAATTGTTGTTAATCCTTTCCCAAGAATATTTTTTATCATTTATTTTTTTAGAGAGAGTGGAAGGGTGTCAGGGTAGGAGAGAAAGATAGAGAGAGAGAGAGAGAGAGAGAGAGAGAAACATCCATGTGAGAGAGACATATCAATTGGTTGCCTCCCACACGTGCTCCAACTGGGACCGGGGATCAAATCTGCAAACCGGGTACATGCCCTTGACTGAGAATCAACCCTATGAACCTTTAGCGCTCTGTCCGACATTCTAACCATTGAACAACACCAGCCAGGGCCACATCGCATCCTAGATAATAAAACCCTAACATGCAAAACGACTGAACAGCGGAATGACCAGCACAATGACCAGTTGCTATGATGTGCACTGACCACCAGGGGGCAGACACTCAATGCAGGAGCTGCTCCCTGGTGGTCAGTGCATTTCCACATGGGGAGTGCCACTCAGCCAGAAGCCGGGCTCACAGCTGGTGAGCATAGCGGTGGTGGTGGGAGCCTCTCCTACCTCCCCTGCAGGAGGGCAGTAAGGAGCAAGGAGTTTCAGACTGCGAGAGCCCCAGACTACAAGAGGGATGTCTGACTGCTGGCTTAGGCCCAATTCCCATGAGTATCAAGCTTAAGCTGGCAGGCGGACAGGCCGGGCTGAGGGACCCCCACCCCCGTGCATGAGTTTTGTGCACTGGGCTTCTAGTTCTTAATAGAGCACCCCAAGCAGTTAATCCCTTAAATCAGGTAACAGGATTATGGAGTTATTCCCCAATATGACTTGATAGTATTAACCTGGCCTATTGTTTGTGATTAAATCAGCATGTTGGCAATTATTATACATATATATGTATATATATTTCCAATTCTTAATCAAATTAGTATACACTAGAGGTCCAGTGCACAAATTTGTGCACATTGAAAGAAAATTAATTAGAAGAAATATTTTAGAGGCTGGGGAGGGACTGTGGGAGGACTCCAGGGCATGTCTGGCCCGTCTTGCCCAGTCCTGATTGGCCAAACCACAGCAGCAAGCTAACCTACCAGTCGGAGTGTCTGCCCCCTGGTGGTCAGTGTGTGTCATAGTGACTGGTTGAATAGTTGACCATTTAGTCAACCCAGCGGTTGGACACTTAGCAAATTAGGCTTATATATATAAGTATATATATATTTGCAGTTCTTAAACTATAAATTTGAACACATATTGAAAAACAAAAATATCTAGTTCTTATAATAGAGGGGCCCAATAAGTGTTTCATGAACATAACCAAAATTTTGCTATCATGAAAGTTATAGCAGTCATTACTATAGAAAAGAGTTTTCATTTATACATGTAAGAGATAAATTATAAAAGGTTTTTATGATGAAGTTCAATACTATAACTTTACAATATGAAAGAGTAGCATCTTTTGACACTTTTTTCTTACCTTTAATCCTTAACTGTAGCTGTTCAATAGTTTTTGAAGTATTGCAGAATAATAACATGTCATTTAGAATAATTTTAATGTTTAAAAATAAGTTTAAAATTTTAATTTAAAAAAATATTTTTCTCCACTTGTATTTTATGAGAAAATAATAGCTCAAATATCAAAGTGCAAAATAGCTATTATTAGAAAAATATAATGCCCCTAATCTGTACTTTTGTGATATTTTTAATGAATACATAAAAAAGAAATACACCGTATACAGTAATCAATGATTTTTAGTTACAAGATAACCAATATTGTTAACATGATGCAGTATCTTATTTAATTGCTATCAAATGGATTTGTAGCTTTTTCACCTAACATCTTGTACCACAAAGTATTTTATTCATAAACCATGTGTTTCACTGAGAAGACTAACAACACTAGGACTTAGAAAGATTTCTTTTTTAAACAGAAACCTTTGAAAAATAATGATTTCAATCAATTAGTTGACTCTAGCAAAGTCCCTCCTTTTGAAGAAATGTTCCAGTTAGTATACTTCCAACCAAAATATTTAATATTGAACAGTGTTTAGTGTTCAATGACATTAAGCCTGTGCTGACTGTTTATTTCTTAATTCATTTTTTTATAAACTTTCACAGGAACAAGGGAAATGGTTGAGTGTGGGTGTTTCAATCAGGTTTTATCTAAATAAATGCCTTGATATCCAAGTCATGTAACTGAAGGAAAGCACTGAGAGATTACCAACTAAAATATTTTCTAATCTAACCAAAATTAAAAAAAAAGCAATTTTGGATGTGCAAAATATTGTTTCAGTTATGATATTCAATATTGTTTTGTAGAGTTAAATTATGTAGTAATAGCAGATGCAGTGTGTTTTTTGAAATTAATTAAATGTATTTGATTTAAAATTATAAACTATAAATAATAAATATCAGATTAAAATAGAAAATTGCACTGTATAAAGAGAACACAGATCAAATAACTACATAAAAAATAAGAAGATTTTTTTTGTTGTTTTTAAAACTGGCTGAGCATTGAACCAGTAGGTCATGCTCTGATTTCTGGTCAGGGCACATGACTGGATTTCAGGCTGGATCCCTAGTGTGGCATCCGGCAGGAGGCAGCCAATCACTGATTCATCAATCATTGATGTTTCTATCTCTTTCTCCCCCTCTCCCTTCCTCTCTCTGAAATCAATAAAAACATTAAAAAAATTTACATGTCTAGCCCTAGCCAGTTTGACTCAGTGGCTAGAGTGTCAAGTTCAATTCCAGTCAGAGGCACATACCTCAGTTGCAGGCTCATCCCCAGCCTGGCCCTGGCTGGGACATGTGCAGGAGACAACCAATCGATGTGTGTCTCTCACATTGATGTTTCTCTCTGTTTTTCCCTCTCCTTTCTACTCTCTCTAAATATCAATGGAAAAATATCCTCCAGTGAGGATTAACAACACACACAAAAAAAAGTACACGTCTAATTCCATGAGAATGTTCAAATCAATTATGGATCATCAGTTAGATAAAATATATTAAAAATAAAAAATAAGTAAAAAGATATTATCAGAATAAAACCCATAAAATTCACAAAGGATAGCAAACCAACCAACCAATTATAGTTTTAAAAAATTAAATGTTTCTGAGTTTTTAAATTCCAATGAATAGACAAAACTGTTAAGGAACAAAAATTTAAAAATCATCAGATGTTATGCTTGAAGGGAGGTGTTATAATGTAGTCTGTGTTCTTATAGGAAAAAAAGTCATCAGAAATTGACAGATTTAAATACACTATAGTTATGTAGGCTCCAAATACTCAGTGAATGCTCACTAAATGGCATATGATAATCACCACAGACGATGATACATGTTTATAGGATACATTTAAATGCTAATTTAAATACATTTACATTTGGAACTAGAACTCTCCTGTTTTCAGAATAAAATAATTGCCTTAGCAGTTGCTCATTAGTGGAGCGTTAATGAAAATAATAGGGTTAGGCTATGATTAAATCTTTGTTTTGCACTGAGTATAGCTTAGTGTTGACACCAAACAATTGTTACATGTAATAAAAACACTTTTCAAAAATAATGTTAACTCCCAATGCCTATAAATTTGCAAAGCTCTTAATGCTTGTCTCTATAGTTTGTCAAAAATAATGTAACCAGTCCTAACCGGTTTGGCTCAGTGGATAGAGCTTCGGCTTGCGGACTCAAGGGTCCCAGGTTCGATTCCGGTCAAGGGCATATACCTTGGTTGCGGGCACATCCCCAGTAGGGGGTGTGCAGGAGGCAGCTGGTCGATGTTTCTCCCTCATCGATGTTTCTAACTCTCTATCCCTCTACCTCCTCTCCGTAAAAAAATCAATAAAATATATTTTTTAAAAAAATAATAATGTAACCAGAAAGGGACTGGGCCTGGAGTGGGTCTGTCTTGGGCCGGCTGGTAGTATGTGGGTTCTTGACTTCCTGCAGGAAAGATTTCATAATACAAATCCAGGTGATTTTGAGAGTTTGTTTATTAAAGCTGGGGGCAGTTTAACAAGGAGAAATCCAGCATAGAAGAAGCAACAGGAGAGAGGCTGGGAAGGGCTACTTTGGATCTCTAGAAACTTATGGGAAAGAAGTGAGTCAAGGCGGGCTGGGGAGCCAACTCCCTGGAGAGCCAGAGAAAAGTGGGCCTTGGAGACAGGAGCAGGAGGTAAGCCCAGGACCAGCTGCTGCTACCCATGGCAAGTCCCGTGGGGACCCTTAGAGTGTAGGAGACACACAAAAAAATTACTGGAAAAGAAGATTCAAGTTTTATCTGCTGTCAAAGGCAGGGATTTTAGGGGAGGTCTCAGGGGAGGATCTCAGTAGAATATTCATCACCTTTTTCCAGGTGTACTGGTCTCCACCGATGGGTCAGCACCAGGGCAGGGGGTTATTAGTCATTGCAGCTGGTCCTGGTCGCCCACCTAGTTTAGGCCCGGAGCTGAAATACAGCTGAACTTAGATGTTATCTCTAGGGAGGAAAGGTCAGGTGGGTCTAAACAACAAGACCAGTGATATGCCAGGCGAGGAAAGGCCACCCTCAGGGCAAAGTCTGGTGCCAATTTCACCCGTCCCTAGGCACCGGAGGCTCTCTGCTCTGGTGACCTTCTGTATCTGGCTGTAAATTGCTCGGCCAGTTTGTTCAGCTATCTGTCTCAGTTTCCCCATTCGACTTGCCAAGGAATTTTTGTAGCGTCTTATTATCCTGCCTCAGATATACACAAAAATATTGATCGTATTAGTGTTGTGAAAAATAATATAAATGGAGGCACTTTAAAATGGAGTCGAAGCTGCCATCCCAGAGGAACTGCCTTGCAGGCCTTCTCAAAACTTTGGAATGTGAAAATAGGGCAGTGATGGCGAACCTTTTGAGCTCGGCATGTCAGCATTTTGAAAAACCCTAACTTAACTCTGGTGCCGTGTCACATACAGAAATTTTTTGATATTTGCAACCATAGTAAAACAAAGATGTATATTTTTGATATTTATTTTATATATTTAAATGCCATTTAACAAAGAAAAATCAACCAAAAAAATGAGTTCGCGTGTCACCTCTGACATGCGTGTCATAGGTTCGCCATCACTGAAATAGGGCAAAGTTACCTTTAGATTGGGCCTAAGCAGCACTGTATCCCAAACAACTGTTCACAAGGACAATAAGAAAGCAGATATTATGACTACTGGGCTGGAAGCTAAGAGTATTCTTTAGAATCAGCCTCCCTATCTGCTTCATCGGCACCTATAGAAATCCCTTCCTTC
>NW_005871049.1:35402841-35461150 GCF_000147115.1 Myotis lucifugus | reverse complement strand
GATCCTTGATTCCAGAGGCAGTAGAAGACAGTAGCCCAGTTCTGACTAATGGCCACAAGGTCTAAGCCCTTGACAGGTGAAAGATAACATCTTAGTTTAAGCTATGTTTCAACTCCTGATCCCAAAGAATGGACGAATCCCTTGGCTTCCATTCTTTGAAACCAGTTCTGCATGCTGGAGCTGACCTCAGAGTTGTCCACAAGACCTGAAGAAAAGATTTATTACCCTTATTTCGCCTCTGACCAATCAGCTCCTAACATGACCCAGATCCCCTAATCCAGTGTCTTGTGTTTTCACCCTATATAATCTGTAGCCTGCACACCGCTGGTAGAACATGAGCTCACCTGTCTCCAGATTGACCAAAACTATAAGCTAATTCCTTTCTTACTGCAAACTCCTGCTTGCAAACTTTTTGTTCAGAGTGTGCAGGCCGAACTCACTTACTAGTAATTATTGGGCTTCACAAACAATATGGTAGCTGTGCCGTACTATGGAGTATGTTAAATGTAAAAGGAGCAATTCTATTTATTTTATTCAATACATCCTTATATGGATCTTAATATGCACCAGGCATTATTTTACATGTACTGAAAGCATTATCTCATTTATCCTTATAATAACCCTATGAGGTAGATCCTACAATCCACATGTTATAGAGGAGGAATCAGAGGTTAAGTAATGTTCCCAAGATCAGACACTAATAGTTGCTTAAACTGGGATTAAAAGCAGGGAGAGTGGCTCTAAGGACCATGCTCTCAGTTTGCTATGCTGCCCCCCAGAGCATGATGTGGGAGCCACATCCAGCGTGCAAACCCCACTCCCACCATCCCTAATGTATTTATCTTGTATAGGTTTTAGTCACCTCGTAAAATACAATGAGCAGCGGCAGGGACCTGGAATAAACAATGACGGACATTTTTCTTCTTGAAAGTTCTTTTCTGGCAACATTTTTTATCCCCTTCTTGTTGCAGCTACTCCCAATTTTTCCTCTTTTCTCAGAGAAGTTAACAAAGCTGTTAGTTTTCTTCTGAACTTTGTAAACCCATCTTGTACCTTTATAAATTATATATTTTCTATTGTGAATATCTTCTCTCTCTCAATTAATTCCAGTTCAATTCTACACTGGTTGTCATGGCATATATAAAATCTCACCCATAGGAATTCTTTTTCAAGATACATGCTCTCAGTTTGCTGTGCCTATCTCTATATTTGTCTAGTTGTATTCTGGAGAGAAAAGGACACCAATTCATTCTACTTATTATTCTTTTTAAAAAATATATATTTTTATTGATTTCAGAGAGAAAGGGAGAGGGAGAGAGAGAGCTAGAAACATGAATGATGAGAGAGAATCATTGATTGGCTGCCTCCTGCACGCCCCACACTAGGGATCAAGTCCACAACCCAGGCATGTGCCCTGACCAGGAATCGAACCATGACCTACCGGTTCATAGGTCGACGCTCAACCACTGAGCCATGACAGCTGGGCTTTTCTACTTATTATTCTCGATGAAGTAAGAAAACCTGCATATAATAAATGTGTAGGGTGATGAATTAAAAGTTATGAGGATATAGAGATTCAGGATGAGTTACCCCAAGATGTGTCTCAGTGGCATGTGGATTATTTGAGCTAAGGGCAACCAAGACACTGTCAGCTCAAGAGCAACTTCTGCCTCAACCCCCTTAACTATCTAGAACAGCGGTTCTCAACCTTCTGGCCCTTTAAATACAGTTCCTCATGTTGTGACCCAACCATAAAATTATTTTCGTTGCTATTTCATAACTGTAATGTTGCTACTGTTATGAATCATAATGTAAATATCTGATATGCAGGATGGTCTTAGGCGACCCCTGTGAAAGGGTTGTTCGACTGCCAAAGGGGTCGAGACCCACAGGTTGAGAACCGCTGATCTAGAAGAATTTAAATTAGAAGCCTGGCCCATGATAAGAATTGTCACCAGAAATAACTTTTTTACTTACCTATATGGCAGGGCCAAAGTAATAATTATTGAACATGTGATCTCCCTCTGAAGCCCCAGGTGCCTTACCCCGTGATTAGCTCAGAATGTCACCTAGATGTAAATTTCCTTTTCTGTCTCTGAACCTCTCATGTATGTGGTAGGTTACATGGTATAGGAGAGTTAAGGTTGCAGATGGAATGAAGGTTGCTAATCAGCTGACTTTAAAATAGGGAGATTATCTTGAATTATCCAGGTAGGCCCAATGTAGTTGCAAGGGCCCCCAAAAGTGGAAGAGTGAAGAGAAAGGGAAATAGAGATGCTGTATGAGAAGGACTTGCCCCAACATTGCTGGCTCTAAATATGGAAGGAGGGTGCCATGTGCCAAGGAAAGCGGGCATAATCTAGAAACTGAAAAAGCAAGGTAAACCAATCTCCTCTAGAACCTCCAGAAAGAGATGCCCCCAGTAAGGCCTCTTTTCTACTGAACTGTTGTTTGTGTTGTGTTAAGCCACAAAGTTTGTGGTAACTAGACACAGCAACAATAATTAATACAGTCACTATTAATCTACTGGATGCATTTGATTTCATTTCCCATCAGGAAAGAAACTCAAAGCATTCACTGAGATGGATAGTAAGTAGTCCATGATCTTGCCCTAGGCCGATGTTAACTCTGTAACATTCTGTCATAATATAGTCTAAAGAGGCCTTGATTATCTGGAAATTCTACGAAACACCTCTTTGATTTTTTGTTGTTGTTGTTGAGAAGTTAGTAAGTAAGAGGTAGTAAATACTCTATATACCTTATTCAGCTGACGGCTTGCATGAAACTTAATGATATGGTGCGTGCCAGGATATTGGAACTTTCTGCCATCAAGAAGGAGGCACAGTGCTTGTAGACACTTTTGGAAGAACATGTCCCCTAATGTTCTTCTGAATATTTCTCTGATCCCTTTATCAGGTGACTTGGAAGGCTGCCAATTTCAAGTGGCATCCAGAACAGTAGGCTCAGCATCAGGTGTAGGCTGTGGTACCTACAGCTCTGCCACTTGGGTCATATAATCTAGCAGAACCAATGATGCTTTAGAGCAGGAGTCAGCAAACTGTTTCTGCAAATGGCCAGATAGTGTATATTTTAGGCTTTGAGGGCCATAGGGTCTCCATTGCAACTACCAAGCTCTGCTGATGTAGTGCAACTATTCCATCCTGCCATTATAGCAGAACTACTTAACTCCGTGGTTGTAGTGCAAACACAGTCATAGACAATATCTAAGTAAGTGAGTATGGCCAAGTTCCAACAAAATTTTAATTATAAACAGAGGCCGTGAGTCAGATTTGGCCCTCGTATAGTTTGTTAACTCTGCTATAGAAAAGAACATTGTGTAAAGTTCTGGGAATACTCCAATAAGAGAGTCAGACCTCTAGGGTTTTGGAATACGACCTTCCCATCTTCAGCAGAGAACTGTATACCACTGCAGTATAACTTCTGGATTTAGGGCCTTAGTGGAGACTGAATGTCTGATTGTGTAACATAAAATGACTATGTGGAGTGAAATTGTCCATCAAGTATTGATTACTGTTAGACCCATCATGTCATAGATTCCTGCTATATTAACAACAAACCACCGTAATTTGTGAACTGTAGCAGAATGTGCCATCTCAAAAAATGTCTCTTTGGCACAAAAATTATTTTGAGCTGATCAATTTTTGAGAATCTGCAGACACAAGAAAAACTCCAAAAGCAGAAGTTATCCCCTCTTTTTTGTTGGTAAGGAAAAGTCATATTTATAAAGGAAATCTCCATTGGCAAGGGTGTGTGTGTTGCTCTCTCTCTGTACCTGGAAGAGAAGGATGACTCTAAATCACCTGAAACTCTTTATTAGTGGAGAAAGCACCAATTTAACTGCATAACAAACCTTACCTTTATTTACCTTGCTTTTCCTGGTAACCTCTCATAATTGCCCCTTTCACACACCTTTCTTTTGAGGCAGGAGAAATGAGCAGGATAATCTTTCAGGGCAGCAATTTTCAACCAGTGTATTGCAAGAATTTTTAACACATGCAATACCTGACTATTTAGTTAAGGGCATTGACTCCTTTTCCCTTAGAATGTTAAATACAAAAATGACAGCAGCCAACATAGCAATAGCCATCTGATGTGAATGAATCAAAATTATATGTTTGGGTTTTTTTTTTGTCATATTAGCACAAAATATATTTTTGTGTGCTGCAGAATTTTAGTAATTAGCTTATGTGTGCCATGAAATGAACAAGGTTGAAAATCTCTGATTTAGGGCATGCATTCTTAACTGAAGCAATAGCACCTCCAAGTGGACAAAATTGGTTCTGGGTGAATATGTATAAAGTGCAGCAGATATGCATATAGTACATAAACAGATACAGATGATCTCTGTGGTGTTACAAGTTAATTGGAGGGGAGTAATTAAAAAAAAAGTCTCAAAAAGGCTTTTTAGGAGCCAAAAATGAATATAATTTTAAGAATCACCAACTTAGGGTTATACTAGTCCTGTAAGAAATTTCCAATTTCAATGGCTTAACAGGGGTCCTCAAACTACGGCCCGTGGGCCACATGCAAATACAAATATTGTATTTGTTCGTGTTTTGTTTTTTTACTTCAAAATAAGATATGTGCAGTGTGCATAGGAATTTGTTCATAGTTTTTTTTTTAAACTATAGTCTGGCCCTCCAACGGTCTGAGGGACAGTGAACTGGCCCCCTGTTTAAAAAGTTTGAGGACCCCTGGCTTAACATAATAAAACTAGAGCCTGGTGCACAAAATTCGTGCACTGGGGGGGGGGGGTGATTGTCCCTCAGCACAGCCTGCCCCCTCTTCAATCTGGGACCCCTCAGGGAATGTCCAACTGCCGGTTTAGCCCGATCCCTCTCACAATCCGGGACTGCTGGCTCCCACCCGCTTGCCTGCCTGCCTGCCTAATTGCCCCTAACCGCTTCTGCCTGCCAGCCTGATCACCCCTAACTACCCCCCTGCCAGCCTTATTAATGCCTAATTGCTCCCCTGCCAGCCTGATTGCCCCCAACTGCCCTCTCCTGCAGGCCGGTCACCCCCAACTGCTATCCCCTGCTGGCCTGGTCGCCCGTAACTGCCCTCCGCTGCAGGCCCAGTCACCCCAACTGCCCTCCTCTGCAAGCCTGGTCCCTCCAAACTGCCCTCCCCTGTTGGCCTGGTTGCCCCTAAGTGCCCTCCCCTGCTGGTCTGATTGCCCACAACTGCCCTCCCCTGCCAGCCATGTTGTGACTACATGGGGGTGGCCATCTTGTGCAAGGGCATGGCAGTCAATTTGCATATTACCTTTATTATATAGGATTATTTTTCTCATTAATTGCACATATGTGGATCTTGCTTTCTTCCACTTGATGGTTCAGACTCTCACACTGCTTCTAAACTTTGGCTCAGACAGTACCCAAGGCCTCAGAGACCACTGCTCTGGGTTCAAAATCCAGAAACTTGCTGTCATCCTGGACATTGTCAACATCCTGTGTACTAACTAGATGATGATTATGTGTCCTTAACTCATCATCCGTCCATTGTATGGGACATTGTGTGGAGCAGGGACAAGATATCAATAATAAGATACACCTGAACATTCAGAGAAGAAAAGAATGGGAAAGTAACCACAAAGGTGTGATCCTGTGAGAGGGCTCCATGAAGACCTGCTCTGACAGCAGTGGGAATTACGTGCCTTGACCCTAACTCTGCTCTCTGAAACTAATGACCCAGAATACTGTTCTCTATGAACCTTGACTGTGCTCCATATAGTTTTCCCTACTTCGTTTTCCTGTACAGGTGAGGTGGATGTTAGTTCCATACATTCCGTGATGGCTGTGGCTTTGGCAGCCTGCTTTCCACTTTGGCATGCCGACAACTAATGGAAAGGAAATATACAAGGGAGTATATACCAGGAGGAAGGAATTATGAAAAGCCATCTTATAGTCTGTCCCCCATAATCTGTTCACTGGCCCCGAATGATTCAGGTTGTTCCTACATGCAACATATATTCACTGCCGCCCAAGGTTCTCAAGGGTTTCATTCATTGATCAAGCCCAAAGTCCAAAATTTCATCATCCACATCAGGTCCAGTGTAGATGAGACTCCTGGTTGTAATCTGTTAAGTGCAGTTCCTGGGCACAATTATTTACCTGAGTACCTACAAAACTAAAGAGAAAGCCATCAACATCCAGAACAACAGTATAAAATAGTGAAACTAACATAGGATAATAGCTAGAGACCAAGTAAAAGAGAAAAAAATAATTTTTCCTCTACCCTTCTTATTTCTTTGCCATTTCCCCATATAACAGTGATGGCGAACCTTTTGAGCTCGGCGTGTCAGCATTTTGAAAAACCCTAACTTAACTCTGGTGCTGTGTCACATATAGAAATTTTTTGATATTTGCAACCATACTAAAACAAAGATTTATATTTTTGATATTTATTTTATATATTTAAATGCCATTTAACAAAGAAAAATCAACCAAAAAAATGAGTTCGCGTGTCACCTCTGACACGCGTGTCATAGGTTCGCCATCACTGCCCTATAATAAGAGACAAATTAACAAGAGAAAAAACAAATATATTCTTAACATGTATACCTAATATATACATGGGAAATACCCAAGAAAACCAAGTAACTGTCTGAAATGGCTCAAGCTACACCCTTAAATGTCATCTTCAGCTAAAGACAAAATAAATTTACTGAGGAGAGGGGAAGCAACTCAAGGGAAGGTGAGTGGAGGAAATGTTTGTTAAACAAAGGTTGCCTTGCCATTCAGCTAAGTCTCTCAGGTGAAGAAGTTTTCTCTGATAATAGAGCTCTTCCTGGTATAGGCTCCCTTTCTAAAGTAAATTCCTTTATAAATTTAGATGTCCTTTATAAAAGGGTAACTTCTACTGTTTTTAGATCTTCTGTATCTATAGTTTTTTTTTTCTCAAAATAATCAGTTCAATGGTCTTTATGCCAAGGAGGCATGTTTTGGGGTGGCATATTCTGCCACCCTTCAACAATCCCAGTCAACAAAGGAGGGACGATGGAAGGTACAAAGTGGTCACTGGTTTAGTAGATCTGAAATACAGTTGGGCAAATGTTTATCATTTTTTATTAGTTTTCAAGATCTGAAAACAACCCTCCATGTCATTGGGCTCCACCCACTGGGTTCTTACTTTTTAAGGGAAGGTAGCACACTTCTGAAGCTGAATAATTTTATTAATCTGATTTCTACCAGTAGAATTTTGGAGATCTGACAACTTTCTTTCATTTTGTACTCTCTGTCCCTTTCATTACAATGAACAGTGGGTTTTCTTTTTGTTTTTGTTTTTAAATAAACATCCCAAAAACTTTGTAGGTCTCCCTTGGCTTTCAATTGGGTTAACTTCACTTGTCAAAATCCAACTTCACAAATATTTTTCAGAATTAATCCTTTCTCTGTTTTAGCTTCATGCTGAGCTAGATAAGGATCAATGCCACCAAAACCACTGGAGGCTCTATGGTTTGATTAAGAGGATCCATGAGGCACACAATTAAATTTTTCAAAGGGTCCTTTGTGTGAATGAATATTCTGTTTTTTCCTGAAGTTTTAGCAAAGTTGCATCTTTGGCTTTTTTTCTATGCCAAGATTTCTGAAGTGATGTGTAAATTTTAGCACCTTTTGCCATCTTAATATGGTGAGAATTTTCAAATTTATCAAGTCCTGGTTCCCTTTTGTTTACCACTTTACCCTAACTTTTTCTCTCTTGTATTTTACTGTAAGCAGAAGAAACCAGATGGTACCTTTGACACTTTGTTTCAAAATCTCCTTATCTAAACAAACAAGTTCATCACTTACAATTTCTGCTTTTTACTAACTGGAGGCAATATTTGCTAAGCTTTTTGCCACCATATCTATAAAGAGATGGGATAGCCTTGGAAGCCACCCTATGTCTGTCTGCTGCAACCCAAATCCCTTTCCAGTAGTTATACCTGCATCTCTCCCTCCCCTCCCTCAACCCCTATTATCTACTCACACCCAAATCTTTTGTCTGAAAAATCCAGGTAAAAGAGGTACAAGAAAATTTTTATAAAATTTACAGAAACCACCCAGCAAGTGTGGTTCAGTGGTTGAGCGTCGACCCATGAATCAGTAGGTCACGGTTTGATTCCTGGTCAAAGCACATGCTTGAGGTTGGGGGTTGCAGGCTCGGTCCCCAGTAGGTGGTGTGCAGGAGGCAGTTGATCAATGATTTTCTCTCATTATTAATGTTTCTAGCTCTCCCTCTCTCTCCCTTTCTCTCTCTGAAATCAATAAAGAAAATTACAGAAACTCACAACAATACCCAAAAGGGCACACATGGGCCACCATAAGAGGATTGGGCAAACAAATAGTAATTTCATTATGACCTATGTATGGAGGAAGAAACTCTCCTTTACCCTCAAAGTTCCTTCAGCTGGTCTAGTAATCAAACAGACATGACAGGTTAGCAAGAGAAAATAACCAAATTTAGTTATACACATATGTATGGGAACCCCACATACATGAGAGAGTCAGAGACCTCAGACACATGAGAGGATCAAAGACAGAAGGGGAAAATAGGTATATGTGTATGACATTCTGAGCTAGGGATGAAGTAAGGCACCTTGCTTCAGAAAGAGTTCTCAGGGAGAGTCCATGTTCAGTAATTATTAGTTTGGCCTGCCATATAGGCAAGTAAAAAGTCATTCTTAGTTATAGCTCTTATCATGGGTCAGGCTCCTTAACTATCCAGAAGGATAGTTAAGGAGGAGCAAAAGTTCTCTTGAGTCTGCAGAGTCTTGGTTGTCTTTAGCTCAAAATAACCTGCAGACCACTGAGGCACAGCTCAGGATGGCTTCTTCTGAACCCCTATATCTATGATCATGTTAATCCAATAGGAAAACTTATGTAGCTAAATCAGAATTAAGTTTGAATTCCTTGGGTCCTCTTTCACTAGACTGTCACCAAGAAGGTATATCAACCAGGCCAGACTGGGTTTATTGTTGAGGGAAATAAAGAAGCAGAATGCACAGGAATGGTCAGGGCAGAATCCTGTATTTTCAAAATAGATCTATATAACTCCCACACTTTCATCCTGATCATTACCCAGGAAGCTCCCAAGTGGAAATGATGCCTTTCTGGAAATAGCTGCATTCATTGGCTACTGTGCCTGTCTAATGTACATGGACCAGGAGGAAGAAAAAGATATAGAGTCAGAAAATTTTGAGTCATTTTTGAAGAGATTATTCCAATCTTCAGAAATACCAGATGTTTGTGGCTAGTAGGGAGTATGAAGGGTCCAACAAATACCTTGTCCATAAGCCCATTGTTGATTCTAGTTGGTATTATTAGGAATGGGCCCTCACTACTAACATTTACATGGGTGAACACGGGAGTCTGAACAGCAGCTGCAGTTTATTTTATTAATCTGAATTGTCAGGAGGCAATAATCTAGCAAAGACCAAGAGAAGTGTTTATTGGGATCAAGTAATAGTAATTCAGGGCATACAGATTTGGGTGGCAATCCAAATAGTGTTCCACTAATATGTAAAAGTCAGGTTTTTTTAAAGGCAAAAAGAAAGCTTTGGATAGATCATTCACAAATAATTTTAGTTGGCACTGGGCAGCAAAAGCTACCCTTGGCTAAACATGATTGATTGCTAAGGCTATCTCTAAGTAAAAGTCCATTACTGTAATAATTCTTATAGTATTCTTTGAATATTTATGGTTTGGCCCCGCTCAAAAGTTCATGTTGTGTCATATGAGGATATGCATAAGAACCATTCAAATGGCCTCCTAGCTCCACTTTATTTTTCTGTTTTTGATGATGGACTCAAAGTAATCCTCAGAGCTCCTTAAAACCAGTCAAATGTGTCTATAATCAGCTATCCCAGGCTAGCAAAACTCTCACCTAAAATTAAAATTTATTAGCAGCATAGTTATTATAGTGTGATTAATTAGCTATAGGCTGTCATAAACATTAAATATAATTTTAAAGCAGAAATATAAGTAAACCTAAATTAAACTATAAAATATATTCAGATGTAAGGCAATATACCATATCCAAAGCAATAAGAAATCAGGTTATCTTCTTCCCCCCATCATTCAGAGATGGGTAAGATTTAATTAACGTTCCATACTTAGATTCAGTGTGATGTAAAAACATGGTCTTTGCAGTCAGACAGGCATGAGGCTGAGTCAGATCTGCTCTGTGCTTTTTGACCATAAACAAGTTACATAATCTCTCTGTTAACACAAAATTCAACTGAATTTTAAAGAGCTTATTGACTTTATTCAATGATTCATGAATTGGGAAATATCCAATCTAGCTGATAAAAAGGAGTTCCAAAGAACTATACAAAATTAAAGAATTATAGTCAGAAGGAAGTGGAAACAAGGAAGTTATACTTGGCAAAAGAACTGTTTGGTTATTGCAAGGTTACTTTCCTTTATGAGATGGCCAGGGTCTATTAGAAAGATCACTTAACTAATGCTGATTAGGTGATTCCAGATTGACTGGTTTAAGTTTCCGTGAAAGCCCACACAGTAATTAATGTTCAGTTTGGTGACCTGGAGGTTAGCACAGATGACTCCATTTTGGTCCTGTTGTCTTGTTTTTAACATCTCTAAGTTTCCGTTTCCTCTTCTATATCATGGAGGTAATATTGGTGACTCTCTCATGGGTTCTTAACAGAATGACATGAAATAAGGTATGTGAAATGTTAACTCTGTGCCAGAAACATGGTACACGAATGATTAATGTTTGCTCTTATTTTTATAGCTTATCTAGTACATGTTAAGATTATGATGTTTTCTATCATGATATAAGTACCCTAATTTTATATTAGCTAGGGTGCATATGTATTTCAAATAAACCCTAAAAAGTATAGTTTTCTTATTTTTTAAAAACATCTTAGAGAGAAAAAAATTGAAGTCAGTCATACAGGACACCAGTGGATAAAACTAGGAGGAATCAAAGGCAGTTCTAATATAGGTATTCTAAATGGAGATTCAGCCAAAAAATACTAGAAGACCCTGGGGACACACTATGCATTAATCAGCTTAATCGGCTAGAGAAAAATAGTATAGATTAAGTGGCTTAGAAATTTATTTCTCAAAGTTCTGAAGACTGCAGAGTTCAAAATTAAGGTGATGGCAAATTCAGTACCTGGTGAGGATTCTCTTCCTGACTTGTAGAGGCCTCTTTCTTGTTGTTTCCTTACATGGTGGAAGGAGAGAGCTCTGGTCTGTCTTCCTCTTCTTAAAAGGGCACTAATTCCATAAATGGTGTCCCATCCTCAAGACTTCATCTAAACCCAATTACCTCCCAAGGCCCCCACCTCCAAGTCATCACAGCAGAGGTTAGGGCTTCAACATATGACTTTTGGTGGTGGTATGGGGGGTGGGGTTGATACAAACATTCATTCTAAACACATGCTCTTGTGGCATACATTTTCCCTTTAACAGTTTGTTGTGAACATTTTTCCTTGTCAATAATTGCTCTCTAAAAACATGAAAAAAAAGGAAAAACACATAGCTTAGGTTGACAGTTTGGAAGTACCCAGTCAGATTTGTTGTAGGGGTGCATGGGTTAGGGCTGGATTTCAAGTGGTTTGAGGCAATGCAACCGGATTGAAATTTGTGATCAAAGTTGTTTTAACAAGAGATAGCACTGGGAGCCAAAATCAAGAGGCTCAACAAAAAGTCTATTAAGCAGGCAGGGGAAGGACCCCTACTGCATAGTTTAGGTACAGCACCTAAAGTCCAGTGCTTATGTGAACATATTTTGGGGCTAAAATGAACACAGACACAGGTCCTGGGAGTGGTAGACTTTCATCAGCAAGGGCCCGTCAAGGGAAAGGAGGCCCTAGCTCTTGCCATGCAGTGTCCATCTAGTTGGAGGACTTGCTATGTTGAAATTGAGTCAAGAACTCTCAGGTAGATAGTACTCTTACTATGGAAATAGGATCTCCCCAAACTTCCAAATCCAGAAGCAAGGCATACAGGTCACACTTTCCAATTTGTGTTTCATATTTCTTTTCAAGTCCATCACTTCCAGATGATTGAGGAGGAAAAAAAAATATAACACTTCTTTCAGATTGCTAAAAGAGCACAGTTGTTACTGTCAATGCTCAGATATCACAATCCTCAGGTTAAAACAGCTCTGAAATAGTATATAATCACTTATTTGAATTTATATCAAATTTATATTCTCTTTTCCCAAAAGATGTGCCTATACACATGAATAGCAATTCACTTATTTGTTTTGATAGTTATACTGTCTTGTTCTCATATCCTATATAATAAAAGGCTAATATGCAAATCGACCAAACAGTGGACCAATTGGTCACTGTGATGTGCACTGTGATGTAACTGAGCGATGCTCCCCCTGTGGGAGTGCACTGACCACCAGGGGGCAGACGCTCAACACAGGAGCTGCCCCCTGGTGGTCAGTGCACTCCCACAGGGGGAGCACCGCTCAGTTAGAAGTTGGGCTCACAGCTGGTGAGCGCAGCAGCAGTGGCGGGAGCCACTCCTGTCTCTGCAGCAGCGCTAAGGATGTCCAACTGATGGCTTAGGCCCACAACAGTCAGACATCCCCCAAGGGCTCCTGGACCATGAGAGGGCAAAGGCCAGGCTGAGGGACACCCCCCCCCCCACCGCCCCTCGAGTTATTGAATGTCATACACCAGGCCTCTAGCTCATAATATTATGCTATGATATATGTTGTAAAAGTTTTAAGCATTTATATGTTCATATCCATTACTAAAGATTTTGAGGAAAAGTTAAAGAAGTTTAAAGATTCATATTTTCATGTGGGTATAGTTGAAAAGAAAGTAAATAAATATTGAAGTATCTGCTATATATAATTTATGTCCTCTTATAGATTTATAAATATTATACTTATTTTATAGATATAGAAAAACCTTCCTTATAGTTTTATAAGAATATGAAATACATAATATTATAAATTGGAGCGAACCCAATCATAATAATAGTATGCATTTCTTTTACCCAGAACAGGAATAGGGGAAAAAAGACTGAAAAATATGAAAAACATCATCATTGTTTTTAACTCTCAAATTTCATTCTTAATATCAGAAATGCCTTTGAGCTATTTCTAAATTGAAGTAGCTCTTGGGTAAATGTCAAGTTTTAACAATCAAATTTGATTTTAATATTATTAATCTATAAACATAAAGTATAATTTTACTTGAAAAATTTTAAAGATTTTGTCAGTCTTTAAATGTTCTAAAAAAGTATGCAATTTTAATACAAATTAGGGGCATCTATAAGACTTAGATGAAAAGTTATGGTTCAATTTCATGGGATCCTAGGCCGTAAAGATAATATACATGAACTTCAAGTGATATTGAAGTAATTAATTATGGAGAGAAATGGTAGATCAAACTAACTATATTAAAGTCATTGTGAGATGGAATATCTTTTATATGCTATAGATCAGAGTAAGACACAAGAACAGTCCTCACATAATTACTTACACAAGTATTTACACAAATAAGAAAAAGACTCAAGATGGACCTACTAAGCATTTAATTTTGAAAGTCTGTGGCCAAGCTGAGGCTCTTTTCTCACAAGTATGAAAAACTGGTGTAAAAAGAATCTATGTAAACACCAGTAGTCCATTGTGTAGGGGAGGAGACAACAAAAGCAATACAGAAATTAATAGCCACGGCTGAGTTTGAATTGCTACAAATTTCACTCTAGGTTGCAGAAAAGTTAAGACACTCAAGTGTTTATTTGTGCTTTTCATTGGGGAAACAATTATGTAACATGATTGGAATATGGGGACATTTGGAAAAGTGAGAGAATAATGTTTTCCATGAAATTTTTTTCTACATTAAGCACTGGAGAACTTGGCTTTAAACTCAAGGTGATTAGAAAAATAATTTAAGTATTTGAAAATCTATATTATCTTTTCTAAATTGAATGACTAAAAAGAGAGAACTACTTGCTTTTGATTTTCCTACTCTCTTGTGTATAGAAAATCCTCAGAGATAGGTGGTGATTTTTTCTGATTGGAATTCCCTCTCAAAGGTGCAAAGAAATAAAATTAATTATATGCGGAAGGAAACCTTTGTTTCATAGGCCTCATTAGTGTGGCAATGAAAGGAGATTAAAAACAAGTGAACAAAGTAAAAATTCTCAGGCAATGCATGATTTTATTTATTCTTCAGGAAATCCAGCCTCTCTGAATTTCTTCTTAGGTAATTTTGCGAGGTTCCTGGAAGTGTCATACCCAATGCTCCAAGAAGCTAGTTGTCTCCATGACTACGGCATGTATTTTAACACTTTCTCTTTCTTCTTTTGCTCACTGAATATACAATTTGCTATCCCCCAAATATCAACTGTGTTGCCAATACCAACTGGAAACACAGCTGCATCTCCTGCTGTCACAGATTCAAACATCTGAGCCAGGGGCTGAACTTGGTGCTAACATTTGCCCCAATTATTGCTGACTGGTAATGTTGAGGACCCCACCAACTATGCCAGGAATGCTGCCATGTTTGCCACCCTTGCCTCCATCAATCAGCACAAATGTTGTTTCTGATTTGTGTTGTCAAATTTTTAATATCCTACATTATAGAAAAACACCTACTTCTCTCTCTCGCTCTCTCTCTCCCTCCCTCCTCTCCTCCCTCCTCCCCTCATTTCTGTATTTTTCACTCTGTCTTTCTTGCATCTTAGGACACAGGGAAGTGCAAGCGGAAAGCCAAAGGGGGCTATTTACAGTATCTCTTGGACCTTACCCTAGGGGAGGAGAGACAGAAAATTGATAAATAAATAATCATTACTCCTGAAGGAAATGAAGCGGGTGATGTTATAGAAGCAATAGGTGTGGTGGCTGCTCTACATAGGATGGATCAGGGAAGCCTTCTCTGGGGAGTTTTTAACCTGAGACATAAGAGACAAGAGGGGTTAGAGCAGCCGTGGGCAAACTACGGCCTGAGGGCAGGCCCGTTTGAAATGAATAAAACTAAAAAAAAAAAAAAGACCGTACCCTTTTATGTAATGATGTTTACTTTGAATTTATATTAGTTCACACAAACACTCCATCCATGCTTTTGTTCCGGCCCTCCGGTCCAGTTTAAGAACCCATTGTGGCCCTCGAGTCAAAAAGTTTGCCCACCCCTGGGCTAGAGAGTCAAATATTCCACTTAGAGGCAAGAAGCAAATTAACATTTTTTAAAGCAAGAGATGGCTAAGTATTATTTAAGTATATCGAGGAACTGAGATAAAGTTAATCATTAATTTATATGACTTGACTCTACTTTAAAATAAGGCTTTTTTTCTTAGTGTGTGTGTATATATATATATAGACCCTTCTGTCTTCTTGAAATGTTTTAACTATCCTAAATATTTCTATAGCTTAAAAAAGTATGATTTAGGTCAAGCAACATCCTCTTTACAGACCAAATTTTGCAGTAATTATAAAGGCCAAGAAATTTTCAAAGCTATGAAAATCCCCCAAGTCTATGATCAGATTAGGCTTTCAAAATCTTTAACACAGAACTATAAGAAACTTCAGGGTTTGTCCCAGCAGGTAAGAAGCTTAGAAGTTGCCACTCCATTCTATCAAGAAGTAAAAAGCTGAGCAACAGAAAAATCAACTCTTCTTAGATTCTTTAAGAGAGAAGTGAGGTCAAAGGGCAAATTGATGCCCCCAAATTGAAGAGACTGACAGGCAAATATAGAGAATCAGAACCTACTCGAGTAGAAACCCACCAGCCAAAATATCATGGGAACCAGTGTCAGGGAAGGGGGCCCTGAACTGTAAATGATGAATTGTGGGAGGCTCTGTGTGGACAAGTCTGAGAGATAAAAACTGCAGGGGACCCTGAGTCATAGGAGGGGGTACACTCCCCTGTGAGTTTTACCTCCTGGAGCTCTACCAGTTCTTATGGTGAATGTTAGAGAAAATCCCCTGGTTCTTTGAGCAGGGGGAGGAGAAAAAAGAGACATTTTGAAATACACCAGAACATTCTATTCTTCTTAACAAGGTCTCCCTTGGGAGAAACCATTTACTCAGAGCCTAAGCTTCTGGGGTCTTAGCAACATTTAACTGACCTGGGGAAAGAAAAATACCCAACTCCAGCCCATTCTGGCCATCCTGTACCACCTAGGGGGTGAATAAATCATCATCATCATCATCATCATCATCATCATCCAAGAGGCACCTGTGAAGTTCACAGACAAAAGACTCAGTTTCATTAAAAGACTGAGACCTAATCATAGCACTAGAAATGCTTCCCCACCTCTCCCCCACATGCACCACCACATTACCAAAGGCCTATTTATAGCAGTTTCACTATTACAACTGAATGCACTTTTATAATTGGAGACTTCAATACACTTACCTCTATTAGAAATAGATTGATTCAGCAGGGAGAAAATTAGTAAGCAGACAATTGAATTCAACAATACCAGAAATCAACTAAATATAATGGACATCCATAGTCTACTTTATTCAACATTAAGCAGTGCACATGGAGGAATCTCTGACATAGACCATTCTGGGCCATAAAACATACTTAAAAAAATTTAAAATAATAGAAATCATACAATATCTGCTCTCAGTGGAATTGAACTAGAAATCAATGATAGAAAGATAGCTGGAAAATCCCCAATACATGGAAATTAAAGAACATATTCTAAGTAGCACATGGATCAAAGAAGAAATCTTAAGAGAAATTAAAAATAAACTAAATTTAAAAAACACAATTTTAAAAAAACTGTGGGATGTAGCAAAAGCAGTGTTTATAGGAAAAAATATGGCATTGAATTAACATAAATTTAAAAAAAAGAAAGATCTAAAACCAATACTCTGCCCAGCTTATGTAGCTGAGTGATTGAGTGTTGATTTAGGAATCAATAGGTCACGATTCAATTCCTGGTCAGGGTACATGATTGGGTTGCAAAGTCAAACCCCAGTAGGGGGCATGAAGGAGGAAGTGGATAGATAATGTTTCTCTCTATCCCTCTCCCTTTCTCTCTCTCTCTAAAAGTCAATAAAAGCATATTTAAAAAATAAGTAAAATCAAATCAATACTCTAAGCTTCCTGCTTAAAACTAAAAAGTAAGAGCAAATTAAATCAAAGTAAGCAAAACAAAAGCAATAAAATATTAGAGTATAAATCAATGCAATTGAAATGTTAGGCGAATGGATAAATAAACTATGTACATCCAGACAATGGAATAGTATTGAGTGGTAAAGAGATATGAGCTATCAAGCCATAGAGACACATGGAATAACCGTAAATGCATTTTACTAAGTCAAAGAAGCCAATCTGAAAAGGCTATGCATTAGGATTCTAACCATATGGCATTCCAGAGAAAGCAAAACTGTAGCAAGTAAGAAGTCAGTGGTTGCCAAGGATTTGGAGGCAGGAAAAGAGAGATGAATAGGTAGACCACAGAAGATTTTTAGGGGAGTGAAACTCTTCTGTATGTTTCTGTAACGGTAGATTCATGTCCTTATACAGTTGTCCAAACTCAAAATGTAGACAGAAAGTGAACCCTAATGTAAACTATGGACATTGAGTGATAATGATCTTGAAATGTAGGCTCATCAATTGCAATAATGTACCAGTTTGTAAATGTTAGTAGTAGGGGAGGCTGTGCATGTATAAGGGCAGGGGGTGTATGAAGATTTTCCATGCCTTCTGCTCAATTTTGCTGTGAACCTAAAGCTGCTCTAAAAAGTCTAGTCTACTAAATTTCTTAAAAGTTATCACTTATGTTTGCTAGACGTCAAACTAATTTAAGAAGCAGGGTCAATGCACTACACCAAATCTAAAAAACATCATGCTTACAAAAAAATTAGTCTCAAAAGCTCACATATTGTATAATTCCATTTATATAAAATGTCAAGAATAGGCCAATCCATGGAGATGGAATATAGATTAGTGGTTCCCAGGGACTGGAGACAGGGGAAAATGGAAAGTAAATCGGTATGGGTTGTATGTGTATGTTTAAAATCTTCTAAAATCAGATACTGGTAATGGTTGCTCATTTATATGAATATACCTTAAAAACCACTAAAATGTACATTTTTACAGGATAAATTTTTATGGCACAAATGCAAATTATCCAATATAATGAAAGCCTAATATGCTAAGTGTCCAGTCGCCCAGTCAGCCGTTCAACCAATCAAAGTGTAATATGCCAATGATATGCGAAGCCGCTCAACCGCTCACTATGACGTGCACTGACCACCAGGGGGCAGACACTCTGACCAGTAGGTTAGCTTGCTGCTGGGGTCCGGCCGATCAGGACTGAACAAGACAGGCCGGACATACCCTGGAGCCCTCCTGTGGTCCCTCCCTGGCTGGCCAACCTCCTGCATTCCTCCCTGGCCCAGATCGTGCACAGTGGGGTCTCTTGGCCTGGCCTGTGCCCTCTCACAATCCGGGATCCCTCGGGGGATGTCGGAAAGCTGGTTTCAGCCCAATCCCACAGGCCATGCCAAAGAACCCCACTGGTGCATGAATTTGTGCACCAGGCATCTAGTATATAAATAAAGCTATTGTATTAAAAATAAATAAAATATAAGTATCTTTAAACATTAAAACGTTTATAAGTGGGTAAAATCAAATAGTAATAGAGTTATAAGATTTTCCATTAATAACAATGAAAGTGTCAAGAGAAATTTTAAAAAAGCCAGACATTTTTGGAGGAATTGAAGAGCTAAAGAAAAATATATGAAATAGATTATAATTTTTATTTTATAGATAAGCAACTAAAGCTAAGTTAGAAAAGCACTTTGCCCAAGGTAACAAGGAAATTCAGTGCCAATGTGGGGACCTAAATTCAGGCTAGTTATATCCAATGTTAAAAATATTTTTTTCAGTCTTGAAGTTGTATTTTTTAAATTCCAGTGTCTCAGCAAATAAATATATTTTTCTTATTAAATTATATTTCTAGAAGACAAAAAATGAAAGGTGTTAAAATTAATCCTTTAAAAATATTTACACTTCTAACATTTTTTCTTCAGGGCATTAGTAAGGGAAAATGAATATTAAATATTCCATATAATTAGAATTTCAAAAACATCCAGAAAATTACTAATAAAAATGCTTTGCAAACAAAAAGAATACTAACCATAATAACCACAGATTTCAAAACTGCTACTGTGAAACACTTGTTTGAATTTTTCATTTGTTTTGGGCATCTAATTTAGGAACATCTGTTGCAATAGTATCTGTTTACTATGAAAAATAATCTTGGTTTGAAAACAGGCTGAATTAGTATGTAGACTATTCGTCAGTTCTATCACTATTGAATGAAGACAAATTCATCACCCTGGGTAAAAATTAACTACAAAAATATTATCACTCAAATTCCATTTTTTCTGCTTTTCAAGATTTTTTACCCTCCTCCTTCTACAAAGTTATCTGTTATAATTTCTACACAGTCAAATTCTACAAATGAACTATGAACTAATTTCAAAGCTTTGTTAAATACCCCCTACTCTATGAACATTTTCAAATTTTCTCATGCTTTCCATTTTGAAGTAATGCATTTGAATTCCCATTGCATTTCTCTTCATTTCCTTCAATATTTTTAGTCTATGTAATACTATGAATATTCATATACATCTTACATAATATATTGATTGTAGTTCATCTAGGACAAGATTTGTTTCTTATTCACATGTGTATCCCAAGAAGTGCATAAGATGGTGCATAATTATAAACTCTATATTTGTTGATGAATAAACTGTTCGAAAAAATAATTTGGAGGTACTTTTATAATTTGTAACAGGTTGATATAAAGCACTCAGGGAAAGAATGAAATAGTCAATTAAGTGCTTCAAATATTTCATTATTGGGGAAATTATGGGAAATAATAAGCATAATTTGGAGAAAAAAATGAGAGCCTAAGAGTTAAAATAGTAAAAATCATAATATAGTGGATGATATTAATCTTATTTATAAATAAGTAATTCTCCAGGGCACACAGGGTTACTTTTAGATGGGGAAGGAATATGTTTGCCCTGAAAAGAACATTATAATCTAGAAATCTTAAGTAATTTTATGAAGAAAGAATGGGTTAAAAGAGATTCATAAGGATGGAATCTAGGAAAGGGAGAACTAAAGAGCAGATAATATTTATGCATTCATTCATTCATTCAAAAAATATTTCCTGATTACTATGTTCCAGCACTGCAGTAGGCATACAAATGCACATTGCCATTGCCTAATGGGAGTATTCAAACAAAGGCAAACATCAAATTATAACTTAATCCATGAAAGGAATAAATACTGATTTAAAGGTAAATGGGAAAATTTTGTTAGAGAGAGAAGGAGAAGAAAAAAAGAAAGGGAGGAAAAGAGAGATATTTGTAATGCAGGAAGGAATTTAGACATAGGAAGCCCAAGAGGACGATCAGAGAAATAATGAATTAAGAAACGGCTCATGTGACTGGAACATAGTGGGAAAAGAGGGACTAGTCAACAATGAGGCTGAGGAGACTGTCAATGGAAAATCAGAGTCTTCTCCACTCTGAAGAGGAATGTGAATTTTAATCTGTTGCAATGGAAAGGCACTGAAGGGTTTCCGGAATAGAAGTGGCACCCTCTGTTTTACATAGTGGCTGTACCCCGTTTACATTTCCACCAGCAGTGAATGAGGGCTCCTTTTCCTCCTCAACCTCTCAAATACATGTTATTACTTTTCATGTTGCTAATAGCCATTCTAGCAGATGTGAGGTAGGATATCAGTGTAGTTTTTTTAAAATATATTTTATTGATTTTTTTACAGAGAGGAAGGGAGAGGAATAGAGAGTTAGGAACATCAATGAGAGAGAAACATCGATCAGCTGCCTCCTGCACACCCCCTAGTGGGGATGTGCCCACAACCAAAGTACATGCCCTTGACTGGAATCAAACCTGGGACCCTTCAGTCTGCAGGCCAATGCTCTATCCACTGAGCCAAACCAGTTATGGCTATATCAATGTAGTTTTGATTTGTATTTCCCTAATATCTAGTGAAGTTGAGCATCTTTTCCTTCGATAGATGATTGGATAAAGAAGACGTACATATATACAGTGGAATACTACTCAGTCACCAGAAAAGATCAAATACTGCCATTTGTGACATCATGAATGCTAAGGGAAATAAGTTAGACAGAAAAAGTTAAAGACCATATGATTTCACTCATATGTAGGATATAAAACTAAAAGCAATAAATGAATAAATAAGATAAACAAAAACTCATAAACACAGACAACAGTATGGTAGTTACCAGAGGGAAGGTAGTGGAGGATAGTAAAGGATGAAGGGGTCAAATGTATGGTGGCGGAAGATGATTTGACTTTGGGTGGTTGGCACACAATGCAATATACAGATGATGTACCATAAATATTTACACGTGAAACCTTCTTGTTAACTAATGTCACTCTAACAAATTTAATTTAAAAAGGCGTGGCATCATCTGATTTATTAAAATAAACAAAAAAACCTTGATATTCACAATGGGGGATTAATCAAAAGGAATAAGAAAGCAAGCAGGAGAAACAACAGGAGGCTGTTGCTGAGATCCATGTGAGAAATGTTGCACCCCAAACAAGGAAATGAGGATAAACTATTGGCTATTTCTACCACTATTCCTAAAAAACAGGGTCACCTGATCAGCTTAATGTCATGATCATTATAATATGCTCAGTAAGTAAAGTCCTATACAAAATTTAAATTCACTAGGCTCATGTACCTAATGATAATATCTCTCACTGACATAGGATTAATTCTTCTCTACCTGATTTATGTTGAACAAGTGAGTTTCTGATTAATTCCTAAATTAAAACTTTTACTCTTCCAGAGTGTTAACTCAAAGGTATTAATATTCTTAATTACTGCAAATTTGCATTACTGTCTGTAAGTTTTCAAATTGGCATTTTGATTTATACATAAGCTTTTGATAAGATGGCTAGAATGACCCAATGCTACTGAATCTAATCAACTCTCAGTAAACTATTACTAACCCCACATTGCACTGACCTCAAACAAGTAAATAAGTCCTCTATAAATAGCAAGTAATTTTAGCAATATATACAAAATATTGTATGTTTAAGATCATTGGTAGTAACAATTGAGCATATGAAAATGACTTTATCATTACATTGAAATTGATTTACTTTTCTGTAGTTTAGGTAATATGCATATTTTTAAAATTGACTTTAGAGAGAGAGAGAGGAATGGAGGGAGGCGAGAGAGAGAGATTTGTTGTTCCACTTATTAATGCTGATTATAGTATGTGCCCTGACTGGGGATCAACTCACAACACCTTGGCATATTGGGACAATGCTGTAACCAACTGAGTTACCAAGCCAGGGAATATGTATATATTTTTGAGACAATAGTGGAAATATACTATTAGAGATAGCTTTATGGTAGTGGACATAATACTACACAATAATTCGGAAGCGCCGAAGTCAAGTTTGATATCTTCAACTTGCTGAATACAAGGGGTTGTAATTATCACTTAACTGCTTTGTGCTACAATTACTTCTTCTGTAAAAGGAGAGCATTAAATATGATGAAAATTAATATCCAAGTCAGCCCTGAAGTCCCACATCTTGTAAAATGTGAAATATAATCCAATAGTACAAGAAAGAAATAATAAAGGACACAAAGAGAAGAGCAGAGATTTGGTCATATCAGAATCCAGCTTAACTTGACATGAATGAACTAGTCAGTTAGTCATCATCCATAGAATAGTCTTTTCCCCCAAAACACATTCATTCACCTACTGGTACAATCAGGACTATTATTCTCAAAAGAGTAAAATTTACAAGAATAGATACCACAAATATGCATATGCATGAAATTTCATTTCTACCTTACATGATAGGTGCTATGCTAAATAATGGCCACTATCCTCATTGTAGTGAAATAGCTAATCACAAGTAATTTGAAGAAAATAATCATGGTGCTCTGAAAAATGAGTAACATGGGGATTCCAGTTACTTTTTTATATTTATATCTAAGAAACTGATTGACTAGATATATCTTAACTTGATAAAGTATAATATTCCTATGCTTTCATTTTAATGAGAAATAACTGAAATCATCCTGCCTGCTAAGTTATCATATAACTTACTAGTAACTATCCAGGTAAATGTAAACATAGACTTTTAAATATCATATCATCCATACATTTGTTTACTTAAATAAACATTCATTGATTGGTTGTCTTCTTTGGGCCAGAGGATGAATCTCAGAGGTCATTTAATTCAATTCTTTCAATAAATACCTATTTTAAAGATATACTAAGTAAAAATATTTTTAAAAGTAGATCTGCCAGGGTTCTTGTCCCAGCATCAAGAAGGGTTCAGGAATCTGGAGAAGGGGCTGTGCGTAGATGACATAAAAATCCAGAGAATAATAAAGAGTCCAGAGTGAAATATAATTTTGAAAGGCATTGGGGGTCAGAGGAGCTTAGCTAAAGGAGCTAAGTTCCAAGATCTTAAGTCTAAGGTCTTAGGTTCTCTCCGTCCCCAGGACCCCATGCTTTTCATTAACACAACTTGTCCTGAGGCAAGGCAGAGATATACACTTCAAAGGGTCAGGGTTTGGTACAGAGTCCATTGTCAGAATGGGGGAATTAGCCTACGGCTGTTCAGATGTTTGGCCAGTAGGAGACAATAACATGTAGATTAAGATGCCCTTTAACTGTCTGGCAGCCACAATCAGTTTCCTATTCAGGTTTGGGGAAATGCCTTTAGCCATTCCCAACAGGTGTGACTCAACCTTGTTGAGTCCCCAAGTCTCATCAACCTTTTGATGAAACTCTTGAAATTATGACATGCTGGAATTGGTCTCCGGCAAGATCACTTTTCCAAAAATGCCCAGTTACTTAGTGGTGAAACAAGGCAAGGAATCTAAGCCTTCTTGAAATAGGGTAAGTTTCACTTTTATTTTATTATTATCATCTGTGTTTTTTAAAACAATTAATGCTATTCAAAGAATGGCCAACTAAAAAGCATTTGTATTTCATGAGTTTTCAAAAGGCTCACTGAAAAACTGAGTTAACTAAAATTGTATGAACTTTCTCAAGATGCAAATATTCATGGGCAGAATCAATGATATTACTTATGGGCTTCTGGAAGTTTGTGATTTAAATAAGAAAACAAAGATGTGAAAAGATGTCTGCTAAAGAGTAAAGAGAAGAGATTTTTTTTCATTGTCCTCATTGAAGAGGGTTGAAAGGTAATAACTTTTACTCTTCCAGTTAAATAGATTTACAGGATACTTGATGTGTTAATTGCTGTTGGAATCTAATTAAAAGGAAAATCGATAAAGAGTAAAAAGGCATGTAGTTTATTTATTGAGAAAGTTATGAGATTAAAATAGGGCTTTCAGAATATATTTGCAGGGGTTTGGGGCAAAAGTTAAGATTGAAGAGGTGAGTGAACATTTTGATCCTTGTTGATAGTAATAAAAGCCACTGTAAAGATCTAACAATAGATTTGAATTTTTTAATATTCCATTATTTTGAGATACACACACACACAATTTTCCTTTTCAGTCTTCCAATCCACATCCCCATGTAAACGGTCAAGATGGCAGGGGCGTGGGGAGAGAGAGAGCAGATAGAGAGATGGATGACCGAAGAGGTATAACAAATGAATTAGCTATCCTTCTTACTTGAACTTACTGTTAAGTTAATGAAAATATGTAAGAAGAAATGGTGGGTAGCTTGTGCCTCTAAGTAGCCATCTCTTTAGATTTCCCGCCTTCATCTTTTTAGAACCCTTATTATGAGTGAAGGAAACTCAACACACTCTAGTCAATAATGCTTCCTGGCCAGAAGCTGGATTATGAGAGGATTCTAGAAGCAGTGTGTTCTCCTGTCCGCTGCTGCCCATGCACCACATTCTCTGCTCTTCCTTAGTCCTTTCCATGGGCTTAAAGCTTACTCTTACATCTCCGTGTGAGGTCAAAGACATGGGGTCACGGTTACTAAATTGTACCTTTTCTCGGAAGTGAACAATGGATGGCCCCTCCAAAGCGACTCTGCTAACTAACCCACAAAAGCCCCTGATTCTCCCAGGCTTAGCCCTGAAGCTTCCTTCCCCCAACACACTCCGGTCGCCCTCTAGGCTCTGCATCAGTTACTCGCTGCTTTTTAAAAAAGGGTGAAGTGCTAAGCACCGCCTACCACCATGAGTGGCCTGTCACTCTGTCCCGCTGTGCGGTTGTGATTTGCGGGCAAGACAGTGTCGTCTGGCCCCGCCCCGCTTCCCTTTGCCGCGCTAGCGGTTTTGGGTCTTACCCAAAGGTGGAGAGTGGGATTTGGGCCGGCGGCGCTTGGAGCAGGTGAAGAAGCATTTTCATTCCGGCTGTGGCTGCTGTTCTTTCTTCAAACGTGGGTCTGAGTCAGGAAAGGACAAGCGTTCTTTCTTTTGCCGCTAGAGCTCCAGTGAACTGTTGCCCAGAACCTAGGCACTTCATACATTTCATCTCACCCATTATTCCGCGTTCACTGTGTAAATCACCTGCACATTTGTAACCCCGTGAATGCCCCTCTGCTCAGTGCTCAGAGAAGGGTAGAAAGCGAATTTCAAAGGTTTGAAAGGCAGACAGGGCCTCCGCCGACCGCGGGGAGCTGTCTATGGTGCTGAAGCTTTCCAAGCGTTTGTCTCCACCACTACACGGAGTTAGATCGCATATTTTCATTCCAGGCTTTCTCGTTCCCCCATGCCTTGGATAAGACTAATTTCAGGATCGTGAATATCTCTCCGTATCATGGCCCACGTGAGACACTTTCGGACATTAGTTTCGGGATTTTATTTCTGGGAAGCAGCACTGTTACTCAGGTGAGTCTATTTGTATTTAACAGTTGGAGAACTTATTTAAAAAGCCTGTGTACTAGAATGCAACCACCTGTTATTGATGAGAGCAAGAATGCAATTAGAAATTGACTTGTTGAGAGCACCCCTTAAATCGTATTATTTTATGTCTAAAGTGCTTAGCAGTCTATCTATTGAGACCTCTGAAAACATGTAACTTTGCTCTATTTTATGAAAATAATGCATTTCAGTAACTGTCGTCTTAGATTAGAGGCAACTGAGATTACCCTGGAAAAGTTATTTCCAAAGCCAAGCTTTTCGTTCTCAAATTGCTATTAGAGATTCTTTTTCTAAGTAAATTATAAGTTGTGGGTTACTCTCTTTTGGGGAGATAAAAACATTTACTAATTAGAAATGGAACATTACTAACTTTTTAAAAGGAAAACAATTAGAACATAAACATTTATTAACCAGAAAAAATCTGAACATTGTTGATATATCCAGAGATTAAGGTAAATGAATAAAAAATAAATGAAGAAGTGCTATTTCTAATGAGCTTAGTTCAGGTAATACATAAATAAATCATTAGATATGTTACATGTCAAGAGTAATCTTTTTGGAGAAAGTACTATAATAAAAAAACCCATAGAACAATAATATTGCTCTATGACATATCATTTTCTTATCATGTCCAGTCATATTTTTAGGCCTCATTTTTTTCTTTTTAATTAATTTAAAGAGGAAATGAGACTAGGCAAAAGATCAGATAATTTAACCACTATTTTTAAATGAACAATGTATAAGCAAGGTACTGCTCATATAGATTTTTGAACCATCAATATAAATTTCATTTTATTATAATTTCCATCTTATGGCTCACATGCTTTACAAGAGATTGAAATAAAATAATTAGAATAAGTTTTGTGTATACTGATTTCTATGGAAGTAGTAAATATTCTTTTCTGAGTTTCCACATCAAAATTTCACCTTTGGACACCTTAGAAAAACAATGTATTTCATAAAAGCTACCTTACAGAAAGTTATATTATTTTGTAAATCTATAATAATAGGGTCTAGTGTGAAGGTTATTATATTATGAAATTATTGACTTTTTCTTAAGGGGTTGAACCACTGTAAACCAGAATATTTTCAGTGAAAATATTTTAATAAGACTTAGTAAATTTTTAAACTTTCTAATTGTCACAAATTTTGTATGTAGTGATCAAAGCAAAGAGTATAGAGCTTTTTTACATTTATGGACATTTCATGGAAAGGAATTAATGTTATAAGAGAAATCATAATAGCTTAGTTAATAGATATTCAGATTTAGGAAGCTTAATGCCAGTAACTAAAGTATTTTGGTCAGTGTGGTCAGATTTGTATAATGGCAATTCACAATATTTGTTATAGTATATCCTTTTTTTGTTTTGTTATAATACATTCTTATTTATGTATTCTTCATCACTAGAATCTCTGATTTTTGTCATTTTATTGGAATTCACAAAAATTGTATTTCAAACTCATAATCATGATTATAAGAACTTATCTTCATTAATATTAAATACTTTTAGTTAAAAATGTTTTTATGAATACTCCAAAAATGTAATTTCTTGACAAAGACATACCCAATATAGTTTAATTGATATGTGTATTTTTCATCAAGTTTTTTTTCTCCTTTTATAAATTGAATAAGTTTTCCCTCTATCTTAAACTAGTCTTGAATGAGAGTAGCACTTTTTTATTCATTTTCCTTCATCATTCTATGAAGAATTTTAATAACACAAAATATTAAGTCTTTTTTATTTTCAGTGATGGCCCTCGAATGAACATTTTCTAAAATAAAGAAAGTGAAGCTCCCTCTACTGAAAATATTTTATAAAATAAATGTGTTTATGGAAACTATTCTTTGTTCACTAAGTCTATTTGTGATATACTGAGCAAAAAAACAACATGTAAACTTAAAAAAGTAACAAAAGTATTTAGTATTAATTCACAAAGATATCTTTTAAATTTAAAAATATTCTTTCCAGGGTGATTTGGAGGCAAAAATATCTAGAAACCATCAATTTTATAATTATACTAGGGGCCCAGTGCATGAATTCTTGCACCTTAAAAGGAACTATGGGCCGAGAGGCTGCAGTAGGCACAGGGGCAAGTCTCGGCCCATACTCCGTGCCCCCACCTGACCCCTCCCACTGCCCTCCCCCCCTCCCACCGCTGTCTGTAGGAAGCCCTGCTCCCGGTGGCACCGCTCCCATGCATTGATGGCACTGGCCCCGCTCAAACCCGCTGACAACACAGAGTGATTCGGGCCGGCACCAGCAGCAGGTGTGAGTAGAGGCTGCTACCCCAATCGGCCCTCAGGAGCAGGAGGAGGTGGAGAAGCCCTCAGGGGTGAACAGGGCCTATAGCCACCATTCACACCCACTGATGGCACTGAGTGATCGGGACTGGTGCCGGGCATGGGCAGTGGGTTCAAGCTTCGGCTCTGGTGTTGGCTGAGGGTGCGAGCAGGGCAGGTGCTGGCAGTGGGTGCAAGAGGCGGGTGGGACTGCGGCATGCGGGAGCAAAGAATTTTCAGTAACTATCAGAGGCTCGCCCCGATGAAAGCAACCAGTGCCCGCCTTGGTCTGGTGCCCCCACTCACCTGCTCCACCATCCCACTTCGGCCAATGCCCACCATGTTCTGTACATGCCCCCTGGTGATCAGCACACATCATAATGACCGGTTGTTCAGTTGTTCTAACATTTGATCTATTGGCATATTAGCCTTTTATTATATAGGATAATTTATGATTACAAACCTTTTTTCATAGGTTGTAAAAGGTTTTTAATTTTTTAATTGAGATATACATGCAGAAAAGTATACAAATGACAAGTTCCGTATGAGGTTTCACAAAAGCACAAAAGTAACACACTCATGCAAAGAGATTGAGATCAAGATGTAGCATTGCCAGTGTAACAAAAGTCCTCACCCTGCTCTCTGCCACCACGGTATTCTTTCCCAGGAACTGCTTTGCCAAAAGATAATCACTACCTTGACTTTTTCAACAATGAATATGTTTTCCCTGCTTTTGAACTTTATATAAATACTCATTTGTGTCTGCTTTATTTTTATGAGCATTGTGTTTATGTGATTTTCCATATAGTTGCATGTAGCAATAGTTTGTTTATTCTCATTTCTATATGGTATTCCATTATATGAAGACATCAAAATTTATTTGTTGTTTTATTATGGAATATTTAAGTATTTTTTAGGTTTTGGGTAATGCTGCGATGAACATCCTTGAACATATCTTTTTGTGAATACATTCATTTTGGGGACTGTATGGGTTGGGCCTAAGTCTTTCTCTAGAGCAAAAATTGTTGGATCAAGAGGTAGCTTAGTATATATACTGCTTGGTTTTAGCTTGAGTAGATACTGCAAGTTTTCCAAAGTAGTTGCACCTATTTATACTCCTGCCAGCAATGTTTGAGAGTTTTTGTTGCCATTACTACTACAAAATTTGATCAGTGCAATATTATTTTAAAAATGTTAGCATTTTCTTAGATTATTATTGTGAGCCCATAAATGATATTTTAGTTATTTTTATCTTGGCATAATTTCTACTTTTTAGTAAATAAGTTTTATTAAGGCAAAAGCATCAGAACAAAAATATTTTCTACTATAATACAACTAGAAGTATTTATTACCAGAATAAGTCTGGTATAAGAAATATAATTTTAAAGGGGAATTATTAAAAAGCATAGTTCTTGTAATAAAAATGTGAGAAGCCTGGTTGGTGTGGCTCAGTAGTTGAGTGTTGACCCATGAATCAGGAGGTCATGGTTCAATTTCCAGTCAGGGCACATGCCTGAGTTTTGGACTCAATTCCTAGTAGGGGTACGCAGGAGACAGCCAGTTGATGATTCTCTCTCATCATTGATGTTTCTATCTCTCTCTCCCTCTCCTTCCTCTCTCTGAAATGAATTGAAACATATTTTTAAAAATAAGTGAGAAAATTATGTAAACAGACATAAGAAATTTGAATGCTTTATTAGTGAAATTTTTAAAAGTTTCACACTTTGCTCAGATATTGCTTAATTTTGGCACAATTCTTTGGCTTTTGGGTTCTAGTTTTCATATTAATAAAATAAAGAACAAGACACCAGTGTTCGGCTTTCTTTTAAATGTAGATAAGTGAGATTATGAAGAGCTTGAGGAACAAATTTCAAAAATAGGGGAACTGCCAAAAATTTTTATTTAAATTAACTATTTTCACCACATACAATTTTGTTTTTCATTTTTACAATTGGATACCAACATAGACCTGCCAGATAAATAAATTATGGTACATTGTATCAAAAGCTGAATGTGTGAATGTCAAATTTCATGATAATCACAAATAAGATGTTTTCTCGGTTTACTTCAAAATTTAAGAAAAACATGTTTGGCACAGAATTTCTTGTTTTTGCTTTTGGTATGTTTTAGAAGATGGAGAAACCCCTTTTAGTGCTGGCTCTATTTTCTTATGTAAGATATTAAATAAAAATATACTTCAAGGAATAAACATTACAGTATCAGGATTCCATATAGGTTTTTAATATTATGCTACACATAATATATACTTTTTCCCATTGTGTCTCTGGTGAGACATTTTCCCAAATATAGAAGGATCGTGGCCCAGTTTTCTAGTCAATGCCTCAAGCAGTTTGCCCTGCAGATTCGGAAAACAGCTTATACAAGATTTCCTCTTGTACATACTTTTTCTTTCCCTTGACCACACAACTATGTACTGAGGCAACTCAATGAACAAATATGTGCATCATAGGTAATATTAAGCAATGGGTACAGTTTGCCTAGGAATGATTGAGAAACTACCATCTTTCCTGACATGAAACTTAGAGTCCAGTAGGGAAGAAAATACAAAGGGCCAAGTGACAAAAGAAAAACAAGGCAATGTTTAGGGAGTGTAGATCGGAAAGCTACCCAGAAGGCATGGTACTTGTGCTGGATCTTCTAAGATGCTTGCTCCACAAGCAGGAATAAGATATAAAGAAAATATTATATGCAGATGAATGATATAGGCTTATAGTATGCTTAGGGAATGGTGATGGTCAAATTCAATTGAGGGAATTCCAATTTATGGTTTAAAATCATATTCTAATGGCAACAACTGTTGCGCTGGATACAATAATAAACCTGCAGAAATATGGAAAAGTTACCACTTGCTTTCACAATGTAATATGTGTAAAATTTAGAAGCATATAATTTAATTATAACAGGATATTTATTATTATGGGAAAGATCTTGTATATTAGCTCAAAATATTTCTATAAACTCTTCTCTTTCAGAGGTACAATTTACCTCAAAATTGCAATTAACCATAAACTAGCTAATAATAACTAGTAATAGTAAGAACTATTTAAACAAATAATAATGACAAAACTATAAGAAGAAAGAATAATCTTCTTGTTTTATAATTTGGAGACAATGTTTGAATCTTTTGTCACAATATGATCTTTTGTCATATTTATTTTTCCCTCCTTTCCTTTAACTCGATTACATAGATCTTATTTTATAACAATTTTGAAAAAACAATTAAAACAAAATAGTTGTGGACTACCCAAAGATGGCCTTCATGACCTTTTAGAAGAATTATTGGATCAACTAATTTTTATGTTTTTTTTCTTAATTTTTTCATCACAGTTTATAGTCAATATTATTTTGTATTAGTTTCAGGTGTACAGCACAGTGGTCAGGAAACATATACTTCACAAAGTGCTCTTCACCATATTTCCAGTGCCCATCTGGCACCATACATAGTATCATATTGTTGACTATATTCCCTATGCTATAATCTATACCTCAGTGACAATTCTGGAACTACCAATTTGTACTTCTTAATTCTTTCACTTTTTCATCCAGCCTCCCAATCCCCTCCCCCTGGCAACTGTTAGCTTGTTCTCTGTACCTATGAGTCTGTTTTTATTTTGTTTGTTTGTTTTGGTCTTTAGATTCCACATATAAGTGAAATCATATGGTATTTGTCTTTCTCTGTTTGACTTATTTCACTTGGCATAATAGCTTCTAGGTCTTTTATGGCCAAGTAGTATTCCATTGTGTAACGTATATGTATTTATCTACTCATCTATTGATGGTCACTTAAGTTGATTCTATCAACTTAAGTTGATTATATGCAGCTATCTATATATATAAAAAGTTAGCTACCAGAACACTGGAATGACCAAAATGACAGGTGGCTATGATGCTCACTGCGGCCAACGGGCCCAATCAGGGGTGGGGCCAGCCGGCCAACCACCTGCGGCCTCTCCCCCTGGCCGGCCCCACCCCCAACACCCCCCTCTCACTCTAATCGAGGGCGTGACCTGCCAGCCAACCTCCCATGTCCCCTCTGCCCCACCAGCCCAGGGCGGGCCAGCTAGACCCCACACATGCACGAATTCATGCACTGGGCCTCTAGTTGTATATAATGCTGCAATGAACATGGAGGTGCAATTATTCTTTCAAATTAGTGTTTTGAGTTTCTTCAGATATACCCAGAAGTGGACTCACTGGGTCATAAGGCAGTTCCATTTTTAATTTTTTTAGGAAACTCCATACTCTTTTCCATAGTGGCTGCACCAATCTTCTTTCCTGCCAACAGTGCACAGGGTTCCCTTTTTCCACATCCTCACTGACACTTGTAGTTTGATTTATTGATGATAGCCATTCTGACAGCTTGAGGTGATATCTCATTGTGGTTTTAATTTGTTTTTCTCTGATGATTAGTAACATTGAGCATCTTTTCATATGTCTTTTGGCCATCTGTATATCCTCTTTGGAGAAGTATTTATTCAGGTACATTGTCCAATTTTTAATTGGATTGTTAAATTGTTGATGTTGAGTTGTATGAATTTACATATTTTGGAGATCATCCCCTTATCAGATACATGATTGGTGCATGTCTTCTTCCATTCAGTAGGTTGTCTTATTTTTTTGTTGATGTATTTTTGCTATACAAAACTTTTTTAGTTTCATGTATAAAATATGATCTATTTCAACACCATCAGAGAATTTGGGTTGTTTTGAAGAAAAAAGGATGCTGAACTTAGTCTGGAGTGATTTGAGTTTGAGAAGCTAGGAGCAGATCTTGACATCTTGCTATCAGCTAGGAATGCAGAAATAATGTTTGACCTGTAGATTTAACAATCACAGTGTTATATTTGTGCAAAGAAAAAAGAACAGAGGAAATATTTATATTTAATGGAAGTAGAACATTTAGAGCAGGGCACAGAGAAGTACTGAGAGCCATGAGCTGAACTATGGAGTTGAGATTGATAAAAAAAAAATGACAAAGTCACAGATTTATCAGTTTCATCCTTTTAATCCCAAGGACCCATTCTTTTCCAATAGCATATATCTTTCTAACACTTTTCTATAAACCCCTCCAATGCTCTGATTTCAATGAATCTCATAAATTAGTCCACAATCATAAATAATATATTTTATTCACTTACATGTTCCTAGGAGATTTCTAGGGAATTATTTTGGAGGACATACATCTTTTCCTTTTCCTTACTTCATGAAGCATATACAGTGGTTCCCCCTTGATTTTCCCACCAAAACTATCTCCTTTCTTTGTCCATGTGATGATCTTTTTACTTGGATTAACCATACTTATTGAAAATAAATTCATATATAGGTAAATGTCTATGTGGAAATGTAGGTTGTTTGTCTTTCTCTATATGAAAATAGTATAGTTGTAGCTTTGCTTTGCTTGGGAAAATGGATCAAGAGGAGAGACAAGTGAGTGATCTTCAGAGAACTGGTTCTAGAGCAAAGGCACTGTTTAGCCACAAACAGAAAGTGTGTGAATAGTTGTTCAGCTACACAAAATGAAGCTATTCTACCAATTGCATGACAACCACACATATTTAAAGAAAACAGAGTTTGAAATCCTTATATGTCAGAAGAGAAAACAGTGGTAAAAAGAAGAAGAAGAAGAAGAAGAAGAAGAACAAGAACAAGAAGAACAAGAAGGAGAAGAACAAGAAGGAGAAGAAGAAGAAGAAGAAGAAGAAGAAGAAGAAGAAGAAGAAGAAGAAGAAGAAGAAGAAGAACAAGAACAAGAAGAACAAGAAGAAGAAGAAGGAGAAGAACAAGAAGGAGAAGAAGAAGAAGAAGAAGAAGAAGAAGAAGAAGAAGAAGAAGAAGAAGAAGAAGAAGAAGAACAAGAACAAGAAGAACAAGAAGAAGAAGAAGGAGAAGAACAAGAAGGAGAAGAAGAAGAAGAAAAAGAAGAAGAAGAAGAAGAAGAAGAAGAAGAAGAAGAAGAAGAAGCAGCTCAGTCATGGTGAATTCCTGAATTTCTTTTAGAATTTCCACACTTGAAATACTTTTAAGAGGAAGTATTAGTAGCACCTCTCAGACAACTTAATGCACAGTAGTAACATCAGTGGTACAAATAGAAATAGCATAAAATCTAAACATTATTAACACTCTCTGGAAATAATTTATTGAATGGAATAACTTTCAATGCAAATGATGAAGAATTTTCTATGAGTGCATACAAACATTTGCCATAAACAATTGGGAATTTTTGCTAGCCCTGGGACATTTCTGATACCATTATACAACCATTACCAACATAGGATGATTGGGATGGCATTAGAAGTAACTGGTCCTTCCAACATCCTACGTATATATGAAAATCTCTCAAAAATATCTCTAACATGCAGTCATCCCATAAACTTTAAAAATGTCCCAACAACACTAGCCTGTTTGGCTCAGTGGATAGAGCATCAGCTTACAGACTGAAGGGCCCGGAGTTCGACTCTGGTCAAAGGCACACACCTAGGTTGTAGGCTCCACCCCTGGCCCTGATCAAGCACGTGCAGGAGGCAACCAATAGATGTGACATCAATGTTTCTCTCTCTGTCTCTCCTTCTCTCTTCCACTCTCTCTAAAAAAAGAAAAAATGTTCCAACAATAAGGACTTCTTTACCTCAAGTGGAAAATATTTAGCAAACAATTTTCATCAAATCAAAACTAAAACATTATTCTATTTTCTCCTGTCCAAAGTGAAATTCATATATATATATATATCCCCAAATATTTGTATTTGTATATGTAAATTTTATTATTATTATTTTTTAATCTCCACTTAAAATTATCATTCTGCTTGTGGAAAGTGTGTTTATTTGAGCATGATTTGAGCTGATAACCTTTTCCATGTAGTTGCTCCGTGTATGAAGCTTGAATGGTCCAGTTTCAGAATGCCTGTGGCATTCTACCTGAATCTTTCTATAAAAAAGACTACATTCCAGGCAGTGTGTAAATAACTATTAAATGTATATATCAAATATTTACATACACATATAAAACTATATCTTTAAATCAATACATAATTTTAATTACCTACTTTTTATAAGATCACTTCACTGGAAAGAAGACATAATCAAATGACCATCCTAATAATAATTAAATAAATAATGCACATTCTTAAAGCATAATACAGTATATGAATTTTTATTATTGCACCTATCACAGTTCTGGGATCATAATCACTGACACATGTTCAATTCTATAGCTAAACTGAGAACCACTGAATATCACTGAATATTTATTTTTGTCTTTTATTTTGTTTATTTACATATATTTATGTTTTAGGCACAAGAGACTCAATGAAGGGTGGTTGAATAATTTTCCTTTTTTGCTGGCAATTTTTAAAAATGTAGTCATGAATAACTACCCACAATAATAACAATTATAAATATTGAGAAAAGAAACATTTTTAGTAATGGAAAGAAGTATATATTCTTTATAAGGAAGAAGGGAATTTAAACAGACCTTAAATAGTTGCGGGAATTGGAGTGGGCAGAAGAGAGGGAAGAGCATTTCAGGCAGAAAAAAACATTGTTAGTAGAGGAACAGACCAGTTTCCATGTGAAATGGGGGCTGCAGAAGATTTCACAGCGACATTTCTACCATGGGACCCCTCGTTTTTGTCTTTTTGTCTAATAAATCATGATTTATGTTGTTTTGGGTCTAACTTCCTAGGAAAAATGTATACGACTATTGTAGGGTGTTAGAAAAAAAATCAGCCAATGTTTATGAAAATAATAGGTTCCTCTATTTAGAAACAAAATGGTTCATTGTCATTAGTTGATATGAAGGGAAGAAACTATTCAAATGAGCTCCTTTATATTCACTTGTTCTGCTAATGTCAATATACATATTTTTGTTCATTTCTATAATTTAAATGTGTGTTTTTCTGTGTATTGAAAATTTGAGGACTGGAACTTAAGTATTGATATATTAAATAAAACAAAAACCCAAGAAAAGAAGACATGACTTTTCATAGTTTTATAAAGAAACTATTACATTTCTGACAAGGGAAAGAAGAATGGCATATGTACAGGCAGTCCACGGGTTACATGGGACTCGACATACATCGTTTCGTGGTTACATCGCCATCTCTCATTTATTTATAAAAAAAAAGTTCCGTCATTTCAACATATGCACATATGTGCTTTATGCTTTTTATTATTTATTTACCACAAATAAAGGTCAGGAATTGTTATCTTTTTTTAAAAATTATTTTACCGTTTCACTTCATTACTGCTGTGTATGTGCTCCATGTGAGTGACGTAGGTGCTTATGTAGGTGGGTTCCGACTTGCGGCGAAAATCACGTTACATTGTGCGGTAGGAATGGATCTCCGACGTAACCCGAGGACCTACTGTAATCAAATGTTGACTTTCCCAAACTTATGAACAATATATTTCTATAAATTATTTTTTATTAAATAATAAAACACCCTAAAATGCATTGATGACATTTTCCACCAGTTTTTAAATCTTTCCTTTTTAAGAACAGACTTACCTCTAGTCTATTAAAACATGAAGGGATCCAACTTTGTATAGCATATCCCACTGCCTATTAAGAATGAATGAACTGCCTGTATCTTTAATTTGCCTCTTGTCTTATTTATTGGAAAGAATAGAGTTAACAGAGGATTATATGGGTAAAACTATTAGAAATCTTTCTACTTTAGGTTGTTTCTTTGTAATGATCTTAAAAAAGATTATGAAGTCCTCCTCCCCCTCCCCCTCCCCCTCCCCTTTCTACAAATCTACACTAATAAAGGAGAAACATGCAAATTAACCATCACTCCGACACTCCACTACACCCACCAGCCAATCAGAGATACTATGCAAATTAACCCAACAAAGATGCTGGTTAATTTGCATACACAGATGCTGAGCAAATACTGAAGACAACTGAAGATGGCGGAGGCCACAGAGCTGGAGCGAGCAGGAGGCTTGGGTTGCTCCCGGTGACGGAGTGGCTGGGGGGCTGGGTCGAGGGGGGCAACTCAGTCTTCCAACCCACTCTGGACTCCACTCAAAGAGGGGCTGGAGGGGAAAGTCATAAATCATTTTGTCAATATAAAAATGGAGATTTAAACTGGCACCAATTTGCCTGGTGAGTCACAGAGCCACCAAGCCTGACTCTAGCTGTTCCAGGCCCCATCTCACTGCTGGCTGAGCTAAGAATAACACAGCACACCTATAATCACTGTGGTCTGCAGATGACAAAAGTCCTTCCCCCACTTTGAGGGTATTGCTACTCAAAATGTGACCCTGAACCAGGAAATAACCATCACCTGGGAGGTTATGAGAAAAGCTCAATAAATTCAATAAAAATTTTTAAAAAAGAAATATAGACTCCGAATTCCACCACAGACTTCCTGAACCTGAATCTTCATTTTATCAAACCCTAAGCATATTCAGGTTTGAAAAAGCACTGTTTTAAAAACATCAACCGCTAAGGGATGGGAAGAATAAGAGGTACTGGAAAAAAATAGAGAGGAGGTATGGTAAGAGAAAAAGGGGAATGCAGAGTATGTCACAGAACCTAAAAGTAAAGTTTAGAAATGAAAGAATGATCAGTAATGTCAAATGCCATAAAAACAAAAAGAATTATGGAAGATTATCAGAAGTCTTCTCCAGTGCATTTTTGCTATAAAAACACATGTACAAATATGTTAGCATAACATTGAATGGTGAGGTAAAATAAAAGAGAAAATATAGGTTCCTTTTTTTCAATAGGCTACTAGTACTAGAAGGGGAAGTAATGATGGACAGAGTTGAAATAGGCAGTTCTTGTTTGTTGAGTTTTGTTTTTAAAAGGGGAGAGGGTTTAAGCTTGTTTACAGCCTGGAGGAAAGAAGTCAGTGAATTAGGAAATGCTTAGGAAGAGACCAGAGAGGTACAGAAGAGAAAGGGCAAAATTACTGATAAGATTTAAAGAGCAGTAGTTGAACAGTAGCTTTTGAACCAGAAGAGTGTGCTCGGTGTTTCTCTGGGAAGGAGGTTAGAGTAGATGCAGTATATAGCAAGCTATAGACATGGGAGTAGTGATTTCAGAATTGCAATTGAAAGCTCAATTTTCTCTTTGAAGAAGGAAGCAAGGTCATCATTTGGAATAAAGATAACAATGAAGCAGACAGGTTTAGTCTGATTCAACAGTTACAAAGCACAGAACAGCCTTTGGAGGGGCTGTGCTTCTAGTCCCTTAGGGAATTCAGTCCAGGCCCCACTGCAGCAGATGCCCCCATCACTCTGCCTGGGAGGAGAATGAAGCCTAGAGATCTGATTTTAAAAAAAAAAAATACATATTTTTATTGATTTCAGAGAGGAAAGGAGAGGAAGAGAGAGATAGAAACATCAATGATGAAAGAGAATCATTGATTGGCTGCCTCCTGCACGCCCCCTACTGGAGATTGAGCCTGAAACCTGGGCATGTGCCCTTGAATGGAATTGGACTCGAGACCCTACAGTCCACAGGCCGATGCTCTATCCACTGAGCCAAACCAGTTAGGGCCCTGGTTGGCAAACTTCGGCTCAAGAGCCACATGCGGCTCTTTGGCCCCTTGAGTGTGGCTCTTCCACAAAATACCACGTGCAGGCACGCACGTACAGTGTGATTGAAACTTCGTGGCCCATGCGCAGAAGTCAGTTTTCGGCCTGGGCGAGTCTATTTTGAAGAAGTACTGTTGATATTTGGCTCTGTTGACTAATGAGTTTGCCGACCACTGATAGGGCTAGAGACTTGATCTTTATTCAGACTGCACTAATTTAGGTAGCAAAGCCAGAGGTAGAACCCACATCCCCTAATTTGAATCAACTGCTTATTTTTCCAAACACTGCAATTAGGCTATAAAAGCTGAAATGTGATCTATTCTCTTAGAATCACAGTAAGAATGTTTTATTAATACTTTTATCAAAGAGTATAGAAATAGGACCCACTTTCAAAATGTTACTCTTTGTTCTCAACTATGAGCACCAATTTTGGCAGCATTGGCATACATCTTGTACTCTCACCTTGAACCCTTTTCTTTACATCTTGAAAATGGCTTTTCCTACAAAGCATTGTTTCTAGGGATTTTGTTATGCACAATTAAAGGAAAACATATACTCTTACTGCCATAGGAAATAACTTCTATAGTCCAGAGATTTTAGAATCCTTTTGTTTACTGGGAAACTAAATATTTTCCCCCAAGTAGTTTAGGCATATACAGAGAGGGAGGTGGAAGAGGGCTGAGGGGAGAAGGAAACGGAGGTGGGGCAGAGGGAGAAGAGGGGAGAAGAGTCAGAGTGAGTAACCTCAGCTGAATAGTAGCTTTAAGCATAATGTTAATAACAGGGAATACATTTTTCTGACCTCTTCTGTCTCTTAATTTTTTAAAAAATATATATAGTCCAATAAAAACCTTGATATAGAATCTAATTATCACTAGGGGAAAACTGAGTAACACCATACTCATTGCTATATTTTCTTACCACTTCCAATTATAAACTATTTTTTTCTTTATTGTTTGATTCCTGCCTTTGTCCTGCTCCATTTCTCCCTCCTTTAAGGAATGTAATGATCAGTCAAATGTGGAGCTTCCTGTGCCACAGGAAGAAAAAGGTTTAACCTGTCTGGAATAAATGTAAACCAGAAGCATAAACATTTACATAAACACTTGTAGTCACACCAATGGGAATATCTACTGTTGGGGTCCTGCCCCAGCAGGTCCAGGGGTTCCCAAAGGTGTGGACAGAGTCGGCGAAGAAGGAATGACATGGAGGCAGCAGCGTTCAGATAATCAGCATAGCCAGGTCCTCTGTTTATTCTCCTGTTACATCTGTATTTATACCAGTTGATTTTAATCCTATCCATTCTATTGCAAAGGTTAGGGCATTTGTTATCTTCATTCCAAGATCACTACTCTATTGTTCTGTTAAGCTACAAGGAAGTAACTAAAGGAGATTATCCTAAGTAAAGATTATGTAGCTTAAGTGTGATTGTTCCTAGTTAAAGTGATTAATTACCCGCCTGGCACATAGTTAAGGGATTTTATTCTCTTCCTTAGTCCTGTTAATCCCTAACTCCAGGGAAAAATCCCCACCTGGGGAAACAACCTTTCTTGGAGAGGTGACCTTGGTTAAAACACATAGTGCTAAGAAGGGGAGCAAACATATTAAGAACAGTATGCCATATACGCCAGGTCTCTTGAAACATATGCTGTGCAGATGTTTCTTCCCTGCAGTGACTGTGTCAAGCAGCAAGGATGGACCAGCTTCTGGCAATCTACCATAATCTGAATGAGTCAGTGCTCTGCAGGTTTAATATTATTTAGGAAAAAATAAAGCTTACCAGGTTTCCATTTTAATATTCTGTGTCCATCTCTTTTCAGGTTGAGACTCCAGAGATTGGTGCTTTAAAATATCATGCTTTTATATCCTGAGTCTTATTGATTTGGAGATTTATACAGATGCATTTCATTAGCAGGCATTGAAGCCAGCACAATTCAGTGAAAATAGAAAGTAGAGAGTTCAGAATAAAGTAGTACTACTTCTGTTGTAGTGTTTTTTTGTTTGTTTGTTTGTAAATACCTATAACAGTTAAAACCACAAGTGGAAGGATGATTTCTGTATCTCTGGGTGGTGGATTAAGGTGCTTTCCCCTTAATTTTACTGTATTTTTATTATTTCTTTTGTACAATGCATATATGTTGGATTAAAAGAAGTGTTTTTTAAAACAAGCTTTGTGCATACTTTAAGGATATATGAGGTGCTTTTTGCTTTAAATATTATGCAGGAGTTGAGCTCTGAGAGACTGAATGTCCTGAATGAAGTTATTTTAGGGAAGAATAAGCAGTGAGCAAGTCTGGCCCCTAAAATCACACATTTGAAATGTGACTTTAAACCACTCTTGCTCAAGTGGTTTCAACCACTAGTTGAATCCATAAACTGGCACAGGTCAATCAGATTTTTTTTTCTTCTATGATGCTTAGTCTTTCTTGATGCTTGTCTATTTTTTCTACACTTGGGTTTTATGAGATAAAACTATAACTGCCCTGGGCCCATCTACATAAATTAGCTAGAGTGAATTTCTCTTTATTTCACTTAAAGATACACCTTATCAAGAGTGATGGTATCAAAAGCAAAATCCCAGCACTGGCTTTAGAGCTTGGAATGTTTCAAAACATATGTATAGATTGTCATTTGGTTTACTAAACTTACCTGTGACAAATGGGTGCCAGTTTAAATCTCCATTTTTATATTGGCAAAATAATTTATGACTTTCCCAAGGTGAAACAACTAGTTCGTGACAAAATGTAAGCCTCCTGGCTGTCCATCTGAAGCCTCAGCCACTGTACCATGATAGCTTCCACTTAATTATCTTGTGCACTCAACACACAATTGAAACCATTAAGTGTATTGTAAGCAATTTTCAATGTATCTGAAATACTTCATTAGTTTTCTTTAAAAGAAATGTCATTAAGAAACTACATATCAGTGAGTTAATTAGCTCTGTTATAGCCCTTTAGTTCTTTTAGTTGAAATAAGTTGATGCCAAAACTATGAACTATTACCCGTGAGAATAGACAGTCTGCATAGAAGTTTGTGCCGCATCCAGCATGAGCAGGTTTGGTGAGCCTGAGGAGGGGCAGTGATGGATTAAAGAAAACAGACAAGAGAATACAGCTGGGGCTAGATGGAACGCTGCTTCTCTGATGGAGAGACAGAGCCCCGGCCTGCAAGCTGAGTCTTTATTTTATAGTCAGAGCACACAAAGCAAAACAAGGGTAGTGGTCAACATGTTTACAATGTTCTTGTGAGTTTCACCTTGTTTTGGCAGCACTTGCTGCACCTCCCACAGCCCATTAGCTACCTAGAAAGGAACTAGGGAGGGCTATAAGGTTAAGGTTAATTATGCTAGGAAAGCTCTGCCCTCCAAGCTGGGACTTGTTTGTGGCCCTGCCACAGGTCAGTCTGAGGCATGATCCTAGAGTCTCTTCCTACAGAAGTCAATCAAAGTTTTTATAGAAGTTATAACAATTACCATGAATTTTGAGCATAGCATTTTGAAAGTGTTTGGTAAAAATGAGTGATTTTATGATAAAAAATATTTTGTAGATAAAACAAAAGTATTGTATAAAAATTAGTGTTAAGAAACCTCAGAAGTACACTAGCTAATCCTTTGTCATTTATTTTTATTATTGAATGGAGTGCGCCTTTCCCTACCCATCCCCCATCTATAACCTTACATTAACCCTTCATTTACAAACACACAAACAATATGTAATTTATCACTGACACCTAGCGAGCACTGAGCATAGACACCTCCAATAAGCACTAATTTATGTAAGCACTGAAGGCAAACATCACTGCAATATCAGTTAAAAAGGCTCCTATGACAGTCCATTTTACAAGTCTACAGTTCCACCATTAACTAATGATTTTCTGACGTATATGACTTTGATGATTTAAGTCACACTCAAGGTTTTTATATCTTGGCTTTTTTTTCATTTCTAAATACTTGTTCTATGATCTGTCTTGATTAGTTATTAGCATCCTTCTATCTTAGAAGGAAAGAAGGAGAGAAAGGCAGGATTCTCTCTAGTGTTAAACATACAGTCTAAGCATGATTATTGCTATACTTAGAGCAGTGGTTCTCAACCTTCCTAATGCCCCGACCCTTTAATACAGTTCCTCATGTTGTGGTGACCCCCCAATTTCATTGTTACAAATTGAACATAATTAAAGCATAGTGATTAATCTCAAAAACAATATGTAATTATATATGTGTTTTTCGATGGTCTTAGGCAACCCCTGTGAAAGGGTCGTTCGACCTCCAAAGGGGTCGCGACCCAAAGGTTAAGAACCGCTGACTTAGGGGATCATATTCTGATGTTTGACCTCTTTATCATTACATTTAATTAATTCATTTTAAAAATACTTATTCATTAGTTACTCTGAATGCTCTAGATTACTTCTGGGGCCATTAAAACAGTCATGATTTTTGCTTAAATAGTAGTTCCTACAAAGGAGGAGATAAACATCAATTAATTCTATTAAAAATGACAGTTGCATTGTAACAAGTACTACCAATGAGATACACAAACTTGAGAAATATTTTACAAACTCAGAGAGAATAGCTATGGCTTCCTGAAGAAATGATGCTCAAACCTAGATCACAAAGATAAGTAGATGTTAATTAGATGAATAGAGGACCAATGAGCATTCCTGGCAAAGGCAATGGCTATGTTACTGGATAGCCCCAAGTCAGAGGAGGCCTGTCCCCTCCTAGACTCTTGTTAATCTCACAAGAAAGATTTCAGACGAGTGACAGACAGCAGTGTTGAAGCAAAGCAAGCAAATGTATTAAGAATTCACTTGATGTGGCTCAGTGGTTGAGCGACAACCTATGTACAGGAGGTCATGGTTTGATTCCTGGTCAGGGCACATAGCTGGGTTGTGGGCCTGATCTCCAGTAGGGTGTATGCAGAAGGCAGCCGATCAATGATTCTTTCTCATCATTGATGATTTTATCTCTCTCTCCCTCTTCCTTCCTCTCTGAAATCAATAAAAATATATTTTATAAAAAGGAATACACTTGGCATAAAGCAGAAGCTGGCAACTCAGCTAGTTTTAGCATGCCGGCCAGTGGAGGTTCAAGGGGTTGTATACCCTTCTCCCCGTAGGTTTCAAAGCTTTCTTGCCAGATATCTTGGATCGCAAACTAGGTTTCCAAGTCTCCTTCTACATTGTTGTGGCTTATATCAGAATATTTGTACATACATTTGGTCATCTTGTTTAGCAAGTCCTAAGGTGGCTGGCTTCTTTGTTTAGTGGGTGAGATAAAGTCCCCCTCTTTCCCTTTTCCCCCTTTCCTGCCCTAACATCCCCCAAGTGATATTTGTCCTTGGGTTTAGCTGGCACAAATGGCATTCATTGGGTCTTTGTTCTCATTTTTCCCAGGCCAGGGTGATTTAAGCTGTGAATTCTCTGGTTAGGGAGGAGAAGTATAACCATTAGTTCTCAAGTGTCCTTGGTGGGGGGAAATTCACAGACCGGCTGCAAGCTGCCTGAACCATTTGGCCTTGTTTACTTTTCTTGTCTCAGTTTCTTCATTCCAGGAATTTTCACCAGGAATTTTCTTAGCTTCTTACTATCCTGCCACAGCTAGTGGTAGGTTGTACCAGAGAAGCTGAAGAGGACATGATAAGATGTGGTTTGGATTATGGGTAGAAATTGGAAGGTAGGGCCAACCAGATGGATATATGTGAAATGGAGAGAGGAGTCCAAGGTTATCAAAGATTGCAGTCCTGAGAAATGGAAAGATTGAGTTGCCATTATCCAAGTTAGAAAAGAACGGTGAAGGAATAGGTTTGCGTGGTAATAGCAGGACTTTGATTTATGTTTGCTTTTATTGGAGCACTAGGTTGCTAGCAATCTGTGATTATTTTATTCTAGTTTCAAAAATTGAGATGATTCCAAGCTATGCTTAGCTTTCTCCTAATGCTTCTATATTTCTGATTCATTCTTACTCAGAAATTGTAATTATTTGTGACCTCAAATCAACTTAGAGGTATCCACTCTTTGGTGAGTTCTCGATTACAATTTTTATCTCCTTAAATCCATAATGCTTTCAAATTTGTGCACAGATTGTTAACCATTCAGCTATTATGAAGCTTATTATCACCTCTAAGGGAAATGCAAATCTAAATACTTGGCTTACTTCTGTGATTTTTTTTCCCTTTGGTTTTTAGCCACGTGATTTTTCACTATTTTTAGCTCTCCAATGCACAATTTTTTTTTTCCCAATCTTGTCTAGTTGTTTTTAGTGGAAAGTTTAATTACATTTAAAATACAGGTTTATTATACATTTAGTATCTGAATGGCCTGGCAAAAAAAACCCCTCTATTCCTTAGCTTCATCTGTAATGCATATGTAACTATACCTAACTAGCAAGATTATTATGACTATTAAATTATATCATGTATACAGATCCTGTTCCTGAGAGATCAAGAAGCAATTTTCATTTTTATTGTTGGTTATCAGGTTTTGTGCAGGTCTCAGTCTATTCATAGTAAAGCTCTCAGCTAGAAATGCCTGGAGGGCACTCACCTAGGCCCCAGGGGGCTTCCCACAGAAGGCTTCCCTTCCTGAAAACAATGTTACAACTGGACCAACACTTTTGGTTCTTACTGTTATTGCAAGATGCCCTTCAACAATAATCATCAGGAAACTTTGAAAAAGTATGGTTTTAGTACTTACAAGATGGGGAAAATTACACCTGGGGTCACATAGAGGTCACAGGTAGAGAGAGGGAGATAGAGAGAGAAGTGTCTGGGGTTCTGCTTTTATCAAGGTTGAGGGTGAAGGCCTAGGGTTTGGCGGGCTCACTATTTCTTGGTGAATTTAAAACGTAAGAGGAGGATTTTAAAGCACGGGGAAGAGAAAACAAACAAGTAGCCCAAATGGTCAGTTATGAGATCAAGTAAGGTCTCTAAAACAAAGGAATCTCTTCTCTAGCTGTGTGGCTGGCAATGTGTTTATCCCAGACAGTGTTTGAAGTGGCTTCTTTGAAATGGATGCCTCAGCAAAGCTTAAGTCAGGCACTTGCATTACAAAAAGGAAAAAAATAACAAAACAACCCAACCATGTCAGGGTTTACACTACACCCCATCAAACTAAGGTAGAAATGAAATCACTTTATAAAATGATAATCATATTTCACAGGCAAGAATTGTGTTGCTCACAATGGCAAGAATAAAATCCTAGTACCCCGAGGATTTTTACTTCTTAGTTATTTCTCTGAGTCTCCGGAGATATTCTAGAATAGCCCTTTTATAATCCTCTACTTTGGCCTCCTTTTAAAATAATTGCTATTACACAGCCAAATGGAAGCCTGCTTCACCACACATGCCTTCAGGGCCGACAATGGTTCCTTTTCCAAGGCAGTATGTTTTCCTGTGAAATGCTCAAAAATTCACCTATCTCCAGATATCCCAGTTTCTTTCTCTTTAGTTCCCCTAAAGAGGCTGAAGGAGTAAAAAAAAAAATAAAAATAAAAAGTGGGAAGAATGCTCACCTATTCCATTCTGTGTGTTATTTTTCAAACCAAGACTAGAAATATCAATTGATGGTATTCCTACAAAAATTTTCAAAAAATAATAACTGTGATTTTTTTCTCCTACAAGGAATTGTAACCCTACAGTTGGACTGGTTTATGGAGCTGTAGAATATTTGGTAAAACTGTCCTTTCTCCATCATAGCCTGGACCTTCTCTGCCTCAGGAGTCAGGACACTGACTTATTCCCTACAGGGCACCCTTCCCTCTGTGCAAATTACCTTATAAAAAAAGGTGCATGGAGATTTGTGGCCCCAGGTGCCAAGACGTTTCTCACATTTTGTTTCCCAGCTACATAATTTTCTCTCAATTTTAAGGTTCACATTTTGTTTCCCAGCTACATAATTTTCTCTCAATTTTAAGGTTCATTTAGCAGAGGTAAATAGGTACTGACAATGATATTAAACTAGAGGCCCAGTGCATGAATTCGTGCACCAGGGGGTCCCTCTGCCTGGCCTGCAGGAATTGGGCCAAAACCAGCTCTCCTACATCCCCACTGGTGCACAATTGGGGCTGGGGAGGGACGTGGGAGGTTGGCCAGCTGGGGAGGGACTGCAGGAGGGCTCCAGGGTGTGTGTCTGGCCCACCTCGCTCAGTCCCGATCGACCGGACCCCAGCAGCAAGCTAACCTACTCATTGGAGAGTCTTCCCCCTGGTGGTCAGTGCACATCATAGCAACTGGTAGACCAGCCAAATGTCTGCCCCCTAGTGATCAGTGCACATCATAGTGAGCGGTTGAGCGGCTTTAGCATATCATTAGCATATTATACTTTAATTGGTTGAATGGCCAACCGGATGACTGGACACTTAGCATATTAGACTTTTATTATATAGGATTTACCATAAAGCATCTATACTTAGTGGTTATTTCAGTCCTCCAAAAGTGGATTTATTTTACCTCTTTGTCTCATTGATGAGGAAGGGAGGGAAGAGAAGTGAGAAGGGACTTACCTGTTTTGATGAATTGTGGTGTTTGATTTCAATGCTTTAGAAAATTGGTTTTTGCCAGCCTCTCAGTAACTAAAGTCTCTGAACTTTCAAGTAGCATGTCTTTATAAAAAGAATATATAAAATACTTAAATGAAAAAAAAATGTTCATTGATGAGAATGTGTTTAAGCCCACACACAGTTTCAAAAAAAAAAAGTTAATAGTAAATTCGTACTTGGTACAGCATATAAAAGAAGAGCCAAGTGTGGGAGGCAGGCAAATTATCACAGATTTTGTGATTTTCATAAATAAAAGACTTTTTAAACATTCAAATCTGCTTTTTTCAAAAGTAACTTGCTATAAATATGATGAGTTTTGTTAAAACTAGGTTTAGATAAAAAATGGACTTGATGGCAGTTTCTTATCCAAAATCCATTCTAAATTATCTTACTTTTTTTTCCCCACAGCTTCCTCCTACTCTGAATTTTAACAACTTAACACACAATACAGTGTACAGATGATGTGTTGTGGAATCATGCACCTAAAACATATATAGCATTGTTAACCATTATCACCCCAATAAATTCAATAAAAAGTAAAAAAAAGAACACAATAAAAAACCATAAAATGAAGTGTTTGAATATGTATTACAGATGATATGGACTACTTAAAAATTAAAAAAAGATTCCAGATTGGTCATATATGTATGAATTACTATGAGTTCTCTTAAATCACTATGGTTCTCTGAAGACTGTCTAGCAGTGATCACTGGTGCAAATCTCAGATAATACGGTAATAGGAAGAAAGCTCTAGGAGAAATATACCAGAGCAAGGGTTGTAGGTGATGGAAAGTTTTTCCATATGCACATCCTCCACCCCTTTCAGAAAAAGAAGGGATAGACTATGTAGAAATGCTTTGTAACCAATTAATGAGTCAGTGTTGTTTTGCTGACAATAAGTCATTTTGTGTCAAAATTGTGAATCTTCAGAAATAAACTCAATTGTCCAGAAGCAGTTGGATGGCTCTGTGTGATTGAAGAGAACATAACTAGTAAAGACTATTGGAATAGTTTTCTGCTCAGAATTTCTCATTTTTGATAGGCATCATTCTGCAGAGCTTGGTGGTGAATCCATCTTACAAAACATGAAGATTTTGCTCACAGAGATAGAAAGAAGGGAGCTGGCCAATCATTATCTTCACTGTAATCTCACTTCCCAGCTCCAGCTCAGGGATACTTCCTAAGGATTCCCTGTAGAATCCAGATGAATCTAGACAGGGTCATCTACCGAACTGTGAACACTTTAAAGGTTCAGATTGTGTTCTTAGCACAGTGCTTTGCATGGAATAAATTATAGGAGAACTCAAAATGCATTGTTTTTTAAAACTTTATTTGTATAAACCTTGTTTTTATTCTTGACACTATTACAGATTTCCCTAGTTCCCCCTGCCTTTGCCCACCTCCACCCATCCCCCACCTCCCTTCCCTCTGGCCCTCACCACACTATTGTCTGTGTCTATGGGTTATTCATATCTGTTCTTTGGCTAATCTCTTCACCTTAATTTATTGTTTCAACATTTAACAGATATTTAAATGCATGTTGGTGTGATAAAGGATACTTTTATATAATGAAAGCACTATGATTTTATTTTTAGTGAATGTCTCTCAGTTCACAAAAGGCTTATAAAAGTTTCTATATTGTATTTTAAAACTAAATTTGCCTCTCTTCATTCCATCACAGTCCAATGTATATTTCATGTACTCCTTCAACTCAATGATCAAATTATACTTGTAATTTTATTAATTTTAAGTACCATGTCAAAAAGAACCATCATTTCTTTTTTAATATAAATTTGTAATAATTTTTATTTTAGTATTAAAATAGAAAGTAATACTATATTTTACTGTAAAATATATAAAATTTATTATAAAAGTACATAATTTTAATAGATTTTGTGGTATGAGGTGAAATAGCTTGCTTTTCTAAGATTATTTCCTGGTGATATTTATCTTTTATCCTTGACTATGGTAGTAATAAGAAGGGTTGTGTTTTCTTTCCATCAGCTTATTTTAATTACGAATTGTGTAAACAATGAACATTTTTATTTTTAGTGGAAAACTATTTCATAAGCATTAAAAGGCTTTATGATAACCTTTAAAAAGTTATTTAATGTTTATTTAACCTTTAAGAAGATTAAATTCATATCATATATATGTTTATATATATTATCCTTTCTTTTTCAAACTATTACAGACATGATTTCAGACTCTTTGGAAGCAATAATAACAGTTGTTAAATGACTAAATGAATGAGCTTCTACTTATAAGATTCTTGTCTCCTATAAAATTAATTTTTATATATTCCCATTGCTGGTGAATCAGTGTCATGATCTTTGCACAATATATTTGGAAACACATTTTTGGCACTAAAAGCCTATTTCAAATGGAATTTTAAAAGTACCGATGTTAAGCTCATAAATATGGAGACTGATGGTTGCCAGAGGTGAGAGGAGTTGAGGGGCTGGGTAGAAAAGGTGAAGGGATTAGTTAGTACAACTTGGCAGCTACAAAATAATCCTTGGGATGTAAAGTACAGCATAGGGAAGATAGTCAATAATACTGTAGTAACTATGCATGGTGTCAGGTGAGTACTAGACTTATCGGGGGATCACTTCATAAACTACATAAATATCTAACCACTACATGCTATACACCTGAAACTAATATAATGTTGAATGTCAACTGTAATTGAATTATTAAAAACTTTTAAATAGAACCAATTTCAAATCAAATTTCAGGAGGGCATGATTATTGTAGTAGCTCAATTATTGTTTTTGAATATCTCAAAAAAAAATGAAGACTAAAAAGATTAATAATACATTATTAACCTTAAAAGGATAAAGAATTCTTTAATCTTACTGAAACAATAATAATCTTGTTTTTGTTATATAATTATTCAAATAATTTGAGATGTTAGAGCAAACAAATAGTGTTTGGTAATAGGGTTCATTATGGGGAAACCCAAAGGTAAACTTGTATCCTTTGTTTTAAAAGCAAATATTTACATTATTTATGAAAAATGATATTTAAGTCCTACAACATAGAATTATGGGAGATAGCTGATACCATGGGAGTAAATACAATTATCCAGAGAGAGAGAAGAGGGGCAGCTCCAGGGTGCCACTGAAGGTTGTGGGTCTTTAAAGCACAAATATAATAAAATGAATATAAAAAGAAGTCTAGTAAGACACTGTTTGAGTGGTGATGTCAGCAAAAACAGTGGACTTCTATAAATTGTGTCCTCCATAAAAGCAGTAAGAAAACTGTCCAAAAATGTGATAACCAACTTTTTTAGAGCTCTGGCAATTAATCAGAGACTTGCAATAGTCCATGAAATAGTTTAATCAAGAAAAACATCTGAATCTTGGTCAGAACAGTGGGAGTTGTTTTATTGTAACTTGCCTTATGCTTGTCTCCCCTTCTCAGGCTTCAAGGGAGCACTGTAAACCAATAGCCAACAGTCGCTATAAAAAACAACCTGGTAGCTACGAGAGGGGGCAGAATGGAGTTTGAACTCCTTTAAAGCCTCATTCTTGAAGGGTTATTATTTGACTTGTGTGGGGTTTTCTGGAAGACCCCACTTTGCACGACTGCTTTATTTGAGCTAAGTTAGAGAGTGCCCAGTGTGAAAAGCTTTTTCCTGGGAATGTTTGTCAAAAACATTTAAAGAGGCAGCTTTTTTTGACTTCACGGTTACTGGAGGGTATTAGTGGAGGCAAACAACAGACTAACTAAAAAGCTTAAAAGAAAAAGCCATGGAATAATATGTCCTTAGAGGTTTGGAAAAGTTCCACATATTCCTGGGCAACTAGAGGGTCACACACATGTGAGCATGCCCAGTGTCATAGGCTAAATTTCCAAAGTTCATATGTTGAAGTCCTAACCCCCAATACCTCAGAATGTGACTTTTTTTTTGGAGATAATTAAGGTAAAATGAGATCATATGGGTGATGTTTTTTCCTTCAATAAAAGCCATAAGAATTTTATTGCAGATGAATTTTTGTATTTTCTTATGGCTGAATCATTAAGGATACTTTTAGCTAAAAACTGCAATTAGAAATCAAACTTGGGTACATGCAAAGTTTGAAAGCCTAATAATTTGTCTTTGTTTCCAGACTCAACAGAAAATAATATCACTTCTGACCTTGGGCTAAAAACTTATGAAACCTTATAATACTAACTGTAAACCTAAAAGACTTTCTTGTCATTATGATCACATTCATTGTATAGTATGTAAAGCTTTCCTTTTGGTTTTCAGAAGTATTTTTGCTTAGCATATTAATTTTATATTTGTAGGTAACAATTGCTAGGAAGATTTTTTTTTGGTAAAATCTATGGTGTATTTTTTTTTCTTATTTTTAGTTTGGTTGCAACAAAGGAAACAGATAGTGCAAGATCTAGAAGTGCACCAATGTCACCTTCTGACTTTCTGGATAAATTAATGGGGAGGACATCAGGGTATGATGCAAGAATCAGACCCAATTTTAAAGGTAATTGTTCTGCTTTCTACTATATAGTAAATGTGTTTTATTTTTTTAAATTAAAAATATGTTATTTATTGATTTCAGAGAAGAAGGGAGAGGGAGAGATAGAAACATCAATGATGAGAGAGAATCATTGATCGGCACGCCCCCTACTGGGGATCCAGCCCGCAACCCTGGCATATGCCCTGACTGGAATTGAACCAGTGACCTCTTAGTTCCTGGAAAGGATGCTCAACCACTGAGCCACTCCTAGCTGGGCATGAAATGTATTTTAAGTGTGATTAAACAAGATACATTTAAAAATTGATTCCACCAAAAATTCTGAAAATATAAAATATTCTCACTAACTACAATGGAATATTCTCACTAACTGGAATAAAAGCTTCTTGGAGCTGACAATAATGCTCCCATATTTTAAATCTTCCACAGCAGGGTTTTCTATATTTCAGAGAATCATATTGTTGTTGAGTTTATGTCCTGGGGAAGGGTCTGGATAAGTAAAGCCACTGATAACATTTTAAAAATTATTCTACCTACCAAATGTTTTACCTAAATTTATAGGAAAGAATTTTAAGGGGTACCATATTCAAGTAAAAATGAGAAATTTCAGTATTATGAGGATATTTTACAAAAGCAGTACCCTCCTATGCAAATTTGTCTTTAATAATATTACTGCTTATGCTGGCATTGTGTCATTCTCCAAAATAATTCTCTCTTTCTTTAAAAACAAAAAGAAATCTGATTTCTTCTATCGTCTGTCTCAAACATACTCCCACTCATACCCTTCATTCTTATTTGTTTCCTCTAGATTTAAGGAGAATTGTTTAGATTTGTCCTCTAAACACTCTTGGACATGACATAGTGTCCTGGGTATTCTTCGGGAATGTTTAGGAGCATTTTAATTCTATAATTGTATTATGGTCTCTTCACAGTCCTCTTTATCCTAAACCATTTCCTTGGATGTGAAGTCATAGAGGTAGGTGGTGTCACAGGTTGCTAGGCAGATACTATTTTGTATGCTAGGTGTTTGTTTTATTTATGAAAATAGCGAAAACCATGTATCTGAACTTGGCAAACATTAAATTGTTTAAATATGTTAGTGATGAAAAGCAGCAGCTCCTTGCCTCGACAATCCTTATGTACGGTTCTACTTCTTTGAAGTAAACACTCCAAAAGTAAAATTGGTTAATTTCTGGTGAAATATGTTTGATTGCTTTCTGGGACTTTTACACACAAGGCATTATGAGATGCCTTTGCACTAACTAGACTGCTAATTTAATGCCTCCATTCTTACATTCCATCTTTTCTGTTTCCCCTTTCTGCACAATCATCTCTTTTCTTCCTGCAGGGACAATTATGTTAATTCATCGTAGCTCTCTTTAAGCCCCTAGTTTTCTTATAGAGCATTGAAGAAAAACACTGCATAGTTCAGGAAGGATTGAGTTGATGTGCCTGGGTGCTAAGACAGGTTTAGTCTCTCTCTCTCTCTCTCTCTCTCTCTCTCTCTCTCTGTGTGTGTGTGTGTGTGTGTGTGTGTGTGTAGGGAGGTGGTTTCCTGTTACTTCTCTCTCTGGAAAGGACAATCTGACAGAGACATCACTGCCCCGGCCAGCACGCTGCTTTTAGTGAGTGCTGAGTGCTGACGAAGCTTTGGTCTGAGCTCCTCCAGATGCCAAAACAGAGAAGGCTGTAGTTTTGAGTATTGTCATGGAGCCTGTTTCCCCAATCAAAAACGTTATTTCCCCTCCTTTTTTTTTTAACTTCTTACAAACAGGAAATGACTAAGTTCTGAGGATCAGATGCACAGCACTGTGACTACAGTTAATAACGCTGCATTTTATACTTGCAAGTTGCTAAAAGAAGAGATTAAATGTTCTCACTACAAAAAAAAAGTAATTTTGTGCTGTGATGGAGCTGTTAGCAAATGCTGCGGTGTAATCATACTGTGATACAGAAGTGAATCAAATCAACACATTGTGTACCTTAAACTTGCACAATGTTATATGTCAATTATCTATATATATATAAAAGCCAAAGTGACTGTTAGGACCAAATCACCAGAACAACTGGTTGACTGGTTGCTATGATGTGCACTGACCACCAGGGGGCAGACGCTCAATGTAGGAGCTTCCCCCTGGTGTTCAGTGCGCTCCCACAGTCAACCTCCCATGGTCCCTCCCCCTGGCCGACTTTGATTGGCGCCAATTGGGACTGGGCGAGATGGCCCCAATTGGCCCTGATCACCAGCCAGGCCGAGGGACCCCACCCGTGCACGAATTCATGCACCAGGCCTCTAGTATCTCAATAAAGTTAGAAAAAGAAGACAAAAAGTCAGCACTCGTTAACAGAACCATACTATTTCCAATCACCTTAATAAACTATGTTTGCAAAACTAAAACCAAAAAGTTATTTCCATTCCTTCAAAAATGCTATAGGGCTAAACCCCAGGACTACCCCTGCCTTACAGGAATATGGATGAGAGTAGGGAGCTTTCTGAGACAGGTGCTGCCTGTGGTTTCTCCCTACAGGCCCTTGCAGCTCCTCACTTCCTTTCCTATAGATGACCTTAAGCTTTGTGCCTCCCTGGGTCATTCTTTTTTATTATTAAATTTATTGGTGTGATAGTGGTAAATAAAATTACATAGGTCTCAAGTATACAATTCTATGATACATTATCTGTATATTGCATTGTGTGCCCACCACCCGAAGTCAATCTTCATCTGTCACCATATACTTGTCCCCTTTACCCTTTACTACTCCCCTTCCCCTTCCCTCTGGTAACCACTATAGTACTGTCTGTGTCTGAGTCTCTGTTTGTTGACTTGTTCATTTGTTACTTTCAGTCATATCCCACATATAAGTGAAATCATGCTTCTTGACTTTTTCTGTCTGCCTATTTCCACCTAAAAAAAAATCTGAAAACATTTATTCACAAAGATATGTGCACCTCTATGTTCACTGCGGCATTATTTATAGTAAACATGATATGGAAGCAACCTAAGTGCCTGTCAATATATCAGATAACGGAGGTGTGGCACATGTATACAATGGAATACTACACAGCCATAAGAAAGGATGGAATACTGCCATGTGTGACAACATGAATGGATGTTGAGAATATCATGCTAAGTGAAATAAGTCGGACAAAAAAAATCAAGATCCCTGGGTCATGCTTAGCCCATTAGCTCCCTTCTCCATGTAGTCCTAACCTACATTTATTTTAGGCTTTGCTCTGTTTTCTTCTTCCTTTTATATTTTGTCATTAAACTGAAGATGAATTTCCACCCATTCTCTTTGGTATTAGATGTTTGTTTCATTTTTATTTGGTAATAAAAATTTTATGTCTTCAGAGAGAAAGAAAACTGTTTAATCCCCCTCTTGAAATAGAAGCGTCCAGGAGTCCTTTGGTATTAGAAGCCTATAAAAGTACATCCATAGATGATAAAATATTATTTCACAGACTACTTTACCAGCTTTTTCTGAATTTTACTTCTTTCCTTTGATCCTCTTGTTTGGGCCCTCAGTTGATCTTTGATAACCCTTGAGTCTAATTTGGATCCAGGCAGAAAGTACTCAGTGGGCAATTACCTGATTATGTCTTCCTCCCAAACACTGACTGCATTTTTTTCATTCTATCTCCAGTGGCCTTTATCTAGAAATAACATTGTTTGCCTTCCAATGTCTTTGTGTTTTATGTCTTTTCATCTGTAATAGTTCTCTATATTAATCCCTTTCTCCCACATCACAAATTCTGTTTTTAAAAAGCCATTTCTGCTACAACACATTCTATCCACAGAATGGCATGTGTACCAGTACTCATTTCCTGCCTGTATTTTTTTTCAGTGAAAGTGTTAACATTTTAACTATTTATATCTACCCAGACACTGTTATTCTTGAATATAATTCACAATTAACTTTTAAAGGCATGTCTTCGACTTGCATTTTTACATAATATATGGTCCTTTTACCAAGAAGAATCTCTAATAATAAGTCTTTCTAAAATTGTAGATGTGCACCTGGAATATTCATAGATTTAGATTCTGCTTTCTATATTTTTAGGTTTTATTTTATTTTATTTTTAATGTATACTTTCTGTAATATTTACATGGGTTTTTTTCACTTCTAAACACTCTCAAACAGAAGATTTGCAAATATTGCACTTAGCTATTTTCCCCCCAAACTCCTTGAAAGTAAGTTGTTGACCTGGTGCCCCAATACTTGAGTGTATCATATAAATGAGAACATTCTTCTAAATAACCACCATCTACCCATCAAAACAAGCAGATTAACATGGATGTATTGTTACCACCTAATTTGTGGACCCCACTCAAATTTTATCAATTCTTTGAATAATGGCTTCATTGCAAATGAAACAATTTGGAAATAAAATTGATCTAGAATAAATCTTGTATTTTATTCATCACTTATCACATTGTCTCCTTTAATCTGAACCTGAAGATTATTCTTTCTATAACTGTCATGATGTAGGCACTTAAAAAATATTATTCCTTTACTGAACAGAATGTACCTCAGTTTTCATTAGTCTAATGTTTCCTCATGATTTGGTTTAGGTACTACATCTTGACAGATATATCACAGAAGTGATGCTATGTTCTTATCAGATGGTGGACCATCTTAATTTTTATTATGACTGGTGGTATTTACTTTGATTAATTGGTTAGGTTGATACTTGCCAGGATATATCTTTATACATATACATATATGCATAAATACACATATATACATACATACAAACACACATATATGCATATTCACACATTGTATATGGGAAACGTATATACTTTTTACGTTGACTGTAAGTAGTAGAGCCACCTGTTACTACCCGCAAACAATGTGTTCATATATATTAATTTACATCTAAATATTTACTTCTTTATTTTTTAAATATATTTTTATTGATTTCAGAGAGGAAGGGAGAGGGAGAGGGAGAGAGAGATAGAAACATTAATGATGAGAGAGAATCATTGACCGGCTGCCTCCTGCACGCCCCCTACTGGGGATTGAGCCCACAACCCAGGCATGTGCCCTTGACCGGAATCAAACCTGGGACCCTTCAGTCTGCAGTCCGACGCTCTATCCACCAAACCAAACCGGCTAGGGTAATTCTTTATCTACTGAAAACCATGAGTTCACATTGATATTTCCAATCCCATGGGTTTATTCTAGTTTCTGAGTTTCCATATTTTAACTTCTTCATCTGATAGTAAGAAACCTGGCTCCCATTATCCATCATATAATCCTGATATTGATCAATATGTAATGAATCTCTCTTGTCAGCTGCCATTTCCTCTCCTGCACAGTGCCCTGGGGTCCTGTTCAGTCTCACTCTCCACACCTGGATGTCCCCATGGGGACACTGTCCTTACCCTTCTCTGGTTCTAATTACCCACACCAGGCTGCATCACCATGGCAACATTCTTCTCACTCACTCTGGCTCCATCATCCCATGCTATGTAATCCTTCTCCAAGGATGTCCTTCTCATCCTGTGTAGGTTATCACCCTCCTGCAGCCAGCCCCAGCATGGGAGCCTTATTTACTCTGCTCCACTGAATGGCTTTAGGACTAGAAAGGGGATGAGGGAGGAGCAAAATGATCTGAATCCTATTTTTCTCCCATAATTTTTAAACCTTTTTCAAGTATCTAACAAGTAGTTTATAATCTGGATTTAAAGTAATCAAATATGCGTTTGTTAATTAAAAAATAAAATATCTCTCTTTGTGACATGACTACATAAAATACATATGTATTCAAAATAAAAAAACTCACTAAACATAATTTTTGATAGTTCATCTTTTAATTGCATTCTTTGTCTTTAAAAAGGGTGAAGCTTTAATACAACATTATGTCAAGAATTACTTAGAGTCATTTTAATAACCATTTGGGCTCTTATTTGTCCCTTTGTTTCCTTTAGGTTTGCCCAGTGAACAATTTCCCCAATGTGCATGGCAATAATATAATTGTCTAGGCTTTGCATTGGCCTTTGCCATTTTGCCTTTATCCACCTCTGAACTTAAAAGCCATGTTCTATTTCTTTAAGAAACATCTAAAAGAAAACATACTGCTAAAACATCTGCAACTAGTGTCATTTGCTTTTCAGGCCAGCGATGGCTAATGTAATGAACAATTTAAAAGCACAATTTGCCATATGGATGGTGTAGCAGTTATTTGCTCTGTTGCTAAACATAGCAATGTGTTAGATGAATATAACAGCTTTTGCACTGGCATGGAGAAGAAGCAGATTGGCCAAGGACTGCTGAAACAGGTGCTCTCTGTAGTGGCAATAGAAGATTTACAATATTCTCAGAGCTTCATTCTCTACATAATTTTTGAGTTATACATATCAATAGCTAGGGCAGAAAGACTACTCCAAGATTCCTGCCCTGAACTGACATAGACCAGAGCTTCCAGTGTAGAATACAGTGCTTTATAAACATGATAGTACTATATCCATTTCATTCCCTATAATACCTTTCCACTGTCACTGTTCATGATCACAGCCATTCCATTTCCAATCTGTACTATTACAATAAATTCCTAACTATTGTCTCTGTTTCTAAGCTTTTGCTACC
>NW_005871049.1:35395863-35399584 GCF_000147115.1 Myotis lucifugus | reverse complement strand
TTAATGGAAAGGGATTATTTTGTATCTTGAGAAGGCCCAGAGCATTCTTGGTGTTAAGCTGGATTTAGATATAGGGTAGTTGCTGTTAGCCAAGTCTCTGTTATCTGGGTATCGATTTTGGCTGGACTAAGTTTTTTTTTGTTATCTAGGTCTTGATTTGAGCTGGGCATGGGAAGCGCAGCAGCTATGGGGGCAGGAGACCTCCCTCAGAAGGGGCAAGTGTTCAAGCCCCTGCATAGTTGGGGGGGTGAGGATCTCTGCCCCACCTCTGTTGATCCCCAAGTTCTCCCCTGAGGCCCCCTGCGATTGTGCCTGTCTTAGGTCGCCCCTCCCTGAGGGGTCTTATTTGTCATTGACTACCAGCCATCCTCTGGGGCCAAGCAGGGTGATGTGAGGTTTAGTTCTGTCTCCTTGGTAGTGTATGTCCCTGTGGCCTCCATGCCTAGTAACTGTCTTGGGAATCCCTTGCCTGCTGGCGGGGCTCCGGCATTGATTATGGGGAATCCAGGTTTGTTTTTCAGAGAGGGTCCAGCTTATGCTATTGGGCAAGAGACAGATCCATGGTATCAGCCATCATGAGGCTTCAATCTTAGTATGAATAGAGAGCTTAGGCAACAGTTGTAGGCAATTGGAAGAGGGATCCCCTTGGCAAAAAGGTCAAGAGAGGTCAATATAGAATGTTTAAGTGCCTTCCCAGGGGGCCTTCCATATAGAGGAAGGGATAAAATCCTTTCATGTTCTTATTAAATTGCTGCCAAACAATTAGTTTGTAAGTTTGTTTGGAATAAATGTATAATATGCTGTTGTAAAATATTAAAAATTATTAATGAGCTTTTGTTATTTTAAATTATATCTTAAAACTCTACTGTTGTATTTTAAGAAATATTAAATAAGATAACTTGTTTTGCCCTTTCTTAGAGGCAAAAACTTAAAATATATATTTATTAATTATTTATTTGATAAAGCTTTCTATGTGATTTCAAGTATATTAAATTGGCTTTATTAAAAAATCCTTTAAGAAGAGAGAATAAACTTTTGAAAATATTTTAGGGCCCATGAAATGTCCTAAAGTCATTCCTTGATTATAGTTTTAAAATTTAACTTAAAAGAGTATTAAATATATATGTGTATATATAATTTAAAGATTATATACCTTTTATAATTATTAAAAGATATCAATTAAATTAAAATTGATCTTTGTATTTAAAATTTTTGGTTGGGATAACAGAATTTATCCTTTTTGTTCAATTAGACAAATGTTGAAATTTTATTATAATTATATGATTTTTCTTAGTTTATTTAATTAGAACTATAAACTCTTAGCTGGCAAGTTAAATATTTAGCATTTCTCAATCAGTAATATTTTTAAGAATAAACTTTAAAAATACATGATATAATCAATAGATTTAATTCTGTTCTTTAGATTTTTCATGAGAAAAATTTAGATTAATATTTTAGCATTTTGTTATTTCAGAATATCTAATTCAATTTAGTAAATTTTCAAAGCCTTGGGCTGCTATTGACTGGAAACAGGTAACCATTAAAATGTAAATTAGTTACATTCTTTCTATTAAGGATGGGAAACTGAGAAGCAAACCTCTCTTTAAAAGTTGTCACTGGCAGGAAATTTTTGGCCTACCTGCTCTGTTGGGGGAAGGGAGGCTAGCCCTTCCTCTATTAGAAACTGCTTTGGGAAGCCAGCCTTAATTAAAGGGCATAGCAATCTTTTACCTGGGTTTAGATTTTTATAATTAATATATTTTAATAATTCTTGAGATTTAAATCTAATTTTTTATTTTAAGGCATATTCTTTAGCAAATTTTTGTAACAGAGACAATTTTACTGAATTTCCTTTTTGGCCTTGAAATTAACGTTTTAATATTTTTCATTAGTATTTAAAAACTGTTCTTTATTATGGAAATGCCAATCCTGCTGCTAGAATTTAGCCAGTATCTTTTTTCCTTTGGGTTAAATTTTGCTATTTTTGTTAGGAAATAATCAGTCTTGGGTTTTATTTTGTACATTTGTAAAGAGATTTCAGCTTAGAATTTTATCTAAATGTCCCAAATTGGACAATGTGCGCCTTAGTTCCAAGCTAGTTTTCTCTTTACACGTGTATAGAAATCCCAGACGTATTTTTAAATTTCAGATCCGGTGGCATTTGCTGTAGTTGTATCAGAAATGCAAGGAAATCATCATTTCTTCTCTATGTGGGAGGTTTTAAATCTAATGATATTTTGTTTATTTCAGTAGGCAAGGGCAGCACCCAGGGCAGATAGAATGTCTCATCTCTATGGATCCAAGGTCCAGCCCGGTACTTCCGGGGGTTGCTCGGAATAGCTCTTGTATCTATTTTGCTCTCTGGGGCAGGCTGGGTGCTGTGCAGCCTGCTGGCCTTGAGATGGCATAGGGACAGGAGGGTAAATAGACAATGCCCCTGTTATTTGCCATGGCTGGGCTGGCCCCTTTTGGTAGTTTCCCGACTGGTGTTGAGACAAAGAATTTCCCTGGACATCCGTCTTAGATTTACACTCATTTGCCCAATGTTTTCCTTTTTTACATTTAGGGCATAGTCCAGGTTGTTTGGGACCTCTGCCATTTCCTTTATTAACCCCTTTATTAGGACACTGTTTTGCTATGTGTCCTGTTCCTCCACAAGTGTAACACTTGTATGCTGGACTTTTCCCTGTGCTAAATTGTTGTTGAAGAATTCCTTCAATGGTGGTTCCCTTTAATGCGGCTGCAATGGCAACTCCTTGTATATATGAGGGACCAATATCTGCGCAAATGCGGATATAATCTGAGAGAGTCCCCTGTCTTTGATAGGGCCGTAGTGCAGCTTGGCAGGCAGTGTTGGCGTTTTCATATGCCAACTGTTTAATTATTAACATGCCAGCCTCTCCATCCACCACTACTCGGCCAACAGCCTGTAATAGTCGAGAGACAAAATCCTGATACTTTTCATCTGGCCCTTGAATAATTTTTGAGAGCTCCTCTGCTTTCTGACCAGAGGTGGGTAACTTTTTCCAGGCTTTAATCCCAGCTCCATTAATCTGTCCATAAGCTTCCTGGGGGTATTGAATTTGATTGTGGGTATCAGCATAGACTCCTTCATCTACCAGCATTTCATAAGAAATATTAATCTGGGCAGCTCGATTACGAGCAGCTTGTTCCTTAGCCTTTTCATCATATTCTGATTTCCACAAGAGATAGTCCCCTCCTGATAAACAAGCCTTGGCAATAGCTCTCCAATCATTAGGTGGGAGAGCCTCTGAGGCTATAGTTTCCAAGATGGTTAAAGTATAAGGGGAAGTGGGCCCATACCGAGCACAAGTTGTTTTTAACTCTTTTAAGGTTTTAAAAGGAAGCGGGTCATAAGCACGCTCACGCTGTCCCGTGTGAGGGTTCACCTGTTCCATAACAGGGAAGGCGTGAATACCCAATTCCTCACCACACTTTCGTGCCTCCTGCAAAGCCATCTGGAGAGGGGAAAGTGGAACTGGTGCTGCACAAGGCAGCGGAGAGCGGCGGGAACGGCCCCCGCGGCTTCTCTTTTTCTTGCCAAGAAGCTTTAATTTTCTAAAAAGCATTCCAACACATCCTCTATATCACTGCCCTCTTCAGTTCCAGCAGAAAAATATTCTTTCTCCTCTTTTGCCTGAACAATACCTGTATTATCATTATGACAAAGAGCAGCAGCTTTCTCAAAATCCTCCTCATC
>NW_005871049.1:35340466-35395763 GCF_000147115.1 Myotis lucifugus | reverse complement strand
TTTTCGTTGCGTGGGACGGCGATTAGATTGCTTCTCCTTTTTTTCTGGTAAAGAGATGATTGATTATGGTCATGCCTGGGATCTAAGTAATCCCGTATTAAATTCGATAAGGAAATGCAGACCTCCTGAATGAATTTTAAAAAATTTTCTACTTGCTTGTCATTAACCTTAGTTCCTTTACTATTGAGCATAGACTTTAACATTTGCCCATAAAGAGCATTTTCTCTAGATTCTAATTGCCCCATGCTTTACTTCCGACTATCAAAAAATTGCTCCTCCCTTACCTTAATGAGTGCACTCTTTATCCGGAGAAGTTCCTCACCGTCCTCTCTCCAAGCCCAAAGGAGTTCCTCACCGTCTTTTTTCCAGTTCCTCAGTCCCTGTTCGGGCGCCAGATCTGTCAGGGCCAGCCTGACAGGGTTGAGCCGGGCTGAGGCAGGGAGGTGGGAATTGAGAAAAGAAAGAAAGACAGGAAAGCGGGATCGGGAGGACCCCAGTTCTCTTGATGAATTGAAGCAACTTTATTAGCCACACAATACTATTTATACACAACACACTGAATAGGAGGTCTATCAAGAGGAATGTATTCTTTGTTTCTCTTAATCTCTAAGCGAAGGACACAGCAGAAGGACAAGTTCTCAGTACAGGTATATCTCAGTAAATAATTACAGACTTCTTGGTAAGCTATGAAAGGCTCTACAAATGTTGCTCTTATTCTACTGATAAACGCCATCCAAACAAGTCTGGGAAAACTGTGTGGGTAAGGATGGCAGCCTTGCTAGCCCCTACAGGTGCAAGGACCTTGCCAGCTTACATCTGGCCCCCAACACCCAGTAGCCTTGAAAACCAGCCACATCTCCACCACAGAAGCTGTAAAGCCCAGCAGCCTGGCAGCTCTTAGAGGGCAGACCAGATCTGGAGCTCCACAGGAAGTCCATCCCCAGAACTATGTTAGTGTTGGACCTCCTGGCTCTTCCTCAAGAGTCCCATTCAGAGGGCTTGTCTTTATTTTATTTTACCTGGGAACTCCCTCAGTGGGAAAATTCTATCACCAGGGCATTTGTGGAAAACGATCATAGGAAATCACAAGTTGGGCAAAAAAGAACCTGAACAAAAATTTAGAAGATTTGGGGAATGATATGCCCATAGGCAGCTTTGAAAAGTTCTGATATGTTCTTGTGGATCTAGAGGCTGGCTACACACATGTTAGGGCTGGATGTGTTTCCAGAAAGTTCTGGGAGGACCCCAGTCTCTCACCTCTGACTGTCCTGAGACCCTGTGCAAGCAGGAAGTGAAGGCTAAAGCATGAACATCAGAGACATGCCTCCAAACAAACACAAAGTCCCTTGGCAAAGGGTGGGAGACTTATTCATTGAGGAAATCTCTGATGACTCATTTGTTGACCAGTAAACTCACGGAGCAGTAACTCATTGGCTGCACATTCTAGGGGAATACAGACTTTACAGTATTAGTCCAGGTAAGTCATTAAACAAGAAACAGCAATAAGAAACACCAGCCCTGGCTGGTGTGGCTCAGTTATTTGGGTGTCCTCCATTCATGGAAAGGTTGCCAGTTCAATTGTGGTCAGGGCACAGTCCTCGGTAGGGGGCGTTCAGGAGGCAACAGATTAATGTTTTGATGTTTTGCTCTCACATTGATATTTCTCTCTCTCCCACTCTCTCTAAAACTCAATTTAAAAAATATTTTATAAAAAAGTAAAAGAGCCCTGGCCGGCTTGGCTTGGTGGATAGAGCGTCGGCCTGCAGACTGAAGGGTCCCAGGTTCGATTCCGGCCGAGGGCACATGCCTGGGTTGCGGGCTCGATCCCTACTGGGGGGTGTGCAGGAGGCAGCGCATCAATGATTCTCTCTCATCATTGATGTTTCTATCTCTCTTTCCTTCTCCCTTCCTCTCTGAAATCAATAAAGAAATATATATATATTTTTTTTAAAAAGTAAAAGAAACACCAGCAATGACAAAACACTGTCTGGTGGAAGCGGGAGGTCTGGTTTCCAGAACTGACAAATATTTTCTAAAGTACCCACATTTTTAAGAAAAAGTATGTGACAAGTCCTTTGGTTGATCTCTTACCCCCTCAACTCCCGCCTTCCCTCATAGGCTGGACAGTCTGTTCGATGCTTCTATGACTCTGGTTCTATTTTTGTTCATCAATTTATGTTGTTCATTATAATCCACAAATGAGTGAGATCATGTGATATTCAGCATGCATATGAGCATAACCAATGGACAGAGACAGGGGAGGTGGGGAGGGCATGTGCTGGGGAGTGAGGGTGGTCCGGAAGAGGTCAATGGGGGAAAAAGGAGACTTATCTAATACTTTAAACAATAAAGAATTTAAATAGAAACTACATGACATGCAAAGAAACAGGAAAATATGGTCCATATATGTGGGAAAACAGTAGAAACTCCTCTTTAGAGGCTCAGATGTTGGACTTACTAAACATACAGAGCCTTTAGAGATATCTGCATCATGGAAACAGACCAAAAGAGGTTAACAACTGACCAGCATCAGTGTTCAAGGGAGACCAGGAACTGTGATTTGTGATCCAGATTATTTCACAAAATGAGTGCCTTCGATCTGAAGCATCTGTGTGTATACATATATTAAAATATTCTTTAAAAAAAACTATTAATGAGAAGCATGAAGTTATTTGAAAATATTTTGGATAAGTACCTAAATAGTCCTTATGTTGTAATCTCTTTTTGCAGGTCCTCCAGTTAATGTCACATGCAACATATTCATAAACAGCTTTGGCTCTATTGCTGAGACAACCATGGTAGGCATGTTTCCTCTGTAATAACTTTCATACCAAAGTAATTGATAGTCACATTAATGGCAATTTTTCTGCTAATGTTATTTAATTTATAGCCAAAATTAACATAATGAGATTTTAAAGGATAAAATTAATGGTGTAATTAAATTGTAATCAACTGCAAGTAAAAATGTTTCATTTAGAGTTGGTATATTGTAGAATAAATGTAAGTGAAAACGAGATTGGTTTTTCACACTTCAGGAATTAAATACCAAATCTCAAAATAGAAATAAGATTCTATCATGTGACTTATTTATTCCTTTCCAATGCTTTTTAGTAACCAGATAGAAGCATAGCAATAAACAATTTCATGTTTAATTATTTTATATACTTATAAATGTATTCATAATATTGTTTTAAGTATTCTATTTAATTACTTTTTTCAAATAAGTATAGTATTGTCTCCAACATCATAAATATTTTGCAAACAATAGTGTATGCTTTAACTAAACTTGCTGAATAAAAAATTCATTACCATGTAATTGAGAACATTTTACATAATTATTAAAGTAAAAATATATTATTATAGAACATATTTATTCTGTTTTGAATTTCATAACTTTCTCTAGAGATCATGTATCTCTTCTTTGCCTTGTAGCCTTTACTGTGCACTTTAAAATAAAAATGCAGACATAGGCACATGAATCACTGCATATCTATAAAAGTGTCTAGCAGGCAACTTTTTAAAATTGAAAGTATGTATGGTGGTTCTTAAATTACCTAGAATTATACTCCATTTCTAAATTTAACAAGTATAATTTGCATTAATTTTCAAAGTTGATTTTAGCTAAAATAGGATATGAAATACTTCAAGATTTATTAGCTTCCAAAACCATTAAGTAGAGAATTATGCTCATGCTCATTTTCTGTATCTCAGAATGATTTGATAGCAAATTTCTAAGGAAAAGTAATCTAATATACAAATTATTTTGTGGGGGAGTGGTGTGTGTGTGTGTGTGTGCGCGCGTGTGTGTAGAGCATCTCTCTCAACAGGAAGAGACTGTTCAGGCACCATCTAAACAAATGGATTTTTCATCATGTAGGTAATATATAGCCATTTCACAGTATCTCTGTGGTTTTATTTAAACATTGAAAGTATCAGTGGGGGAAAAAAAACTGACTTCACATATTTGGGCATTATATAGAATTATTTTAACTATAGTATATAACATTAATGTGAGTGTCTGTGTTTGTGCAAACACAGAGAACATGCATGTATTTGCTTGTATAAGCACCATGTAGTTCTGGTGCAATTCTGACCCTAAAGTGACTATAGTTCTGTTTCAGACCTCTGGAATTTGGTTGAATATCTGGCCAATTTATATCCTGCAATTGTCATAACCACTCCAAATCATCTACACTGATAAAAGACAAAGATGCTAATTGACTGTACCTTCGCTACACCCCAAGCCACGCCCACCAGCCAATCAGAGTGACTATATGCAAATTAACCCAACCAAGATGGTGGCCAGCAGCCAGGGAGCTGGAGCAAGCAGGAGGCTTGGTTGCCTGAGTGATGGAGGAAGCCAAGCTTCCCGCCTGCCCTGAGCCGGCTGTGGCCTCCGCTCATGGCAACAAAGTTTCAATTATAGAAGACAAATAAATCCCAGATATCTGCTTCCAGCCAGCCTCCACTGGGAGCTTGGGTGGCTGGGGGCCATGGCCAGCCTGCAAACAGCCATCAGCCCCTCACCCAGGCTGGCCACACCCTCATGGGGTGAGGGTCCCCGTTGAGGGGCTTAGCCAGTCTGAAAATGGCAATCAGCCCCTCACCCAGGCTGGCCAGGCACCCCAGCGGGAACCCCCACCCTGAAGGGGCTGTGGCCAGCCTGCAAACAGCCATCAGCCCCTCACCCAGGCTGGCCAGGCACTCCTATATAATAAAAGGGCAATATGCAAATTGACCCTTACAGCAGAAGGACTGGGAATGACTGGTCACTATGACACACACTGACCACCAGGGGGCATATGCTCAATGCAGGAGCTGCCCCCTGGTGGTCAGTGCACTCCCATAGAGGGAGCTCTGCTCAGCTACAAGCCAGGCTGATGGCTGCCAGTACAGCGGTGGTGGTGGGAGCCTCTCTCGCCTCCTCAGCAGCGCTAAGGATATCAGACTGCAGCTTAGGCCTGCTCCCCGCTGGCAAGTGGACATCCCCTGAGTGCTCCCGGGCTGCCAGAGGGATGTCTGACTTCCAGCTTAGGCCCAATACCCCCAGGGAGCGGGCCTAAGCCAGCAGGTGGTCATCCCCGGAGGCTCCCAGACTGCGAGAGGGCACAAGCTGGGCTGAGGGACCCTCCCAAGTGCACAAATTTTTGTGCACCGGGCCTCTAGTCCTTATATATAAAAAGCCAGGGACTGTCACGACCGAAACAACTGGACAGATGACTGAATAGCAGGCTGTGTGGGGTGACCAGGCCTGCAGGGGGGGCAGTGAGGGATTACCAAATGACCGAACAGCAGGCTGCATGAGGTGACCAGGCCGGCGGGGGGGGGGGGGGCAGTTAGGGGTAACCGGGCCAATGGGGGAGGGGTAGTTGGGGGTGACCAGGCCTGTGGGGGGACCAGTTTGGGGTGACCAGGCCAGCAGGAAGGGCAGTTAGGGGCAATCAGGCCGGCAGACAGGTGAGCAGTTAGCAGCCAGCAGTCCAGGATTGTGAGAGGGATGTCCGAGGGGTCCTGGATTGGAGAGGGTGCAGGCTGGGCTGAGGGGACTGAATTTTATGTACCGGGCCTCTAGTAGTAAAGATAAAGGAATCTCTGCTGGCTTGTTTTTTTCTATATAGACTCTCCAAATTTTATTTCTAGCCCTGGCAACTTTCTCATTTTAATTGCTACTATATACACTGTACAATCCTGGAAACCTGGAAAATATGTTTATACTTCTTCTTTTGCAAGATCATTTCCACAAAATATTTTTGATGGCAATAGTCAGAAAGGTTTACAGCCTTACTTATCCTTGTGGGGTGGAGGAAGGGAGTTGGAAACAAGAGAAGACATAGCCAGATTTCCTTATTAAATCTGAAAGATCCTCAGATTCCTGAGGGCCTCTGCTTTTTATGACATATACATTAGTCTACCACTATTGCTATTGTGTCCTTGACACAAGTGGATAAACTCTATTTCTGTAAGTTTCATTTAAAAAAAACACCTCATATATGTGTAGGTAGTAGTTTGGGTGTGTATATATAGCACTATTTAAAAATGGATAAATTGGCTGAATCTTCTATCTCCATCTTGTTACAAATAAGAATTAGAGAATTGCATTTCTATATGCCTTAAGTCAATATTTTCTCATCGAACCATTACTTTCTACCAGTTCCCTTAGAATAAAGTACTTTTCTAAAATAAAAAAAATAAAAAACAGGTGAGCTATTTTGGTATAAGAGTGTTTTAGGTGCCTGTATACAGCAATGTGTGGTGGGGTTGGTTGAGAGTATCTGAGGGTCGGTTTGAGCTCATAGAATTGCTCAAACTCTACAGTGTTTCAATTTACCACACAAATGATAGGTGCATATATGATGATGACAAGCTTTTTTTTTTTAATGCTACTTTATTTGGTTGTGTTAGGATAACATTTAATTCCTTGTACTGATTTATCAAATAGACTCCATTGACATTCTATAATTTTAATCCAATTTACCTTTAAGTTCTATCTTTAAAAAATACTTTGTTTAAATCCATGGGCATTTATTTAATTTTTTTGTAATTATAGGCTCCATAGAGCAGCAATCCACTCTGATATGTTCATCACTAAACATTAGCAACAAGGAGAATTCTCAGAACAAAGTTGCTCTTAAGTATATATTGTGGAATACACAAACACACACATGCATATCCTGGCTAACAAAGAATATTTTTCCAAAAAGAACTTTGCTATTGTGTCCTTGACACAAGTGGGTAAACTCTATTTTTCCTACTTTGTCATATGGTCTGTTTTCGCAGTTCTGAGTCCTGGTCACTGTCTTAAATTGGTGCCACAGTCTCTAAAATATGAGCTAAGTATCTAATTGTACGATCTTATGAGTATTGTTAATATTGCCCAGATGGACTTGGCTTTTTAATTCAAATCTCCACATGTAATTTTATAATATTTCCTCAAAAAGCGTTTGCTCTTTTAGCTAAATTGATAGAGAGATAAATTCATTAAAAGTGCTAAAATTTTGTATGGATAGTTCTCTAAGATAAGAAATTAGAACTATTATACAGTGCTTATGATCTTCGAAGAATAATGTTTAAAAATAAAAAATATTAAGATGCAATTATTTCAGGTATCAACTAGATTTTACAGTAATGGCTTTTTTTTTTTAATAATTGAAAGGAAATGTGTGTAATTTAAAGGGAAGTCCATCTTTTCTGTCCTTTTGTAACCTTTCCCCAAAATAAGTTGGTCCATTGTATCTATTACCATTGAGTTTAAGTTCTTGTAAAAGTGCATTCATTTTGTGAGTGCCATAATAGTGTTCAGGGACTATTCCTGCGTAATTCATATTTCTAGATTCAATCTTGTTAATGTAGCAGATGATGAGATGGATGCTATTCCACTTCCTTTTAGAATAGCCTGAAAGCATCCTGCTATCCTTTTAATAGTAAGATTATGTCTGTTAAGATCTTTGCCCACTGTCTTATTTTTCTTACTTTGAGTAATAGGTAAAGCCTAGCCAAATAAAACGATGACATTGGTCTGGAAGATTTTTTAATTTCAAGCATGAGTAACTGGCGGCTGGCTGTCTGAATGTGTTCTGAACTATCCTTATAAGCATGAATCAGAAACAGGGCATATTTATGGGAAAGGTTGCAGAAAGACAGGTATGCATGAAGGTTACACATCCTGGTGACCCCATCAAAAAGGTGAATAAATCTCTGCCTGGTGCAGTTGTCCCCGGGGCCATCTTTTTAATCTCTGGCTCTCAAAAAGAAACTCTGCAGATCCTGTTCACACAGGTGCAATTTCTTATCAAGCATATCACAAAGAATACAATTGTTTACTTGTGCTGCGGTGTCATGGTGTCATTAAAACAAACGAGATGTGTAAACTCATATTTCCAGTTCTATGGGGGGAAAGTGCCGAGGAGAAATGGATGCTGATGACAACAGGAAGAAAAGTGTCTGCGGAGGAGGGAGTTGTCAGGCACATATTTCTGTATCTTCTCTTCTTTATTGGTCCATGTGCCTATGTAGAGTTTTCTTTCGTTCTAGCTAAGTTGATTGAAAGGTTAATTGTATTTTGTTTAGGTATTTGAAACATTTGAGTTGGAAAAAAAATGAGGGAGATTATAGGGCTGATTATAGTGTCAAAGACATATGTCACTTAGTGTGACCTTCCTCTTTCTACCTTCTGTAAAGCTAGTGTGTCATGCCAAGTGATTGTTATCTGCACGTGGTCCTCTCAAGAGGAAGACAGGATATAGCATCAACTGTTAGCAGATCAATTAAGCATGTTTGTTGGCCACCTACCATGACACAGAAATGATCTGATTATTGTGAATGGTTCCTAGCAATGGTGCTCATCTTCATGGAATTTATCATCCTGCACCTTTTCCTCCGAGAATTTGCTTTTCTGAAAGAATACACTCCAAAATGTAATTTCAAGCTCTACTGAGAAAATGGGCAGCAAGATGGGGAATTGTGTTCTGTAAGATGATTGGCATTAGTCATAACTTGTTCCTTACTCATGGATTTAACACGTCAATTAGTGTTAAGTACGCGGCAATCAATTAAAATTGCAAATAGCTCTTCAGCTGTGATGCTGAATCTCTGACTGATAAATGAGTGAACATTAACACCAGTTAGAGGACACGTTTCTGTGGCTGCAATAAAACTAGCAGCCTATCTACAAAACAAGCCACCCTAACCATGCTTCAATGCGCTCAAACAAGCCAGATTGACAGGGATCTGGGCTGTGCCACAAGTGCCCTGTCAAATAGAACAGATGCAGGCAAAAGAGTTAAGCAGTCCTGCTGCTTAGGTATTCAGTTAGAAAATGGAAAATTCCTATTTGACATTTATATATATATTAGAAGCCTGGTGCACAAAATTTGTGCATGGTGGGGGGGTCCCCTCAGCCCAGCCCGCACCCTCTCCAATCCAGGACCCCTGTGGGATTGGGCCTAAACTGGCAGTCGGACATCCCTCTTGCAATCTGGGACCACTGGCTCCTAACTGCTCACCTGCCTGCCTGCCTGCCTGATGCCCCTAACTGCCTCTGCCTGCCTGCCTGGTCACCCCTAACTGCCCTCCCCTGCCGGCCTGATCGCCCCTAACGGCCTCTGCCTCGGCCCTCGCCACTGTGGCTTTGTCCAGAAGGAGGTCCAGAAGGATGTCCAGAAGACGCCTGGTCTAATTAGCATATTACCCTTTTATTAGTGTATATATATATATATATGTGTGTGTGTGTGTGTGTGTGTGTGTATATATATATATATATATATATATATATAGTACTACTTTTTGTTTTAAAAATATAAGAAAGATTGTTTTTCTCTCGATCTCATCAAGGAGGCTTGAGAACAAACTATTTGCTTTATGGGAGAGTATGAGGAAACAGACTTATTAGCACGTATGTATTACTATAATCTACACCGTCTTCTTAAAACTCGCCTTAGGACTTTCTTGGACTATTGCCAGCACTCCAGAGACTAGCTAAAGCCTAAGACAAATAATCCTGCCACAAAGGTCTCTTTAGGTTTAATTAACAAAAATCAGCTTATAACATATATCAACATTAAGCAGATAAACTGCACATATTCACAGATAAGTCCTGGGCAACCTTTATCGGTGAAACCCATTCCATTTATGTACAGGTGATAATGAAGACTTATTTTTCTTCTCAGGGTAGGGAAGACATTTGGGAGTTCTTGCTTCTTCCAGCCCTTACTGGAATTCTTCTCTTCACAGACTTTCGGAATTAGTGAAGAATTCCTCTCTACTTTCCCCTAACAGAATTTTCATCTCCTCTCTCCACTGGAGTTGCCTCCATCCCCCTAATGGTATTAGGCAGGGCAGTGGCTTCACTTACAGACTTCCAGGAATCCAGGGGCCTGGCATGGGACTCTCCCCCAGAAGTAATAAGAGAACAGCCAGACCCCTCTCTAAGCTGATAAGATTTAACCCTTTTCTTGGTGGGAGCCATTTTGTTTGCTTTAGGTTGTTCTTTTACTGTTTTTTTTTGTTTTGTTTTGTTTTGTTTTTTTCTAGAGTCATTTTTTATCCTCATTAGGGCTTCCTGGGGTTTCTGCTCACTCAATCTTTTGACAATCATTTACCATTTTAATATACCTTGTATAATACATTTGTTAAACACTTATCCCAGAAGCAACTACTAAAAAGGCTAAACATTTTTCTTCTTAATTGAATTTATTGGGGTGAAATTGGTTAACAAAATTATACTGTTTTCAGGTGTACAATTTTATAACACAGCACCTATATATTGTATTGTGTGTTCACTACCCAATGTCAAGTCTCCTTTCATCACCATTTATCCCCTCTATACCATCTTCTACCTCCCTCTCCCCCTTTCCCCTCTGGTAATCACCATACTCTTGCTTTTGTCTATAAGTTTCTTTTTTATTTTTTTTCTTAATCCTCATTTTTTTTCACCCAGCCCCAGAGGCTGAAAATTTTTATTCTAAATATATTTCACTCTTTATCATACTTTAACTTGCTCTAAAGATAATTGCTATTCCTCACCCATGCACTATAAAATTAAATATGATTAATCAAAACTTGACAGCAGAAGTGAATATGCTCTGCATTCCTTTTTTGCTTTAGTTTTCTCTAAGGCAATGTTTCTCAACCATTTTTTTTCATTATGCCTCTCTAAGGAGTCTTTTTTGACATTTTTTCCCCTAATTGCCCTCTCCATGAAGTTTTAATACTTCCTCTATAGTGTATATCTGTTTATATACTCTATGTAGATCTTTGAATTATGCATACAAGGAGTAAGATATTTTTCACCCACCGAGAACCAATTATTGCTCTCTTGGGAAAAATATTGTTCTATCTGAGAATGTGTTCTCCAAAGTACATATTTATAGGGGTGCTCCTGAGTACACTTGCCCAAGGCCAATATTTCTATCCTCATTGCTTGGTAGCATATGGAACAACAGGAGAAAATAGGTCAGAAGCACTGGGTATTCTTAGGGAAAAGAGATATATTTTATGCCCTCTAGCTATTTGCAAAACTATTCATACGTGTGGACTGGAGACTAAATTATATTCTCTCTTTATTAACATATGAATATCTTCCTTTTTATAAGATGTTATTTTCCAAACTTTATGTGTGCCCCCTCCCCCCACACACACCTATACTAACTGCAAGTACATTCAGATGTGTTTCTAGTTTATTTTCCATGTTTGACACAAGGGCCAGATTCGTTTCCTTTTCTGCTTCTGTGATAATGTTAATGTTTTCATTTTACTCATATAACCAGCATTGCATCATATCTTTCACTATTTGATAAAACCATTCTCAAAATGATTTCCCATGGAGTTCATCCTCAAGCCTGGCCCAGTGGCAACAAACTGTTATGAAATACACATAATACATAAGACATTACTATCATGGCTTAGACAGAGGAATGTCCTGTAAAGGTGTAGTTTACTAAAAAATCGGTCAATAGATGATAGATAGATAGATGATAGATACATAGATAGATAGATAGATAGATAGATAGATAGATAGATAGATAGATAAAGCTTCTCTTTTTCCTGGTTAAGGTTGTATAAGTGTAATTTTTTACCAAGAAGAAACTGTGCCTCAGGTAGATTACTGAGGGGGAAAGTTCTTCACAAGACACTTTTAAGAATTTCCTGAAAACTTCACCAAGAACTTGAAGGTCAACCCTTCTATTAGTAAAGCTTCCAGGAGAGAGATGCCAGGGCCCAGACACCTGGCCTCTGCCTGTTCCCATTCCCACCCACATAAACCAGGATATGGCTTGGTGGTACTATTTTCAAAAACATGCTGCCAGTTACAGATGCTTGGAGTTTTCCAAATCCTCCCAACTCTTATCATTCCAATACTAGAAATTTCACTCTCTTCCAGTTTGGACCCTAACATTCACATATGTCACCCTGCACGTGAGTGAATATAATGCACTTTCTAGGTTAGTAGCCCAGAGGGCCATCCTTTGGTTCTAATTTTCAACCATACAATCCTTACCCCTGAAGCTACAGAAGCTACTCTTTGAGAAAAATCATGACAAATCCCTAGCTCTCCAGCCATACCTTAGCCTACAAATTTAAATTTCTGAGATGGATATTTTTTCTTTTAACTCCCAGTACAGAAAGAAACAGGCAGCCCACTTTTCATTTCTTGAATCCTTTATTGCCTATGACATTATATTTTGCTATGGACTTTTAGCACTTGGTCTGCAAAATGATATACTTCACTTTAGATGGTCATAGGTAAAAATTTTCGTAAATATCACCACTGGTTTCTATGCACTACTAGTGTTCGCTCCTTCAAGGATTGAAATATACATGACCTTCAAAGACAAGCAGGCCAAACAGTCCATGGTTCTCATTCTTGCAGCTTACCACTGGTGACAAATGGTGGTCCAGCTGGTGTTCAGTGGCTGAAACAGAAACTATTTCACTGCCCTGGCATGTGTGGCTCATTTTTTTGGAATGCCATCCCTTGCACCAGAAGGTCATGGTTCAATTCCTGGTCAGGGCACACACCTGGGTTTTGGGTTCGATCCCTCCTACAGTCAATGTTCCTCCTTCTCTTCCTCCTCCTCCTCCTCCTCTTCTTCCTCCTCCTCCTCCTCCTCCTCCTCCTCCTCCTCCTCCTCCTCCTCCTCCTCCTCCTCCCTTCCCCTTTCTAAAAATCTATGAAAACATCTCTTTCAGATGCATGGTGAGGGATTAAAAAAAAGAAAGAAGTCTGGGCTCTTGCTGTTGGGACTAAGTTAACATCAAGCTCCAAAAGAGGAGAGCTTGATTATGTTTCCTCTTGATCAAAAGATCTGTTAATTTAAGAGGCAGGTTATCTACCCCACATACAGTCAACACACAAAGGTGATGCAAGCCTAGAATAACTGCAATAGACACTCCCATTTAAAAAGTGAGTGGGGATGAGCCCTAGCAGGTTTGATTCAGTGGATACTGATCCCCAGTGTGGGGCATGCGGGGGGGGGGGGAGGGGGCAGCCAATCAATGATTCCCTCTCATTATTAAGGTTTCTATCTCTTTCTCCCTCTCCCTTCCTTGCTGATGGTGTTTCTACCACTTGAATTCTCTTACCATTTCTGTGGGCTTCCTATGTGTGTTACCATTTTGTGAGCTTCTCTACCTTGGACTGGAAGTTAAGATTCTGTGTGAAAACAATCTTGAAATGCATAGAAACCTTTTGCTCTGGTTGAGAAAATTTATGAAGTAACTTTTCAATCTTCTGAACTATATACAGGGGTTTCACAGCCATACCCTTGAGATGTTTACCCTGAGTCCATTAAAATAGTGAGATTTTGCTTGGAATCTCCTTAGCCAAATACAATAGTCCATTAGTTGCATTTTCTATTTCCCACATTATTGAGATGACAGTGTTGCCAAACTTTCTGCCACCACAAAACAAAGGTGTTGGGGTTTTTTTTGTTTTGTTTTGTTTTTTCCATCCTCTAATGACAATTTCCTCCTCATCCTTTCAGCTATCCCAAAAGTCTCCAAAACCTTCAAGCTTCTGCCTGTTGCCTGGTCCCAAAGTCCATTGCACCTGGGTTGTTTTCTTACTGCAGCCCCCATTTCCAGTTACCAAATCTACTTTGGTTGTTGCTGCATAACAAACTACCCCCAAACTGAGTATCTTATAAAAACAAATATTTTCGTATAGCTCCTAATTTTGTAGGTCAGAGGTTTGGGCAGGTCTCCTGGGCCTTTTGTACATGGTTACAACTGAAGTCACTCAGTGGAATTCAGCTGGGGTGAGCATAGTACCTGGGAGAAAATAATCTGCCAACTTCAAAGAGACCTTGACTTTGAGATGATATCATTTGTTGTAAGCAGTATATTGTGTATCATGCAGTAAGAGCTTAAGGCCTGGATGGAAATTAGGGAGATCTCACTTTTTTGTTCCTGGCCTTATAAAATGGGATTGGTAAAGACAATTTATTCCACATGTTCTCATCAGTTAAAATAATTTTTCCATCATGAAAATATCCCAGTATAAATAGAAAGATAATTTTATAGAGGAAATAATACATCAACAGGTTCAGAAATGGACCAGGACAAAACTATAATGTAGAAGTAAAATAATCACATTTAAGTGTTTCTGAAAGTTTTATCATCTACATTGTGCTAAAACCACCATAAGATTTGCATTTTATAAAGTATACATGTACTCAAATTTATAAATTCAAATAGAAAAGCACACCCACAGGTTGCCAACTATTTTATGAAAAGAAAAACTTAAGGAATTTTTAAAAATATATTTTATTGTTTTTTTTATAGAGAGGAAGGGAGAGAGATAGAGAGTTAGAAACATCGATCAGCTGCCTCCTGCACACTCCCTACTGGGGATGCACCCGCAACCAAGGTACATGCCCTTGACCGGAATCGAACCTGGGACCCTTGAGTCCGCAGGCCGACGCTCTATCCACTGAGCCAAACCGGTTAGGGCAAAACTTAAGGAATTTTGACAACTTATCTTTTGCCTGTGATGATACCTTATACCCAAATACATTTAAATGTGTCAGCATAATCCCAGATATCTGTAAATATAGAAATATTAAAATGTGTGGTGTTGTCTACCAAGAAGTAAAATACCTAATGATTGATAACATTTTCTTTTAATTCTGATTTTGGTGGGTTGCATATGTACTATTTAGGTAATTTACTTAAGAACAAGTTGTAGATTTTTAAAGTGGTTATTTCATTTGATGCAGAAGAAGCAAAATTTTATCTATTACTCTCAAGAATTATCCTAAATAAGGCTGCAATAATTGTTTCTAAAATAAGTTAATTCCTCTACAGCTTTAAAATGCAGTTAATAGTCCCCACACAGCTTCCTGGCAAATCTCCAAATCAACAAATGGCTAATTAAAAATTATCTGGATTGCGCAGAATGAAAACTCATTCTAAATACAATTTAATTTCATCTTGAACATATAATAATTAACTCACTAAAACTTTTCAAATGGGAGTTTTTTTCCTTTAATATTCATCCTGTATTAGTAAATACTATCCAATATGAGCCCTCATGAACCAAAAGCTTGCCAAAAGACTATAAAGGATTTTCAGAAAAACCACTGGAAATTTAAACATCAATTAAAATGTGAAAGTGTGATATGGTAACAAGCCTCAGTGTTAAGAACAATTTGAAAATACTTATTGAAATAATTTATTTGTGTGAACATTTTTTCTACTGATGACAATGTAAGAACAAATACAATAAAAATCCTTTGCTAATAACATCTATTCCTTTGCTTTTATTTATTAAACCATGTCTTCCCCCCAAATCCAAGCTGCTAAGTGTCATTAAAATGTGATTTAATAGTTTATTCATGTTGTGAAGGGAAGTATGAAGATTACCACAAAATAACAGATATAGGTATATAATTTAAAAATCTGTAGGTATACAACTGAAAATCTTGGTATATTTAAACTGGAAACACTTAAGGTAAGGAAACCTAGTTTGTACAATTTATTTACTTTAGTAATATTTGATGTTATATAAGCTCAGAATAAATCTACCTTTATTAGTCAGTTATGTAATATTAGTCCCAAATCTATAATAATAAAAGCGTAGTATACTAATTAGACAGGACAGCTGAACCACCTTCGGGACGTCATTCCAGATGTCCTTCTGGAGGAAGCTGCCATGGCAGGGGCCAAGACAGAGGCAGTTAGGGGTGATCAGGCAAGCAGGTGAGCAGTTAGGGGTGATCAGGCAGGCAGGCAGAGTGGTTAGGGGAGGTGAGGCAGGCAGGCAAATGGTTAGGAGCCAGTGGTCCGGATTGTGAGAAGGATGTCTGAGGGATCCCATATTGCGAGAGGGTGCAGGCTGGGCTGAGGGAGGCCCCCCCTTCTGTGCATTAATTTCATGCACTGGGCCTCTAGTTACATATATAGTGGGGCCTTGACTTACGAGTTTAATTCGTTCCGTGACGGAGCTCGTAACTCAAATTACTCGTATGTCAAATCAAAAAGTGAACGAGTGAGACGCATGATGCTGGGCTGATGTGGCGTTCACTGTGACATTCACTGCGCCAACTAGCGGTGGGCTATCTGAAGCTGGCTTGTAACCCGAATTTTAGCTCGCAACTCAAAGCAAAAAATCGGCCGAGAGACGGCTCATATCTTGAAAAACTCATTAGTCGGGACACTCGTAAGTCAAGGCCCCACTGTAATAGTAAAATCAGACCTGATTCTGATTGGTGGGAAGCAACTAGAAGATGCTCTGACAGTGTTAGATTTTACTATCATAAAAAATACTTGTAATGTAAGATGAAGCTATTAGGTCTAAATATATTCCTGAAAACTTATAAACAAGGCAAATTTTTAAAAAATATATTTTATTGATTTTTTACAGAGAGGAAGGGATAGAGATAGAGAGTCAGAAACATCAATGAGAGAGAAACATCGATCAGCTGCCTCCTGCACACCCCCAACTGGGGATGTGCCTGCAACCAAGGTACATGCCCTTGACCGAAATTGAACCTGGGACCCTTCAGTCCGATGCTCCATCCACTGAGCCAAACTGGTTAGGGCAACAAGGCAAATTTTAAATCAGCATTTTTCCAATTCCAAATTATATTTAAGGCATGTAGATTCAGGTCCAAAAGTTAGTAATTATTCAATTAATAATAGTTATTAACTTCATTCTTTATGTTGATTGTGGATTGTGATTTTACATATTATTATATATAATATTTATTTCCACAAACATTTGTCTTTGAAATTATATCAACTTACATTTATAATTCTTCCAATGAGAACTTTCAATTTTTTGGTATATTAAACAGATGATCTCTATGTCCTTAAAAACACTTTAAAACAGATGTAAAATAAACCTTGGAAATATAATGCTAAGTACAAGGGCCAGACACAAAAGCCACATATCAAATGATTTTATTGATATAAAATATTCAGAGTAGGCAAATATATAGAGATAGAAAGCAGATTAGAGGTTGCTAGGTGCTGGAGGGATGGGGGAATGGGGAGTGACAGCTTAGGCACAAGGTTTCCTTTTGAGGTGATGAAATGATCTGGAAAATAAATAGTGGTGATTGTTACACAATATTGTGAATGTACTAAATGTCACTAATGATAAAGATTATATGTAGATATTTGACCAAATTTAAAGTAAAGGAAAAAAGGCACATATGATAAGATACATAACACAGTTTACCAGTTTACACCAGACATTCAAGAAACACACTAGTTGGAAGATCTTCAAAAATTATTTTATGGTGCTACTAGAGGCCCGGCGCATGAAATACGTGCAGGGGTGGGGTCCCTCAGCCCAGCCTGCACCCTCTCGCAATCCAGGACCACTCAGGGAATGCCCAACTGCCAGTTTAGGCTCGATCCCAGAGCCATCCCTGCCGGATCTAGCCTAAACTGGCAGTCAGACATCCTTCTCGCAATCCGGGACCATTGACTCCTAACCGCTCACCTGCCTGCCTGCCTGATCACCCCTAACCACTCGCTTTCCTGCCCGATTGTCCCTAACTGCTCTCCTGCTTTCCTGATTGCCCCTAACCTCTTGCCTGCCTGCCTGATCACCCCTAACTGCTCACCTGCCTGCCTGATCACCCCTAACCACTCTGTCTGCCTGCCTGATTGCCCCTAACCACTGGCCTGCTTGCCTGGTCACCCCTAACTGCTCACCTGCCTGCCTGATTACCCCTAACTGCTTGCCTGCTTGCCTGCTTGCCCCTAACCACCTCTGCCCCAGCCCCCGCTACTGCAGCTTCATCCAGAAGATCGTCCAGAATGTCATTTGGCTGTCAGGTCTAATTAGCATATTACGCTTTTATTATTATAGATTCCCTGTCCTTAAAAGTATAAAGTGTGTCTCAGCTATCCTCAGAAATTTTTTTTTCCTCCTAGCGGGTTCTTAGAATTTCCTATTTGATTTTAAGAGCTGTTATAGCATTGATTGAAAATAGGATGTGACAAAGACTAAATATTAGTTCATTTTTCAAAATCTCTTTTTATGATCCAAATCATACATTCCAGTAATGGAACAGCAATTGTTTAATGGAAGCCCCCCAAATAAATAATAATAACTGCTTTATAAGAGGATCATTGCCCACATGTCATTAAATGCACACATTGCAAATTAGTAAGTGCTATGTGTAAAAAAATGGTTATGTTCGTTTTAACAGGCCAATCCAAACAAGTGAGCACATTTTATGTTGGATATAAATGTTGATATAAATGTGGGGTCATGAATGAAAGTACTAGTAGCAGAATTTCCAAGTCTATGTTGCCTAAACCAGAGGAAGCATATAAGCTTTCTTTTCCTACTTGTTAAAATACAAAATGAAGTGGATAGTAGTTTAGGAACTGATTTGGGCAGAAATATGAGGCAGGTAATCATGTCAGCCCCCCCCCCCCACACACACACCCCTTAGCTATAGGTTTGTTGGCACAACTTGCTATGAAGGAGAGAGAGAGAGAGCATTCTTCCTGGATGTCTAGCCCTGTTTGTGAGAAGGCTGAGAACTGGGCATGGAATTTGCCAAGAGGAATTGAGTATGAATGCACGAAGTGAGCACTGGGAGGCAGAAGGGTACCTCTAGATAAGTGGGGTCTAGGGGAGCACTGCCATGAGCACATTAAGGCTGAGAATAACTTGTTACCTTACACTCATAGAGCTGCATAAATTACTATTTTTTTCAATAAAAGGAAACAGTTACACTGGCTCTGTGTAGGTCTTTAGCTCTAAATCCAGGCATGCCCAAACTGAATAAATGATATTAGTTGGAATAAATCTCTACTGATTTATGGAATAATAATCCAATGAACAAGTTTACCTCTCTAGAAATTAGGCACTGCACAGTGTTCTGAATGGAATAGAGCTGATCCTTCAAGAACATGGTCTTGAACTGAGTGGGTGCACTTACACACAGGTTTTTTCAATAGAGTTGGCCCTTCATATAGTGGATTCAACCAACTCAGGATCAAGACCAGTATTTACACATTCCCAACTACTGTTTCCGATCGTGGATTCCCAACCACAGATGGAAAATACTGTTTTTGATCTTCGGTTGGTTGAATCTGAAGATGCAAAACCTGTGGATGCAAAACCTGCTGATGCAAAGGGCTGTCTCTAGTTCAGTTTGGGGGGAGTAAAAAGTTATACCCGGATTTTTAACCACCAGGGTTGGCACTCCACCACCTTGTATTGTCCAAGAGTCGACTGTCTATCTTTTTATTGTTTTGCCAGTGGTTTAATTTTCAATCTTGCTATTGCTTGTTTGTCATCCCCCTCAATTCATATGTTAAAATCCTAGCCCCCCCAAAAGATATGGTATTAGTAGGTGGGACTTTTGGGAGGTGCTTGAGTCTTCAGGATTGGAGCACTCATGAATGGGATTAGAGCTCTCATAAAGAGACCCCATAGAGCGCCTATCACCAAAGCCAGGGGACAATACAATTAGAAGTCTGCAACCCAGAGGAGGACCCTCGCATACTTATTGGCACCCTAATCTCAGACTTCCAGCCTCCAGAACAGCGAGTAATAAATGTTGATTGTTTATAAGGCACCTGGTCTATGGTATTTTGTTATAGCAGCCTGAAAGGACTAGAATCAATCTTATATTTAAACAGAGTTTACCGGATGAGACATATAGAATGTAATTTCACTGATTCAACACACGTTTGTTCTGACCAATCCTAATAAATTAGATGAATTTTAATAATGATTATCTCCTTTAAAAACTATTATTATAAAAACACTCCCAAGTTCTAAAAAACAAGGATGCATTTTGTTTATATTTAATATGCTATAATTTTTTTTTTGCGAGTCTACTTTACTTTTTGTGAATTCTTAACTTTGTATTCCCATAATTGGTACATAACTAGGTTTCCTTTAAAAAAATCTTCATAATTTTAAAACGGTGCTGCCCTTTTCTAGAGAATATATAAACATATGGATAATGAAGCAGTCAAGGAGAGATTTGAAATAACCTTTCTGAGCTTCTAAATAGTTCTTACAAGATGGCTTTTCCCCCTGTTGGTTTAGTAACTGAGAACTGAAAGGCACTTTCCCAATGGGCCATTATTTCAGTCAGTGGCCCCAGCCGACCACCCTGCCTGTGGTGGGGATCATAGAGCAGATGGCATATTATGGAGATGACATCAGGAGCAATTACTCCACTGCTGAGGGTTAGTATTCTGCACTTTGTGATGCATGGTAAGCCTATGTTGTGTAGTACTTCAGAATTAGAAAATCTTACAAAAGTAAACCGACAAAGTAATTGTCAGGGAGTTTGCCCTTTGTCCTTATTTCTATGAGAAAAGAAAGCTATTTTTCTGATCATTTTGAAATTAGCCAGTATCTCTGATTAGGACTCCTAAAAACAGGAAGAATTTTGAGTTAATTTTTCCATTTGGCTAGGAATCCAGGGATGTTGCCTTAAATATTCTACCCTCTAGACCAGTGGTTCTCAACCTTCCTAATGCCACGACCCTTTAATACAGTTCCTCATGTTATGGTGACCCCCAACCATAAAATTATTTTCATAACTGTAATTTTGCTACTGTTATGAATCATAATGTAAATATCTGATATGCAGGGTATATTTTCATTGTTACAAATTGAACATAATTAAAGCATAGTGATTAATCACAAAACAATATGTAATTATATATGTGTTTTCCGATGGTTTAGGCGACCCTTTGGAGGGTAGTTCAACCTCCAAAGGGGTCATGACCCACAGGTTGGCGACCCACAGGTTGAGAACCGCTGCTCTAGACTAACTGACAAAAAGAATGTATTATTCTATGGATTTCATTAAAAAATGAGAATGCGCATGTATTAAAATCCATTCAAAAATATAAATGCATCAGTTTGCTATTGCTGCCCTAGCAAATTGCCACAGATTCAAATTCAGTGGCTTAAAACAACACAAATGTATATCTCATGATTCTGAAGGCCATTAATATCTCTGTCCTAAAATATTATGATTCCATATAAGTGTCATGAATTATGAATTCAAAATATGTGTAGATTTTAGAAATGAGAACTATAAATATTGATTTCACTCTCAATATGTATTATCTCATATTTATTACTGCTTTTTTTTACTCACATGTAACTGTTCTACATAAGTCCATTTAAGATGTTTTTGCATATGCTGCACACACATCCATTAGTTTCTACTTTGCAAAGCTGTTTCCTTCTACAGTCCATGGTCTTCTGTTATATGCAAGTTATTTCAAATTGCATTGCAAGGACTTCTTTTAAGGTGGTATTATTTTACTATGTCATTGTATGTACCCTTTGCACATTTTCACAATCAGGATTCAAAAGCAATTACTATAATTGGTTGCTGGGTATTAATAGGATATGTTGGCTATAAAGAATCAGCCTTAAAAATTATTTTTTGAAATGCTGAATTTGGTTGTGTAAGAGAGAAGTTTCTCAGCATAATGTTCATTTGCAAGCAGGGCAAAACCCAACTATGAGGAGTGTTAAAACGTAAGTTTCTAGTTTTTCAGGAGATGGTTATTTTTGAGTTTTGCTTTGGTCGCTGCCCCTAAATCAAATACTTAAATGTGTTCAGAAACAAAGATATTTCTGGCTATTGAAAGAAAGAGCACAGTGGATGCAGGTGAACACTTGGCTTTGGTTACAGCTGACAGTTGATTTTGTTCTTGAAGGAAACTCGGTGGCTTTTTTAGCTCACTCTTAGAGCAAAGAGTGTTCCTGGAAGATCCGAAATTTGGTTTATAAAGTTTATCACTAAATCAATAACACAGGGATAAAGAGATTGAGCCAAATTTTATTACACATGCTGAGCTTAAAATTCGTTTTATTTTAGCCTCACAGTCTGAATGACTACAGAGTGTTCTCAGTTAATAAATTAGTTACAGCATAAAAGTACTTCAAGGTAAGCCATCTACCGGGTCCAGTCCAAAAGAAAATTCTTTACTAGTCAGTTATTTTTTCCCTGGCAGGTATCACTTGTCTTGCTTTAGCCTTCTTCTATAGGTAAGGCAGAGAGAAACTGACTTTAGTCTAATGACCAACTCTGTTGGTGGTGGTTAGGGCTGAGGCACAGACAGCAGAATGGTGAGGGACCCAAGAATTGGCCACCATGGAGGTGTGCTTCATGGTACTCTGAACTCTAGGCCAGGAGAGGATGACCTGTCTTTGTCTGGTAGGAGCTCGCTCATATATTCCCATTTACAGCTTCTACACACCCTTACGGTTGATAAGATTTCCACACTATCGTAAGCTTTATGGTAAAGAAGCTGATGTGAACGCTGCTCCGTTGGTACTTTTGAAGATCCATGGGGCACCTAGCAGGCAGAAAATATATTATTTGGTGTGTACCATCAGCTATAGTCAGAAGATAGAGGACTCGGTGCACAAAAAATGACTAAGGGAACATAGAGATTTGTTACATTCACTACACACTCTAAATTAGATCTACCTGCAAGGTAAGCCATCTACCGGGTCTAATATTATGGAAGCATCCTTTGTGATTGCTTAGCTACTATATTCTGACAAATAATAATTTGGGATTCAAGGAATAAAAAAATAGATAAAAAATAGTGTTCAGTTTCTCTGAATATCTTCAGCCTATTTTTTTCATGCAAATGAAGCTTTCTAAAAATGTTCACATTACTCATGCTTGTAATCAAATTTACATGTTTATTTGCTCATTTCAAAAATCTAAGGCAAAAGTTATATTTGTAATGTGTACATAGTAAGTGGATATAAGCATTACCTATGACACCCAGCTATCAGTCCTGTCATTTTATACATTAGTCCAGAATTTGTGAGCAAGAATTTGGCTGAAATCAGTGACTCTTTCCCTTTTAAATGTAACTATGAAAGGTCTAATTTGGATATCTCATGAGTTAAATCTTCTTAAAGAATTGCTGGCAATAATGTGCCTTTATTATTCTTTTATTCCTCTAAAGTCCCCTGTTATTTTTCCCAAGTCACCTATTTTATAGAATTTGCATACTATATTAAACATGAGAATATGTGTCTTCATTATCAAAAAGTATATATGGTCATTTTTATAATACAGAGAGCTTTCAAGAAAATTTCACTAGAGGCATTTCAGATGCTCTTAGACACCCACTAAAATAAATGGTTCTAGAAAATAAATGCAAAGCTGAAAATATTTTACTCCAGGTGTCAGGTAGCAAGCAGCCCAGTATTTTATTCTGACAGACCAGGAGAGTGAATTTTGAATAGAACCACAAGACATATGTATGATAAAATTGTGTGGCCATTTCTTTGGAGGCGTATAGATCACTGAAAACTCAGGGAAAGCCTCAGAAATAAAATGACTCTTGTCAGTAGTAATGAGTGATGATCGTGTGGGATGGAAGGCTCACAAGGATGTCAGTGGCTTTTGTTATAATTCAGAGAAGCCCCCAAAATAGCACATAAGATTCTAAACTCTTTAAAGCAGAAGTCCTCCCCCCCCACCCCCACTTTCCTTCTTTCATTGCAGGATTACAGAGTGAATATCTTTCTTCGTCAGAAATGGAACGATCCTCGCCTTGCATATAGTGAATATCCTGATGACTCTTTAGACCTAGATCCTTCCATGTTGGACTCCATTTGGAAACCTGACCTGTTCTTTGCCAATGAAAAGGGTGCCAACTTTCACGAAGTTACTACAGACAACAAACTGTTAAGAATTTTCAAGAATGGAAATGTTCTTTATTCAATAAGGTGAGTTACAGACTTAAATTCCTGATTTTGTTGGAAACGTGTTGGGTTTTCTTTATTTGCTTTTAGTGAGTGTTTTGAAATTTTTGGTTAACTGCTTTCATTGTTCCACCTAAATTACTTTAATGTACTATTTCCAAATATGTCTAATCAACAATAGCAGACCCAAGTTTTAGATCCAGAAACTGTGTGAATAATTCTTGGAAATCCGCTTTTTTAACAAATAGCCCAGGTAATTAATCAGCCAGGTGGGTGAGTGATTTAAGGGCAAATGAAATGGTAGCCAAATCATACATTGTGATTACTAGTATGTTTTTTATGTATCATACTCTTGTAATATTTACAGGTGAAGAAATATAGAGATTTGTTTCTCTGAGATCCATTTTCCATAAATTATTTTTCAACGATATGTATTTTTTAAGATTTCCTGAGCTTCTCTGACTATCCTTTAGAAAAGATTTTATTTACATTTTAGTTATTTAGAAGTTAATTCTTAGAAGATCGTGTAGCCTTTTACAACTAATACCAAAATATAACAATAATTAATACCAAAGCACAAACATCATGCTAATGTATTATGTTTTTCATATTTTCCTATTTCATGCGAATACATTTCCTTTCAATACATACATTACTTTCTAAGGGTGAAAAGGCGACATCACTCTACTCTTAACTGACACTTGTCACATTGCTGAAAACTGACTAATATGTGTTAATACAATCCTGAATAATTCATTGCTACATAAGATATAAAGGAAGATTTCAGGCCTCATCAGTAATTTATCCCTATGCTCCCAAATGAATAAATGACTTAATGGTGAATCCCAGGTAAAAGCAAGAGAATTTTAAACCTTTTTGGAAAATTACTATAAAAAGTTTAAGAATCAAAAGATAGTGGGAAGATGGAACAGACGTATGGCCTCTATTCCTTCTGTTAAATATAACTAAAAACCCTACACACAATATATATATAACGAACTTAAGGAGACTCCCAATGGTAGCCATAAGAAAAGTAAAAACCTGGAACCTGAGGAAACAACATTATTATAATCCATGGAGTATAATAAAAATCCCAACATTCATGTCATCAGAGTCTCAGATGGAAAAGAAGAATAGGGTATAAAGCTAAAAAAATAATAGAGGAATTAAAGGCTGAAATATTTGTAAATTCTATAAAAGGCTTAAACCTCCAGATCCTAGATATTGAAAGACTCCCAAAGATATTTATACCAAGTCACATTATAGGCAAACTTTTGAAAACTAAATAAAAATTTTGAAAGCATTTGGAGAATAACAACACTTTACCTATGGGGGAAAAACTATGAGACTTTTTCATCAGAAATCATGGAGGCCAGAAGAATTGACACTTTTTTTTTAAGTGCTGAAAGAAAAGAACTGTCATCCTAGAATCCTGTACCCACTGAAAATATCTGTCAGGAATGAAGGGGAAATTATATTGTTAAATAAAAGAATACTAAGAGAATTTGTCACATGTAAACCTATCTTAAAATTGTAGCTACAAAAGTTTTCTAAATAGAAAGGAAACAATAAAAGAAGGAACATTGGGGAGATGGTATGGGGGGGTAAATGGCAATGGGGAAAAAAAGAAAAAGAAAAGAAAGGAAGGAAATTGGAACATAGAAGGTAGAAAAAGGAAACAGTAAGCAAAAATATAAGTAAATACAATGATAGACATTTCCTCTCATCTTGAGTTTTCTTCATATTTGACAGCTGAAGCAAGAATTATAACATTGATGTAGGGGGGAAGTAAATAGCAAAAGACAAGAAAACTTAAAAAATAAAATGTATGGGCAGACATTAACAAGACAGGTAATATTTAGGTTGTCTAATACCTTTTTTGTGGGCATATTACTTGACATTAACTCTTTGGAAAGATGTTTTTTATGATATATAAAAACATAAAATTCATTTACTCTTCAACTCAGCAATTTTACTTCTAGGAATTTACATTACTTATGTGTTTATGTATATATAAGATACATTTACAAAGATGCCTTCTTCACCACAGAAATGGCAACAGCAAAAATGTCCCCTAAATATTCATTAATAAGAACAAAGTAGAACACAATGAGAGTCCCATATGATGAAATATTCTGCATGAGATAGATCTAAAGTTATTCATAAGAGAAGGTCTCCAAAATATATTTAAATTCAAGAGAAATGTTTTATTTTTATTTGTACTTAAAACACTCTACATATCTACACTAATAAAAGACAAAGATGCTAATTGACTGTAACTTTGCTATGCCCTAAGCCATGCCCACCAGTCAATCAGAGCAACTATATGCAAATTAACCCAACCAAGATGGCAGCCAGCAGCCACGGAGCTGGAGCAAGCAGGAGGCTTGGTTGCCCAGGCGATGGAGGAAGCCAAGCTTCCTGCCTGCTCTGAGCCGGCTGTGGCCTCCGCTTATGGCAACAAAGTTTCAATTATAGAAGATAAATAAATCCCAGATACCTGCTTCCAGCCAGCCTCCACTGGGAGCTTGGGTGGCTGAGGGCTGTGGCCAGCCTGCAAACAGCCATCAGCCCCTCACCCAGGCTGGCCACACCCTCAGGGGGTGAGGGTCCCTGCTGGGGGGCTTGGCCAGCCTGCAAATAGCCATCAGCCACTCACCCAGGCTGGCCAGGCACCCCAGCAGGACTCCCCTACCCTGAAGGGGGTGTGGCCAGCCTGAAAACGGCCCTCAGCCCCTCACCCAGACTGGCCAGGCACCCCAGTGGGGACCCCCACCCTGAAGGGGCTTGGCCAGCCTGCAAACAGCCATCAGCCCCTCACCCAGACTGGCCAGGCACTCGTATATAATAAAAGGGTAATATGCAAATTGACCCTAACAGCAGAACGACTGGAAATGACTGGTCACTAGGACACACACTGACCACCAGATGCTCAATGCAGGAGCTGCCCCCTGGTAGTGAGTGCGTTCCCACAGGGGGAGCTCTGCTCAGCCACAAGCCAGGCTGACGGCCGCCAGTACAGCGGTGGTGGTGGGAGCCTCTCCCGCCTCCTCAGCAGCACTAAGGATGTCTGACTGCAGCTTAGGCCTGCTCCCCGCTGGCAAGTGGATATCCCCCGAGGGCTCCTGGGCTGCCAGAGGGATGTCTGACTGCAAGCTTAGGCCCAATCCCCCAGAGAGTGGGCCTAAGACAGCAGGTAGTCATCCCCTGAGGGGTCCCAGACTGCGAAAGGGCATAGGCCGGGCTGAGGGACCCTCCGAGTGCACAAATTTTTGTGCACCGGGCCTCTAGTGTAAGCATAACTTACACATCTATGTAAATCCATGCAAGACTTCAGAAGGATGCCCAACAACTGGTAGAAAATAACCAACTATGGAAATAAGTGATTGAATTTGGGTAGGAATAAAGGTGGCTGCAAGAATATATCACCAGATGAAATGGAATAATCATTTTGCAATTATGATGTCTAGAATATTTCCATTGATAGAATTGAAATACAGTGTGTGTGTCCTATATGATTATGAATAATTAATTTTTATTATATGTGAGTTTATATTATTTGAATTCTTCAGAAAGGGTTATGTATTACTTATGAGTTAGATATACATATTTTTTGATGAAAGATTGAAACTCCAGGTCATAATCCTTGATTCCTCTTTGTTTTGGATTCATGATGGATATCAGGGAATCCATGACAGGCTGCGAATAAGCAAGTTAAATTTTTCCTGTTAACTTGAAAATTTGCGAAAGGTATGATTTATTATTAATTATAAGGTACTGTTTCATTGCAGACAGATTTTGGCTGCAAGAATATATCACCAGATAGCATGGAATAATAATAGTCAGAGCAGCTCAGGGAATCTAAAAAATTATGTCAGGAAATCTAAAAAGTTATAACGTCTAGAATATTTTCATCGATAGAATTGAAATATAATGTGTGTGCGTGTGTGTGTGCTATATGATTATGGATATTTACTTTTTTATCATCTTATTGGAATTGGAAAACAATGCTATCCATTATGAATTGCTCACATTTCTTTTAATATTTTGAGGAAAATTATGGAATAATTCAGAATTGCATTTTTGTCTTTTCGGTATGAATTCAGATGAAACAGGATGATGTCTCTCAGCTCCCAGTTTTTGTTTGCTATATCCTGGCTCACATGATCAAAGACTAAATTTGTTTTTCTATGAGTTGTTTTTGGAAATCTCACAGTACTTTGAAATCTTCAATTGGCAAACAGTTTCTTTGTTAACAAAAGTTGTGCTAGGAAAAAAAGTCTCATTCAATTTACAAATGGAGCATCTGTGATGTTTCACGAGAGATCCGGCTTTCCTAGTTGTTTTAAGAAAGAAGCAGAATGTTCTGGCAAACCTGACCTATTTAACTTATCCATTTATCTGTACTTTCTCCTTCAACCCACTAAAATAAAGAAGTAAACTAAATAAGGAATAAAATGGCCCTGACACACAGGAGGGTGAAAGGAATGGAAAAGAAGACTGTGACAGATGAATGATGACAACATACTTTAGGAAGCTTGAAAGTGAATGCACTCGGGAAAACTGACTTAACAGGCAGAGATAGCTGAAATGTACGCCAAAGTGAGAGAACTCAAAAGGAAGACATATTACCCTCAAACTTTTAGAAATTTGTGGCAGCGAGGACTTCAGAAAGTAGGGACTAGACAAGAGATCAAATGAAAAGAATCAACTTAAACTTTGTGGGAACATCAGCGAGCTTTCTATTCCTAATCTTCCTCATCTATATCCTTTAGATGAGGGGCTGCCTTTTTGCCGTCTGACCTGAGCAGAAAGCAAGACAGAAAACCTCAGAGAGCCTGTGCCAAGAACCTCACAATTAGGGACTACAGGCACAGCTGGGTCTGTCATAAGCATCTTACCATTAAAATAAGGATTACAAGGGATACACTAAACGGTGATACCCCTGTTCTCCCTTAAAATGCTGAAAACCAGACCGAGGCTTTTACTGAGCAGTAGTCAGAAGAATATGCCTCTGGAGAAATTAACTTGCCCAACAGAAAAAAAATAGAGATATTGACATTGAGGGAACCTCCAATACAAAATCTGGGTGGTCATATAATCATTTTACAGATAAGACTATTTATTACTCAATGAACCATCCACTAGTAATTGAGCTCCAAATAGTTTTTACTGCTTTGTTCTTATATCTAAACAGACATTTGAGGACATCTTATAATATTAACAAGAATAAAAAAGAAGCAGATGTCAGAAGAAACATGCAAAGAAAATAAAGATAAAAGAGGAAAATTAAAGAAACAAAAAGAGATGAATGATTTAAGGGGAAGTGCAAGGAGCAGAAGAGACCATAAAAAAAAATCTGGACAGATGAGACAACTAGATACATGAAATAAGATACTTCTAGGAAAGGAAAATGAGTCACTCAGAGCATAAGAACAAATAGTAGCCCTAACTGGTTGGCTCAGTGGACAGAGCGTCGGCCTGCTGACTGAAGGGTCCCAGGTTCAATTCCGGTCAAGGCCATGTACCTTGGTTGCAGGCACATCCCCAGTGGGAGGTGTGCAGGAAGCAGCTGATCGATGTTTCTAACTCTCTATCCCTCTCCCTTCCCCTCTGTAAAAAATCAATAAAATATATTTTTTAAAAGAGAATACTAAACTAGAGTGTGTGTGTGGGGGGAGGGGAGAGCGGATAGTAGAATACTTGGAATGATGAAGTGAAGGAGTCTCCCAAGAAGTAGAAGCAAGATACCAAGAAATAGGAAACAGAGAAATTATTTGAAAAGCAGAACATCAATTCAAGTCCAATATATGACTAGCGGATGCTGACTGAGGACACGAAAGTCCTGGGTCGGAGACAAAGGAATGTATTACTCACTGCCAGGAAGCAACACAAGCATCCCCGTATTTGCCTTACTTGTCCCTTGTCCTCAAGTCTCATTGGAACCATGCAACAGGCCCAGATTAATTTAACACACACCATGGGTCTGTGTCACAGCTCTGAAACACGGAGTTTGGGGAATGCACGGCTTTTATAGCCAAATACAAGCCAGCCTTCTCTTTTTCCTGGGGAACAACATGATCCCATCCCTCAAAATTAGCAGCTGCATTGATAACCCTAAGAAATGACAAAGGTAAAAGAATAATCAAAGCCTTGTGGTCTTGGTACACCTCGCAAGAAGTCCTCCAACCCAGATCAAGCCTCTACAGTTTACTAGCTGTGATTTAGGGCGAGTCTCTTTACTTGAGAAAAATAAATTTTTGTTTTTAATTTAAAAAGCAGCTTTATTGAATTGTAATAAACTACAAATATTTAAGTATGCAATTTTATAGGTTTCAACACGTGTATTACACTTTCATGAAATCATCAGCACAATCATGATAGTGGAGGTATGTATCACTCTCAAAAGTTCATGACCCTTACAATCCTTGCCCTTCAAACTCTGTCCTACTCCCCCATCTCAGAGCCACTACAGATCTGCTTTTTGTCACTATAGATTAGTTTGTGTGCCTGAAATAATATATGTAAAGCACCCAACATACTACCTGGCATATAATAGACATTGTTAATTTTATATTTCTAAAAAGAAAACAAAAAACAAAACTGAACAAAAAAAAATAAACTACAAAAAAGGCTTAAATTCTGATATTTTCCAGAATCCTCAAATTAGCCCTATATGGACTCTTGCCATTGTCCTTATAACACTAAATGTAGAAATATTAGAAACTCATAAAAATACTTCTTATTTTCATAAAGAGCATAAAATGGAGTGACAAAGCATTTTTTTAATACGTCAATTAATGGTTGAGATAGACAGCATACGCTAGGGCAGTGCTTGCTCAAAAAAATGGGTAATATGTCCATTTTAATGAGGTCAATTGTCACAGATTATAATCATCCTTTTTAACATTTCTACTTCTTCACTAAGCCAAGACTTCGCCATATCCTGTTTATGTGTCTTGTCCCAGAAAGAGAACTCAGTGTCCTCTCTCAACACAAAGAAGATTCTCATTTCCAAAACAGTAGAATGTGATTAATTACCTTTTGATTTCGTTTTCTTTTGATGTGATCAGGACAAATCACAATTTACTTGTAATGTTTTGATGAAGAAATTCAATATCACACCCACAACATTGACACACATTTTTTCATTCATGTGCTGTTAAAGAAGCAATTGTGTCCTGTCATAAACAAAACGAGTGTCAATAAATAAATGTTTCTCAGGATGTGATTTATGACGAGTTCTAGTGTTTTTCTTTCCCAAATAATTCTTCTCAAGCACTTTTTTTTAAAAGAATTATGTAATGTCTCCCATTTTATGCCAGAAAAATAGCCAGGATATGAATCTGACATCACATGCATGGTGAGAGCCTGGAAAAGGTTCTCAGAATGCTATTTACTTCCGTACAAAAGGTCACAGAGTTCATTCTGCAAGCCAAAATTTAGAGCTGGCTGGCCAGTGGGCCTTGGGTGTCTGGAAAATTAATGTGCATACACTCAATACGTACTTGTGCACACACCTCTAATAAACCCTTTCTCAAGACAGAGAACATCATGTCCAACTGATTTTACAACTGCCTTTTTAAGGGAGAATTTTGCAAATCTACAAATATCATGCTTACAGACTCACTCAACCTAGCTGAGCCAGGAGAAAATTGCTTTTGAATTGTGAACTCTATGAATTATGTTCATGTGCTATGGACTCTGACTGGAGTGAACTGTCAAATGACCCTCCCGGGAACCTTAAACATTTAGCAGCTTCACATGTCTGTTCATTTATGTCTCTCAAACTATGTTCATTGGATCTCACCGAGAGTCTTCACTGTAGAACACACACCATTACAACTTTAATACATGGTCTGTATCGTAATGCTATTTTGGAGAATGTGGTTCCATTTACTAGAGCTGGTAATTACTTTTGTAAAAGCTTATATTTTTATATAAGCTTTATGATTTAATCCAGTCATTTTGTGCCCATCCTGTATAATTTGGTGGAGGGGGAGATAGGGAAGGCTGAGAGTGGTAGAATGTACTAGTAACCCTTAATTACTAATATTTATTGAGTGTTTGCTGCGTGTAAGCACTTATCAAAGTTCTTTACATGTATTACTAACATATTTATCACATCTCACCAGAGCAGATACTGTCATTTCTTCATGTTAGAGAGGTGAAAACTGAACCAATATGGGGTGAAGTAATCTGACTATGGTCATAAAGTTTAAGTAAACAACTCCGCCTAGGGCGCTCATCAATATACCAAATTTCACTGGGAATACTTGCAATGACAGGAGCTGGCCAGAGAGATCTCAGAAAAAACTTGCTTCGAATAAACTTGGGTTTGATTAGATCTGGACATATTTTTCTCAGATCCAGGAACTACAAAGTCTTGGTAATCCCTGAAGATATCTTGGTAATAAACTTTTCCAATAAAAAAATAAATAAATTCAAGAGTGATGCATGGTTTGGGATGCCTACATCCAAAGACTTTCTGGAAGAGGGAAAGTGCTGGTGTATACCATCCAAGTCACTTGGCGTGAAGCCAAATCAGAAGTTTGTTTGGTGAGCATGGAAAGATGTCACACCTATCCCAGAGGGCTGTTACTTGACCCTGAGAAGACCTGGTGACATGCCCTAGTCCCACAATGGGAAACCCCACTCTATCACCTAGAATTGTCAGTTCTGGGTAGGACTTGACAATTCTAGGGAGTAGATTCAGAGTTTATTCCCCTGCTGAATACTGCTGGATGTTCGTGACAACTTCTTTCATGCAGTTACAAAGATGACAGGGAGTTGTCACACAGGATTGCATCTCTGCACTCCAACTTACCATGTTTAGAACTCCAATTCCCAGGATATACTTGCCTCCTCAAATATGCTCCATGTGATTTGGGGGAAGTGTATTCTTTGGCATTTGGTGTTCATTTTATCGATCTCACTCAGATTTCTTTTTTGAAGGTCTCTTCTGGAAATAAAGACTTCTTTTAGACGTCTATAGCCATCTCTAAAGGGAAAAAAAGGATAGATAAATATACGTGATTGGATGTTTAAATATACAGCTCTTCTCCCTTCCCCCCAAATCAGATTTACATATGAAGGTACAGCTGTTTCAGGATAAACAACAGCCAACTTGGAACAAATTTTATTTGAATAAACATTAGTCACTACCAAGAGCAACTTTGCTTTCCAATTGTACCCCGAACAATATAACATTCATAGGATGTCATAATTTTTTTAAAGAATAATTGCTTTGAATTTCTTCAGATTGACATTAACACTTTCCTGTCCAATGGATCTCAAGAATTTTCCGATGGATGTGCAAACGTGCATAATGCAACTGGAGAGTTGTAAGTACGAACAACTTACTTTTTCTGAATACTTTAAGAAATATAGTAGATATAAAAGGTTTTTAATGTATTCTATAGATAATTTATTTTGTAATTGTTGTTGTCAGATATTTACTAAATAAGCATGGTATCTCTCACCAGGTATTGGGAGTCATGATGTCTATCAACATGTGCACTAAATGCTATGATAAAGAAAGAAATTGGGGACCTAGGAATAATAGTTTTTAAGCTTGAAAAGCAGTTTTATGTCTCTGTACACATTATCAAAGGTAAAAGGATAATAATCATTAAAACCAAATGATCACTTGTTATTGATTACCTGGTATAGACCAAATAGTTGCATATGTTATTTCTCATACAACGAAGATATTGTTATTGCCATGTTTCAAGATGTGAAATGGTCCTTCTGAGAAATTGAGTTTTGTGCTCCAGTTCATGAAAGTTGTCACAACAGACCATCTGGGTCCAAAGTCTATGCTACTCTGAACTATTATGCTGCTCCTCAGCTAATATTTATTCAGAGTACTCTGCAGGGTTTGTTATATATGTCATCTTAGGAGGAAAGAAATTTTTCACACTTTATCAGAGATTCAGCCAAGGTAACAGACATTTTTTAAAAAATTTCTTCTTTCAAAGTGGATCCAAATACATCACTGATTAATGTCAACACATAAAAACTTCAGGTCCTTCTGTTTCTCTGAACTTATCTATATATAGTCAACCTTAAATTAATTGGTATGCAGGTTTAATTTTAATGCCATAGAAAAAATATTATTCAATATTTTTTCTTAAGGCACTATGTTCTATCTTTTTTTAAAGTTTCGTTTTGATATATTCCTTGAGGAAAATTTAAAGGTGGATCTTCGGGTTTGCAGGCGAGGCAAGGTTTGTAGTGTGGGGGAGCTGTCACTAGATGGCGTGCCTACTTCATGGGGGAATGAGGTCACCCTCTAAGTTGGGTTCTCTCTCTTTTTTTAAATATATACATTTATTGTTGACAATATTACAGATGTCTCCCTTTTTCTCCCCCTTTACTCCTTTCCACCCAGCCCCTACCCACCCACCCCACCAGGTCTTCACTACCCTATTGTCCATGTCCATGGGCTATGCATATAAGTATATAAGTTCTTTGGTTTATCTCTCCTTGCCCCCCCCCCCACTCCCCACCCCTACATTCAGGTATGTCAGTTCCATGCCTCCATGCTTTGGGTCTTATTTTGTTGGTCAATTCATTTTGTTCATTAGATTCCATAAATAAGTGAGATCATCTAATACTTATCTTTCTCAGATAGGCTTATTTCACTTAGCGTAATAGTGTCCAGGTCCACCCATGCTGTTGGGTTCTCTTAACGTAAGAAAATGAAAATAGCTATTTCTCTGATATTAATGCCTTTCTGGTTAAATTTGAATGCATTAATTTCATAAGTAGTTCTTAAATATTAAGCATACTCATGGATAAAGTACTAAATTAGATTAAAATAAAATAATCAAGTTTTAGTTGGGGGAGCTATTAGCAATAAAAATGGCGAAGAACAACAAAAGATTCCCAGCAAGGTAGGTTTTTTTGATCTATATTATAAAGGCATTTTGAGGATAGGCTGATTCTGTATCTTGGTTGCAAAATTAGGTGTACGGGAAGATATTGAGATAAAAATCACATGCAAAATAGTCTAAGGCAAACCGGTGCCCTAATTACTAAACCAGAGATGCTGGATGTTACCCAATAGGCAGTGAGGACCAGGCCAAGATTTAGGAGCAAGAGCATGATTTGGTCAGTATTATGCTCTTAAATATTCGTTCAGCCAAATGAACCAAGGTTACTTAAGAAGATTTCATATGGCAGTTTTATTTTTAATTTTTTTAGGAAACTCCATACTGTTTTCCATAGTGGTTGCACCCATCCGCATTCCCACCAACAGTGCACAAGCATTCTCTTTTCTCTACATCCTTGCCAATACTTGTTGTTTTTGATTTGATAATAGCCATTCTGACAGGTCTGAAGTGATATTTTATTGTGGTTTTAATTTGCATTTTTCTGATGATTAGTGATGTTGAGGAGCAATTCCACTTCTGGTTATATATTCTAAGAAACCCAAACCACTAATTCAAAAGAATGTATGCATTTCTATACTCATTGCAGTTATTTATAACAGCTAAGATATGGAAGCAGTTTCAAATGCCCATCAGTAGATGAGTGGATAAAAAAGTGGAGGTACATGTATACAATGGAATACTACTTGGAAAAAAAGAACAAAATCTTTACCATTTGCAACAATGCAGATGGACTTAGAGGGTATTTTGCTAAGTGAAATACACCAGTCAGAGCAAGACAAATACCATATGATTTCACTTATATGTGGAATCTAAAGACCACAATAAACAAACAAACAAAATAGAAACAGACTGATAGATACAGAGAACAAACTGACAGTTGCCAGAGGAGAGAGGAATTGGGAAGTTGGGTGAAAAAGGTGAAGGTATTAATATGTACAAATTGGTACATATCAGAGGAAGAGTTCTATAACAGAAAATATAGTCAATAATATTATAATAACTATGAATTATGCCAGATGGGTACTGGAGATATCAGGAGGAATATTTTGAAAAGTATATGATTTTCTAACCATTATGTTGTATACCTGAAACTACTATAAAATAATATTAAAGGTAAACTGTAACTAAAAATGTTTTAAAAAGTAAAAAGTTTCATAATACTCCAACCAAAAATAATAAAAATAGGGTCAAAGCAGAATGATGTAGAAGGTAGAAACATTAGAGGTTGATACTGTAGGGGAGGCCCAATTTTATCTTTCCCTCTTAAACGTTTTTGTCTGGGCCTAAAAATTAAACAGATATGACAGATTAACAGGAGAAAAGGATACACATTTATTTAATATAAGTTTTACGTAACATGGGATCCCTCATAAATAAATAAAGACTCAAAGAAGTGGCAAAACCTAATGCTTTCATACTAGGTTGAACAAAGAGAGGCAATTGTGGAAAAAGAACTAAACTGTGTGGGGAGGCTAATGGCAGATAAGAGTTATTTAAACAAGGTCTGTATGTACACAGTTCTATTGACTTTGATTCCTGTTGAAGAATGTTTCTTTTTTCTTGGTCCAAAGAGCACATCTTTTACATGGGAGTTTTTAGCTCCTGTTTTAGGGGGAGATTAGAATGCCTTCCTTGCACCTGCTATTTCTCAAGTGCCTTTATCTCAAATACCCCTTATGCTTGGGTGGCATATTTTGGGGTGGCATATTTTGCCACCCTTCATTCGCTCCCATACAAAGTTGATGTAAAGGCTCTGGGCTCCGATGAGTCAGAGCTAAAGCTCTTAGATAAGTAGAATCACATTAGAACTATTGACAAAGAAAGAAAACGTAGGATGAAGAAGTAAATGCTGAAGGGAATATTAATAAATCCAAATCTTAATATATTTGTGGTTTGGGAAACTTAGGTATAAAGCCAAAGGAAGGAGTTAGAACTGGGGATACACTACTCAAAGCCATATGGAAAGTCATTCAAATAAGATGAAATTTCTGAAGGATAAAATATAGAGAGGAAAACAGACACATCAAGAACAGGTCCGTAAGAAATGTCTATATTTAGAGGGTGTCGGAAGGAATTTCAGCTAAAGGGTCATCATAGATGGCAAATTCAAATCAATAGCATTTCATCTCAAAAGAGAAGAGAATGTGGAGATCTGTTTAACAGTATCAAATGCCGTGAAATGTTTTTTAAAAGGTGATTGAAGAGAGGACAACATAGGGAATATAGTCAATAATATTGTATACTAGACTTAATTAGAGGATCACTTCATAAGTAAATAAATGTCTAACTACTATGTTGTCCACCTGAAATTGACATAATATTGCATGTCAACTGTAATTGAAAAATTAAATTTAAAAAAGCCATCGTTATTGATCACAGAGACAAATGTGATTCAAATGATGAGGATCAAATCTGGATTTCAAAATTAAAAAAGTACATGAGAAAGTGAGAGCTGTGATTAAAATCTGTTATTTGTGAAAGTTAGTTATTAAAGAAAAATGAGAAAAAAACAGCACCTGAGAGATAGCTGGGTCTCTGGATTTTTTTTTATTTTTTTTTTAGAGTAAGGAAAGGGCTAATTTGCAGGACAGTGTTGACATAACATGACCTTTCATTGTTCCTCCTTTCCCAGAACACTTCCAAATTAATCAAAAGCTCAATTAAATCCTTTATCAGGAATGAGTAGATTGCCTCAAGTGTCCCTTTCATATTTCAGTCAGTAAGTACTTCCTGCTCTTTTATTAGAAATTAATTTGGCTCAAAATAGAGATAGTGTTTATTAACCTTCTCTAGTGGACATTAAAATCCCGTCAAAGTGGAAGTTCCTGAGGTCAGATTTTCAAGGTGTTTTTCTTAAACTCATAGCAGATACCCACATCTTTTTTTTTAAAAAAAATAATGGCTTAAAATCACAAATTAAAAGATTTAAAAGAGTTTAATCTACTGGGAAGAAGAGCTGTAAGGAACATAACATTGACAGTTGAGTGAATTCTGATTGCAAAACGGGAAAAATAACTGGTTTGAGAGGCATGGGAAACAAGAAAAAAAGAAACATAATTTAAAGGCAAAGGTTTTAGTAGCTTGTGATGATATTCAGTAATTCAATAAATATTCAGTAAGTGCATGTCAATGGCCAGACTGTTTTAAGTGACCTGGAGGATGTTCATTCATTTAAGCATCAATTGAAAAGTATCTATCAAGTACCTAATATATTTCACATAATATGTTGGGTGCTACAACAATAAATAAAGCCCCAAAGTCCCTGTTTTGAAGGACTTCAAGAACTAGTTGAGGAGTTTTTTATTCAATATAATAATTCCATTAAAGATGATAAGCACATGTTAATGCTGTACTGTTAGCACAAAGGAGAAAGTGACAAAGAAGAACAATACTAAGAGTGAATAAACGTAGAAATTTACTTAGAAAATTATTTTGTCTAAACTAGCAATAACTCTACACCCCTAAAAGTGTACATTCATGACTTGGATTTAAAACCCTGGATGATACTAATTCCTAGTGTAGGAAAAAGAAAGTTACGGAGAAGAGGCATGCGGGGAGAATCAGAGGAAGAGTTCTATAACAGAAATTGATGAGTAAACAACAACAACAACAAAAGTGTGAGCTAAGGGTAACATCAAAGAATAAAAGTAGAATAAATAACTTTCAAACCAGAGCTAAAAAAATACTGATTCATCAAATGTAACGTGAGAAAGAAGAAAATAAATAAAAATATAATATACATAAAGCAAGGGAAGAGAGCAAAAGTAGCTCTCAATATTATAATTAAAATAGATGCAAAGGTTAAATCTATGCATCAAAATAGATTTTCAAGCTAGATATTCACAAATATTAAAATTCTACAATATGTTGTCAACTAAACACTTTTTAAAAATACCATACAAAGAAACTTGGGGGATATACAAAAAATGCACATTAGAGAAATATGTTTTTAAAAAACTCAAGGTAATAATTTCTATATTAGAAAAATAAATTATAGGAAAAAATCATAAGAGAAACACTTGGGTTACATGCTGATAAAGAAATAATACATAAATAAGGTATAATGATTATGAAAACGTCTTCCGTACTCTTCCAAATATATAAAGCAGTCAGAACTACGATTTAAAAATAGATGTCAATAACTTGAATACGATTTAAAAATAGATAAGTCAATAACTTCAAAGTATAGGTACAAATATTTGAACAGAATAATTCATTAATTTGCAGAGAGAAACTTCATAGTTTCATTTGTTTTTAGCAAATAAGAGCATTTACAAAGATTATGTAGTAAGCCATAAAGATGCTTCAATAAATTCCTAAGAATCAACACATGATAGAATGTGATCTCTGACTAAAATGCAATGTAATCAGTAATAATATAAAATTACTATAAATTTCTAGATGTTAACATGAATTATTATACATTACTATATAGTAATGTGCCTGGAAACTATTAACACCATGTACTAAATGACTGTTTAAAGAAGAAGTAAAAAAAAAAAAAAAAAAGACTTGGTACTAAATGACAAAGCACTAAGAATCAAAAATTTTGAGATACAACCAAAACAGTTTTTTGCCCTAAAAAACCACTGAGCTAGGCATTCCATTCAAGAAGACCAAAAAGGAAAAAGAAAACATTCAAAGAATCACATAAAAACACAAAGCGGATACTTTGAAAAGTCTGAGAAGCTAGGCACACCTTGGAGAAACTCTTTAAGGAGAAAAAAAATTAGGTTGCATATAAAATAATACAAAATAAAAAAATGTTAGAAATGTAGTAAATATGTTAGATTAAAAACAATAAAAGAAAAATTTGAGCAACTTTCTCTTCCAGTCATATCCACTGATCGGCAATGAAGAAAAATAATCAGGCAAAGCGTATTTAATTAAGAGCATGAGAAGAAATCTATCAAAATAGCTAAATTCATCATAAAGTAATAAAATATTCAAAGAACCGAGACAATAATGGGGGGGAAAAGAAACATTTGAAAGACTTTTTCAATGATTTCCATAAGAATTAAGCATAAAGTTCAGGCTCCCTTCCTTGGCTCAGTTGGTTAGAGGATCATCCCTATACACCAAGTTAGTGGGTTCAATTCTCCATGAGGGCACATATAAGAGTCGACTAATGAATGCATAAATATATGGAATGACAAATTGATGTTTCTCTCTCTCTTTCTCTCTCTCTCTCTCTCTCTCTCTCTCTCTCGCTCATCAATTAAAATTTAAAAAAACAGAGATGAGTTTGCCAAGATTTCTCTCAATCATGGGTTTGAATGTTGCTTCATTTACATGAATTAGAAGAGAGCAGGTGATTCATGGAAAAAGAAGTGCAGAAGCTGACATCTGCTTAAAAATGCCATGTTTCTCGTGAAAATATATATTTAATTAGAAATTTATTTTAGATTATGGGTGTCTTGGAATAGAGCTTGAAATAAGAATGTCTGTGTAACTATAGAGAGATAAAATTAGAAATATTGCTTGTAGACATGAAGATAAATGAAATTTCTGAAGATAGTATGTAAAATAAAGACCAAAAAAAGAGCATCACTGAGTTTAAGCAAAACTGGGGAACAGAAAGAAAGAGTAAAACAGAGAAAGACAGTAAAATGCTCTTTATGATATGACTAATCAAGTTTCCTCATGGAATGCAGAGTCACGGAGCACTTGCACTGAACATAAAAAAAATGGGAAACTTTTTTTCAATATTTAAGTATAAGTAAAAATTTATTAACTTCAATTCAAATGGTGTTTAGCATAATGACTTATTCTGCTGCCACTAAAAATAAAAATGAAATAATCACACTTAAACTGAAGCTTAGATTAAACTAGAAAGCTAACTCTCATCACCGAGAATTCCACTGAAGCCAACAGAAGGAAAGTGGCTCCATTTGTTTGTCCCAGTTTCAGACATTTCCTTTATCAAATCGAAAGGCCTGATCCACAGTGTGCTTTATCCTCAAATCTCAGCAAAGTTTTACCTGACCACTTTTATAAAAGTTAGAGGTTCAATGTACCATTTCTTCCTCTGGTCTAGAACATTCTTCATTCCACCTCGCAAAAGAATTCTGGAATAAATACAGTGAATGCTTGCTTTTGGGTGTACAGAAATGGTCTTAGTTTCATTTATTTTTCTTTCCTTCTAATATTTTTTTTTACTCTCAAGTGCAGCCAGAAAATACACAGGCCAATTACCATGACAACTTGCGGCCTCAAAATTCATATCACCTAATAAAATATCAATAAAAAGATTAACTCTGTTATGCTACAGAGGGAATTGTGCAATGAAGTCATGCTTTTCACAAAGTGCTTTATTTAATTTTAAAAAACACTATGTAATTTTCATGTGCAATTGTTACTGGTAAGATGTAAAATTGAGTGACGTGTCTAGAGAAGGTAAATTAAATATTAAAGTGATCACTAACCTTCCTCCTCTGGAGTAGATTGTTATTAGTTTACTCAAGGTCAGCATCCACGGCATGATATTCTTAAATTGGATGAATGAAATAAAACAGAAGGTTATCTTTTCAAAAGACAAATGTTCATTAACATCACAGTTTTATTTATAAATGCATCTTGTTTGGTTGCTTCATAAATAGCTAATCTACGAGGGAAGGAAACAGCTATATTATGATTTAGACTATCAGTGCAAGTCAATGTGCAGGAATAGAGGTAAGAAAAAACCCCTAAAGATTTATTTTCAGCCTTTTATTTGTGTCAGCCTAGATGAGCAAGTTTTCCTCTAGACGATAAAAAGAAATAGAGGATATTTTTAATCATGGAAGAATATTGCATAATAATTTTTAGAGTCATAATAAAGCTCTGTTATTTATTAAAAGACAAATATGACATAGGATATACATAAATTATCACTATATTCATAAAGGATTTAATTATGTATTTCATATCTAAAGAGGAATGTAGGTAACAAAAAAAGGAAAACATCACCCGTGTGAGAAAGTTAAAGAACATTTAATTATTCAGGTTGCAAAAGCAAATATAAGAAAACAATTTGGTGTAGAAAGGACTTTTTCAACAAAGAACAGCCTAAATTCCAAAAATTATAGAAAAAAATACTTTTAAGGGTTAATTTGAAGACAGAGTTCTGACAAAAATTTTAAAAACCTTTCAAAATATGCTCTGATGGGGCTTTGGATAAAACCCCCATCTTGGATAAAGAGAGGTGGGAGGTTTTTGCTTTTTAATTTTTCAGATTCATTTCAAAACTACATGTGATTCAACTGACTGGTTACTCTGGAATTTATGCTAATATTAGTTAAGGCGAATGATAGATTTGAGCAATGATTATTTCCTAATCATCTGTACTGTTATTCAAGCTCTTTCATAATTTATACAGCGTAGATATTATTCAAAATACTATTGTGCCTTTTGCTTGAATAGTCAGAGATACAGACAGTTCTTGTTTTCTGAGTATGTATTACGCCTCTGCAGTTACAATGTTGATTAGAAAGTAAGTTTTTCCAAAACAAAAATATTCATTAATGCACTAGTTACTTATAAAATCAGTCCTCACTTGAACATTAACTATTTCGTTCTACTTAACACCATGACCATTGTCTCCCAATCTGTCCCCTTCTTGGTAGGTTGAATTTTTGCCCATTATGAAATAGTCTAACCATATGATAATATACTAAAAACACAATATAGTTACAAGTCTTATAAAAAGTTGATGTCACCATAGTTTTATATCTATCAGACATAGTCCCTGGTTTAATCATAAGTACAACTTAATGAGATAGGTCTTATTTCAGCAAATTAAGGTATAGAAAGGTTAAGTGCCTTTCCAAAGTCACACAATTAAGAAGTGGACTGAGCAAACTGCTATGAATTAATAGCTCACAAAATTGGAACAAGCATCCGTCATTTTGAAATCTATCTGATGATTTCCAAATATTTATAAATTGTGACTCTGGTATTCTTAAGTAAGCTCTGCAAGTTAAATATACCCAGTTAAATATACAAATTTCATTTGTTTGTTTTTTTCATATGAAAAGATCTCCAGTTCTCTCCTCTGCTTATTCCCGCCCGGCTGGATGTCTTTCCACACATTGGCCTAAACCAAGACATGCAGTGTGGGTCACCCCTCATGGTGACAGTGCCAGTCATTCTGTGACTGGCAGCCTAAGATTACTTGTACATTAGAGGCAGCTACAAAGCACTCTTGACTGAGACCCCATTTGCAGTTGGCTAAGTACTACAACTAAGTTCTATGTGGCCCATTCCATGTTTACCCAGGTGATTTGCTTAACTGAATGCAAAGTATTTTGCCTTATCCCCAGTTAAATATCATCTTGCCAGATTCAGTCCATAATTATAACTTGATGATCCATATCTTTCCTAGTTAATTATCCAGAGAATTGGACAGCATACCTTTATGTACTCCTGAAAGGGCAGGCCTGAGAAATGTCTGCAACATGCACTAGTGCAGTGGTTCTCAACCTTGGCTGCACATTGGAATCACCTGGGAATCTCTTTAAAATCCTGATTTCTGGGCAGGATTTTATTTGCAATCCTTGTTTGTAAGGGTAACATTAGAATTCCTCAAATATCTTGCTGACTATATGGTTTACCTTAATATTCCAGCATAATTGGTAATAAGATTATGTCTTTTTTTTTCTGTGATCCTTCCATTTATTCTTTGCTGCTCAGAGCTGTCACCATTTTTTTCTTCCTTAATTAATTTCCCAAATAACCCCAGTTTCCCCAACTCTCATATTTGCATCCTACTTCAAAGGACCTTTCCAGAGAATGCTCTTCCAAAATTTGGGTAGCGCCTTTCCCAGGGATGGCCCCAGTGTCCAATCTCAATAATTCCTTAAACTGTGTGCTCCATTGCTGCGCTCTGTGTAAGAAAACTAATTCAGGAAAATGCATCATAAGTTTACATTCTTCGTTAAGAAACTATGTAGATCCACTAATTTTTCAGAGACTCAGTTTTCTCTTTTGTAAGATAAGTGAGCTACGTTTTAGATGACAGCAAAAGTTGCCTTAACTTTAGGATTCAAGAAATTCTTTAAATATACAAGACCACAAATCTGACATGCAAAATTAAAATCAGAGCATCTAGAAACCATGGTGTGTTCACAAAAAGGGTCAGGAGGAAAACAAAATCAAGCAAGTAAACAAAAATAATGTGATGAATTGCCTGTAATGAGGGTCAAGATGAAAGTAAACAACTAGAAAACAAGAAAATTAAAATAAGATAAAAAGAGAATTGTATTCTCTTCTGCATTTTAATGAATGTATTGCAGTGAAAGACATTTTATAATATTTCACCTTGAAGATAAATTTATAATTTAATTCTCTGGTATTTATGTAGTCATGTTAAAATTTCTGCTATTTGATAATAATACTCTTCAAATCTTCTGGAAATAAGAATTTGAAGTGGGTCTTTTTGCTAATATTATTCAGGACTTTCTTCCCAAGGATTAGAGAAATTGTGGTCCTTATAAATAATTAGTTATCCTGAAATATCAGGCATCAAAATACCCTGAGGCCAGTCAAAAGATTATTATAGTGCCTTTCTACTCTCTACTCAAAACATTACACAACTTTTAGATATTGCCAAACTGATGTTGGCTTGTAGAGTCTGTTTGTTATAGTTTAGGTCTATGAAATAAATTATTTCATAAATGTGAGCAGATCTGAACCTTCAGCCTTCTGGTAGCCAGACAATGTTTTTCCATAAGCTGGAGTTTATTCCAAAGAGGCACTCAGACAGCCCTCTGATATCCTCTCCTAGGTCAGAAGTCCATCCAATCCTCATTAAACGATCTGGTCATCTTTTGATTTTAGTTGAGATTTCTCATCAGAACTTTAAAACACTGGATGTTCAATGTGTGGTAATTTTGTGAAGTTTTGAGAAATGTGAATAAATTTTTCAGTGTAATTGTCATTTGAAAAAAAGCAGTTAAGTCACAAATTATATGTCCACCATTGTCTGCGAGAAAGAGGGAAAAAGATTACATCTGCAGTCTATAATAAAGTGTTTTAGGTCTTCAAAGAGCTATGTATCCAAAGTACTAGCAGAATAATGAGTATAGGTTAGTTACACCAGAGAGTTTTAGAGATAGGGCAATTACTAGAAAGATAATTTAGCAGGCCTATAATGTAAAGGAAACCACAGATAACAACCTGGTTATGGTAAATTTATTCAAATTAAGTGTGTAAATTATGAATAAAAATGTTTTAATTAAATACATTTTGACGTAGCAGTTGTTCCTTGTCAGGCCAATAAAATTTACTTGAGTGATATTTCTCCTGGCAATAATCAGCAGGCATGTGCCAAGTTTGAGCATTTTCTTCCTTTTGTTTTTAAAATTCCAGCTGCTAGTTAAGAACATAAGAATTTGCAAGCTGGGTCAAAACCAGAAATTTTAGTCTCTCTCTCTCTCTCTCTCTCTCTCTTTTTCAATTGAATAAATCAGGTCAAATATGATTCTAGTTCACTTTTAAAACTAAATGTGAATCTACAATATTAAAAAATCTGAAAACTAATTCTAAACTTAATTTTGCAGCCCACAATTTTCCCTTTGAGTGTTTATTTTATACTATACTACTCAGGATATAAAGTACTTAGCAATAACCTTTTTTCACTTTTGTAGTCTTTTAAGCTATTTTTAAAATGACTACAGATCATTTGGTTTTTTAAAAGGATAATACAATACATTTGAATGATGTCTTAAAAAAATCAACATGTTTGTACTGGAAAATTTAAACACTAGAAACTGAAAAGCAAACAAAAATAAACAAACAACTGAAACTCAACTCAAAATCCTCTTCACTGTTATCCACTTTCAAATTTGCTTCCTGACCCCTTTTTTTATATTCCTTCTGTGGTATAAATATAAAAGACATTTCAAACATAAAAAAATATAGATAATTAAAAAATAATATTTCGTACAAAACATATTAACATGGCCATCTTGCTTCAGATTTAAAGGTGTTATTTTTTCTAATCTGATGACTATAAAATTGTATTCCATTGTGTCTTTTACTCTCTGAGGTTGAGCTTTCTTTGTTCTGCATACTTAGTGACCATTACTGTTTCTTCAGTCTGTTTTCTGTTTAAACCTTCTTTGATTTTATATGAGATTATCTTTTCATTTTTATTTATAGGTGTTATTTTTGTATACGTCCTCAAAATTTTAACTTTATGATACCTTTCATACTACAGAGGGTTGTAAATATATAAATATATATCATAAAATCTTTTTCTTAATCAAGTATGCCTCCCATATTCCCCAAATACTAAAATATATATTTAACACAGGAATTTTATAGCACAGGTCGTGCTTACATTTTAAACACAAGTAGACTGCATTTTTGTGTAAATCTTTTTCTAAGAAGGTAGACATTTTCCCCATTATCATTTATTAAAAATGTTTCCATATGATTTGAAATGTCATTTTTACCTTAAATTTCTATATATGCGTCTGATTCTGGACTCTGTTCTGTACCTAATGGGTACAGAGGCTCCAAAGCTGAAGTTATTTAAACACCATAGCTTTATTTATATAACTTGTCCTTTTTTAGGCAGGTCTGCTTCTTGACCTTTTTTCTTTTTTATTGAATTTATTGGGGTGACATTGGTTAATAAAATTATGTAGGTCTTAGATGTATAATTCTATAATACATCATCTGTATATTGTATTATGTGTTCACCACCTCAAGCAAGTCTCCTTCTATCACCATTTATTTCTCCCTTTCTTGCTTCTTGACTTTTTATTTTTCAAAATTGCCATTGCTGTGCATGCACTTTTATACTTCAGATTAATTTCCAGTTGAAAATTACATTAGGATGTTTTACTTTATTTTTGTTAAACCTTACCTGAGGATGTTTTTCCATTGATTTTTAGAGAGAGAAGAAGGGAGGGGGAGAAACAGAGAGAGAGAAAAATCAATGTGAGAGAGACATATCGATTGGTTACCTACCCCACGCACCCTGACCAGGGCTGGGGTTTGAGCCTGCAACCAAGGTATGTGTCCTTGACCAGAATCGAACCCAGTACCCTTCAGTCAGAGGGCTGGTGCTCTAACCACTGAGAGAACTGGCTAGGGCAGGATTTTTATTTAAATTGAATTAATATTGTAGATTAATTATGGGAAAATAACATTTTCACAATAATGAGTCCTTTTACCCAAGACCACAGCATGTTTGTATCTTTATTGCAATCATTTCTTTCAATAATGATTATTTAATGTTTATATTTTTAAATTTTCATACTGGCAATTGATCTTACTGTGTAGACTATACATTTTTTAATTGAGAAAATAATCTATATAGCTAAAATATTTTATAATTCCTAAGTCTGGTTTAACTTTTTTGTTGAAATAGGTAACCTATTTCAACCCATATATGTTTATAGATACTGTCTTTTTCTTGAATAAGAGTACTGTTTAGCAACAAATATGTTTATGGAACACTACTCAATCAAAGTAGTTGCTTCTATTTAGGAATATTTTTAAATTCTTTGCTACTTCAGATGCTAGAAAATATGTCATCTTAATTTCATTTCATTTCAATATGTTACCTAATTAAAAACACGCAATACATCAATATAATCTTCCCTTAAGCTAATGTATTCCATAGCACAATTCTTAAATTTAAAATATAAATGTATTATTTAAGACCTCACTGTTTCTCCCTTTCTATTGTAAGGATTGATCTCAATGTGTTCCTGATTAGAAACTTCATTTTAATAAATCCTATTTGCTAAAAAAACTTTAAAATCTAAAAATTTAATGCTCCATTTATAAAATAATTTTGATTAAATATTTCCAACCTATTTTGAACAATGCAGCCAAAATTTAGAGAACCCATTTACCAAAAGTTCAATAGCATTACAGAATATAATCAGAATATTCGTAAATATATCTGGAACTCATCATTGTTATAAAATGATGAGTTCCAGAATATTTACAAATAGTTCTTTAAATAGTCAAACTTTAAAAAAAATTGACTAATGACAAGCAGTAAACAGAGAAAACATGTTGTGTCGTGATGAGATATAATTTTAACTTAATATCAGCTTTGTTACACACAAAAATTGTAGTTTAGTTACTCTGTGTTTACATTAAAAAGTTGTAAATTTTAATAGCTACAGTTTCTCTTCAATTGATAGAATGTAACAGAGTTTATGAATATAAAATAAATCAAATGTATCACAACTAATTTCAAAAATATTGCAGCTCCATAGTTTTTTTTTAATTTACAAGGAACATAGTTTGTACCACAGTGATGAGTTCCAACAAACATTTTACTCAGCTCCATCACAAATAAATGACATTTATTTTCAATGTTGAACTTCTTAAATAAATTTAAGAGAGACTTTACAATAGGATTTACAAGGGCATCGGGTATTTTATCTTCAACAAATGCAATTCCAAAAGCGTATTTGGATTAAAGATTTGAATTTAAAAATTAAACTCATTTAAAATTAATTTAGCCAACTTTCTCTCTGAAGCAGGGAATGAGACTAATCTTACTTAACTGCATGCAAATTTTCTGTTATGCACTTTTCCAAGAAAACATTATATCAAAAAAGTCTAATTAGCATATTATGCTTTTATTATTATAGATATGTAAATGCTCCCCCTGCAAATGCACATATCCAATTATCATCTTTGGGCAGTATTCTTTAAAGGACTGTAAATTCTGAAATAAATGTTGATGTATTTTCAGCTCATTTGTGTCTTTTGGCTTTTACGTGGATAATGCCATCCATGTAGCCCCTTTTCATGAATGTTAAATGTTCAAGTTGCACTTCACCATCAACTCTCTTGTGAAATGTAAACTCGGTGCTTAATTTTTAAATAAATATGAACCTTCATTTCTTTTAGCCCATTGCTGCCTGAAGGGTTTTTTTTACAAAAATGTGAGTGTTGCCAATCATAAAATAAATACATGTTTGTTGATCTCAAAGCATTCGGATTACTTTATATACGGTCCATGGCAGCACTACTCAGCCTTCACTTACAACTAATGTAATTTTCCACAACACTGTCCCTCACGGATACTTCACAGATGTCTCAGTTTTGTACACCAAGTGGCCAGCAGGGGGAACAAAGTTGAAAACTTCTGCCACTACTCAGATCAGGAGTTAGCTGCCCTGAAAATGATGTTAGTTTCTTTGTTATTTAATGGGTCTGGTAACGACATATGGACCATTGTTGATATTGGCTGTTTTATAGATTTAGCCTAACATTTAAACATTAAAATAGTCTCAGACTCTTTTATACCATGGGAGAATCTAGAAGTAAAATTGAAGAGCTATCAAACCAATAATGATGTATTGTAAAACAGTGATTAACAATAATACTTAATCTATAAAACACCAAAAAAAATTAGAACAAGTGCTAAGTCAGAGAGACCACAAGGAAAGAAGTAATCTAGGGATTTCTTGGCAAGCAAAGATGTCTGGTTCGCCTTCTTATAACCAAGTGGCTTCTTGACAAGAAAAAAAAAGGAAGAAAAAGAGAAATCCTGAAAGACTGAACATTTTCCCTTAAGACTAAGCTCCCAGAAAGAAATTGTCATTTCCAATTGGTCAATTTGAGTTGCTGTCCCTGAAGTACACCTGATCAGATGGAATGGAGGTGTCATATTTAGATGCATTTTCAAGGAGTTGAAACAAATGCTCGCTCTTTTATTTTTCACATCTGAATATGGTAAATATCTATTTTAACCCTGCTACACCTGGATAATCATTACTCATCTCTACAGTCTTCCCTTTAACTTTATCTGATTCTACCCCTCAGTTTAGGTTAGGACCCTTTCCTGAGCTCTCATCAACCTCTCTGCTTATTTCTGTAGGACTCCACAATCTGTCAGTTTATCTGTTTTACTATCAGCTACCACTATACTATAAGCGCCTTGATTGGAGCCAGGTCATTTTGTGGTTCTAGCACCTTAATGTACGTATGTACTTATATGGAGTGGCACTCAGTAATTATTTGTTAAATTAATGGATCGGTAAAATTGAATCCATGGCCACATTTCAATAATATTATTTTTTCTTATTTGTAATATTTGAATGTCTTTATTGGTGAGATTTGGTTTGTTAAATAGACATTATTTTTTTAGAACAGTTTTAGTTTCCCAGCAAAACTGACCATAAAGTGCAGATTTTCCAATCCCATCCCTGCCCCTCACTCAGGCACAGCCTTTCTCAATATCGATACCCCACACCAGAGTGGTACGTTTATTATGATCCATAAACATACATCAGAGTTCACTCTTGGTGGTGTAAATTCTCTAAGTTTTGGCAAATTTATAATAGCATATATCCATTAATAGTATCAGGCAAACTAGTTTCGCTGCCCTAAATGTTCTTTGTCTTCTGCCTATTCTTTCTTTCCTCCCCCTACCCAAACCCCTGATAACCATTGATTCCTTTTTACTGTCCTCATAGCTTTGCTTTTTGCACAATGTCATGTAGTTGTAGTAGGATGTAGCCTTTGTAGATTGGCTTCTTTCACTTGGTAATATGCATGCCGGTTTACATCATGTCTTTACATGGCTTGCTAGTTCATTTCTTTTCAGCACTGAATAATATTCCATTGTCTGAATGTACCACTGAAGAACATCTTGGTTGTTTGCAAGTTTGGGCAATTATGCATAAAGCTGTTATAAATTTGTGTGGACATGTTTTCAAATCATTTGGGTGAATATTAAGGAATGATTACTGGATGTAATGGTAAGCATATGTTTACTGTTGTAAGGAACCTCTAAACTGTTACTCCATCATTTTTGTATTCACAGCAGCAATGAAAGAGTTCTTTTGCTCCACATTCTTATCAGTATTTGGTGGTGGTGCTGTTCTGGACTTTGTACGTACCAATAGGTGTGTGGTAGTATCAAGCTCCTTCTATAAGCCACATACTATTTTAAGTACTGGGAAACATGCCAGTGACCAAAACAGAATAAAGTTTAAATCCTAGGATGCTATGAAGACAGTAAATAAAATTAAAGCTTGATCAACATATACCATTTCAGGCAAAGATAAGTTTTATGGGAAAAATAAAGAGGAAAGGGTGACCATAGGCTAATTGGAGGACAAGTATTTTATATGATTGTCAGAGAAGGCTACTCTAGTGACATGAGCTATATAAGCAAAGACTGCGGTATAAGTTATTTGTCTGTGGCTTAGACTGGAAACTTTAAAAATTTCTTTAACATTATATTCTCATTTAAATACACACTTAATTACTTTCTAATTTTGACAAATAATTAAAATTTTTTTGAAAAGGTTTGTTTGCATTCTTGAGAAGACAAAGAAAAAAGTTGTCATTTTTTGGCAATGGTCCACTAGGAATATAAATAAGAGGTAATATTTCAGTAAATTAGAATCCTCATTTCAGCACAAATTGGTAAAGGAATTTTCTTTCAGATTATTTTGCTCTGATTTACAAACCTTTTTTAAAAAAATAATTCATCTTATTGTGTTAAAAATGCGTAGCATGAGATCTACATTCTTAACAAATTTTTGTGTACAGTACGGTATGTTGACTGTAAGTATGAGGTTGTAACAGCAGGTCATTAGATCTTATTCATCTTGTTTAACTAAAACTTTATGCTTGTTGACTCATTTATTTCTCCCCAGCCTCTGGCAACCACCATTCCACTCTCTGATGATATGAATTTGACTACTTTAGATACCTCATATAAGTGAAATCACACAATATTCATCTTTCTATGACTGACTTATTTGAGTTAGTATTATATCCTCAAAGTTCATCCCTATTATTGCAAAATTAAAAGTAGAACTACCATTTGATCCAGTAATCCCACTTCTGGACATTTATCCAAAATAATTGAAATCAGGATCACCAAAAAGGAGTAAACCAACATACATATTACCAAGTGAAAGAAGCCAATCTACAAAGGCTACTTCCTACTACGACTACATGTGCAAAAGGCATATTGGCCCTCCTATGTTTATTGCAACACCACTCGAAATAGCCAAGGTACAGAGACAACCTATGAGCCCATTGACAGGTTAATGGATAAAGATAATGTATATGCATACAAAAGAATGCTATTCAGCCTTTAAAAGAAGGAAATTCTGTAATATGCAAAAAAAAAAAACCCACACAAAACAATCCATCGTAACACACAAATATCTTTATTTTCTGACAGTGGTAGTTCTTTAAAGGTTAGTTGCATGTGAAATTGGAAACCAAATCAATGAACTCTTTATACTCTTGTAAATTAAAATCCACTTCTCTAGCTTGCACTTTGAATGGATCTTTTACCTATGCCTGAATCTTTTTATTGACTTCAGAGAGGAAGGGAGAGGGAGAGAGAGATAGAAACGTCAATGATGAGAGAGAATCATTGATCGGCTGCCTCCTGCATGCCCCCCACTGGTGATAGAGCCCGCAACCTAGGCATGTGCTCTGACTGGGAATTGAACTGTGATTTCCTGGCTCATAGATTGATGCTCAACCACTGAGCCACACTGTCCTGGCCCTATGCATGATTTTTAACATCATGCTTTGGTCATTTAGAAAATGGTAGCTTAATGAGTTATTCATATTTTCCAAACATTGACACACATATTGAAAGGTCACATTTGTTAATGTCACCTTGAAGCTCATCAAAAAATCCTTAAGTATTGGGATAATACCTTTTCAAAATTCTAGTTATGACTTGAAAGCACAAATCTATCAGTGACAACAAATCAGTCGTTGACCTAGGTGTGATAGATTCACTCACTTCCTTTATTTTTAAGAAAATGGTCTGCCATAGACCTAATCACAATATCCACAGTTTGCCAGACATGGTGTGTTTTATTGTTTTGTTTTTTTTTTCAAGAGAAAATGGTGTTTCAAGAAAAACCAGCTGGTTTACCCTGCAAATCAATCATGCTGGTGCTTTTCCTTAAAAGAATTATCATAGCATAGTATGCAGCTGACTTGCTTGATACGCATTTCCCATTTTGACACACAGAATTGTAAAAGTTATTTATATAAGGGTCAAAATTTGATAAAATAATCTATCAAGGATCAAGAACATTCTTAAATAAAAGTGCATTGTTCTTGCTGTGATATATTGAGCTAAAGAGCACAATAACCGCCAGCAGTTTGGGGCCACTGCCTTTAATGATGCTAACGCACCAGAACTTTTACCCACCATTGTTTTTTCACCATCTGGGCAAATGTCAACACAGTGAAGAACGTAAATTATGTCTTAGGCTTATAAAGCACTTCAGACCTTGTGAATTCCATGAAAGGATCCTGCTGGAATAATGTTTCTAAAGCACAATTCTTGTCACGTCACTTCCCTGCTCAAAAGACTCAATTGTTTATCATTGCCCACAGGGAATTTTTAAAGACTGAACTTTTCCACCTAGGATTTAAACTTTACACTATCTGACATTAATTTATCTCTTCGTTCCATATGCTCTTTTATGCAAACTGGCTCTAGCCAGTGGTTCTCAACCTTCCTAATGCCGCGACCCTTTAATACAGTTCCTCATGTTGTGGTGACCCCCAACCATAAAATTATTTTCATTGCTACTTCTTTTTTTTAATATATTTTTTATTGATTTTTTTACAGAGAGGAAGGGAGAGGGATAGAGAGTTAGAAACATCGATGAGAGAGAAACATCAATCAGCTGCCTCCTGCATACCCACCACCGGGGATGTGCCTGCAACCAAGGTACATGCCCTTGACCGGAATCGAACCTGGGACCCTTCAGTCCGCAGACCGACGCTCTATCCACTGAGCCAAACCAGTCAGGGCTTTATTGCTACTTCTTAACTGTAATTTTGCTACTGTAAACAATATGTAATTATATATGTGTTTTCCGATGGTTTAGGCGACCCCTGTGAAAGGATCGTTCGACCCCCAAAGGGGTCGCGACCCACAGGTTGAGAACCGCTGCTCTAGACCAATGAAGTTATTGCTAGGTCTGTTATAAGCCGTGGGAGTTCCCAGTTTCTTTCAGTGGGTGATGCTATTTCCTTTGCCCTCTCACATATTCGATATATGGGTCCTGCCTTTTCTCAAGATGCAACTCAAGTGGATATGATAGATCCCCCTTCTGAAGGCACACACCACTTGGTACTTCTCCCATGTCACTTATTTTCTACCTGGCAACACCACCTCACACTCCCAGATGCCCAGCCGGATGCCTTACATGCAGTCAGTGCTCAATAAATACTTGTTGAAGAAACAAGTGTTGGTTGCATCGAGCTATTCGTTTACAAGTTTCACTGCAGCTGCCAAATGAGATTTCTGGCTGAGGTTAGGGTTAATGTTCCCTGAATAAGGTTCTTTTTGCTGTGAAGCTTATTACAGTACAAGGCAATTCAACTCACAACATTGATCTCCTTAGCCAGTCTGTTCTCCTTAACATTCTCAGACTTGTATAAACGTCTGCCAACCGAAAGTGTAAGGATGCTAAAACACTTTGAACTGTGTAGAAGAGTATTGATTTTTTTAAAGCTTTGTTTGAAGGTTTATTGAAGCAAAAGTCTCATTTAGTTATTTTTCTTGGATATCTAGTAAGTTGCCCAGAATAATGAATTATCCCTTACACATGCCATGGTACTATTTTCCCTCTGATTTCCAACTTAAATATATTATGGACCATAACGAAGAAGCATAGTTTGATTATGACATGCCCATACCTAAGTCATTTCATGTGGATGATTATTTAATACAAGAGCAAGTTAAATGTGCTGCCTATGAATGGCATTGGAGACTAATGCAAGCTTGTTTTTGAAGGAATTTCAGAGGGCGAGTTTCTTCTCACAGAAGCCCCTAAGAAAAGTTTAGAATGTAAAAACAAAATGAGGTTTCAGTTCATTTCTCCATTTATTTGTCTAAATTGGGATACAACTGCCCATATTGTGTCTTTAGAGATTTCAGGTATGGAAGGATAAGGTACATGCCTTATCTAGAAGCAAATAAGAATTGGTGCCTATTTTACTATCTTTCGAACCTTGAGAAATGTGCATCTATTTTCTCTCTATGTAAAATGGTATTTATAATGAATACATCAAAGGACTTACGAGCAAAAGTAAAAGCCTTCTATGATTAGCAATTAAATCATTACTTGAAGGGTTCAATGAAATGTATTCCAGTATGAGTGAGTCCAGCATAAGTCCTTGCTGTGCTACGTCCAGTGGTCGAGAGCATAGTCTTGCAGACTCTGTATCTTCCATATCTGCCTGGAACCAGAATTCAGGTGTACCCCTGCAGTCTGGATGACTTTACAAACTCTACCAAGTAGTGCATGAGGATCCATGACACTGATGGTAGTGCTGCTATTGAGGTGGACAGCAAAATCCAGACAATCTAAGGCAGTGGATCTCGAAAAGTGCTCCCTGTCGTCTGAAGCAGCAGCACCTGGTAACAGGGATGGAAATTCAGTGAGTTCTTAGCCATTTCATTTCGCCCGGGGTCTTGAAGCACTTCCTGAAAACTGATCATGCCTTTGAAATTTACCTGTAAAAAGAAGGATCATTCTATTCCTTTGGCAGATGTGTAAACGAAGACACTGAAAGGCCCAAGAGGCAAGGGAAGGACCAGGAGAGCTGACATCCAACCTCCCTGCCTGGTCCACCGGGTCATAAAAGTGTCTCTCACTTGTGATTCCGTGGAAACGAATCAAGCACGACCTGCTTGGCTGGGGACTGGCAGGTAGGGGTGGTAGGACTTACTCAGGAAGCAGGGAAGTGGCTTTTCTGA